>NC_138297.1:1200000-1452500 GCF_965601325.2 Salmo salar
ACCAATATACACACACACAGACACACACACCAATATACACACACACACACCAATATACACACACACCAATATACACACACACCAATATACACACACACCAATAAACACACACACACACCAATAAACACACGTCAAAACTATCCTCTCTATCTACTATCTATCTATCATCTACAAGTCTATGCTAGGTAAAACTATCCCTCTCTATCTACTATCTATCTATCATCTACAAGTCTCTGCTAGGTAAAACTATCCTCTCTATCTACTATCTATCTATCATCTATAAGTCTCTGCTAGGTAAAACTATCCCTCTCTATCTACTATCTATCTATCATCTATAAGTCTCTGCTAGGTAAAACTCTGCCTCTCTATCTATCATCTACAAGTCTCTGCTAGGTAAAACTCTCCCTCTCTATCTATCATCTACAAGTCTCTGCTAGGTAAAACTCTGCCTCTCTATCTATCATCTACAAGTCTCTGCTAGGTAAAACTCTGCCTCTCTATCTATCATCTACAAGTCTCTGCTAGGTAAAACTCTGCCTCTCTATCTATCATCTACAAGTCTCTGCTAGGTAAAACTCTGCCTCTCTATCTATCATCTACAAGTCTCTGCTAGGTAAAGCTATCCCTCTCTATCTATCATCTATAAGTCTTTGCTAGGTAAAGCTCCGCCTTATCTCAGCTCACTGGTCACCATAGCAACACCCACCCATAGCACGCGCTCCAGCAGGTATATTTCACTGGTCATCCCCAAAGCCAACACCTCCTTTGGCCGCCTTTCCTTCCAGTTCTCTGCTGCCAATGACTGGAACGAATTGCAAAAATCTCTGAAGCTGGAGTCTTATATTTCCCTCACTAACTTTAAACATCAGCTATCTGAGCAGCTAACCGATCGCTGCAGCTGTATATAGGCCATCTGTAAATAGCCCACCCAATCTACCTACCTCATCCCCATATTGTTTTTATTTACTTTCTGCTCTTTTGCACACCAGTATCTCTACTTGCACATCACCATCTGCTCATCTATCACTCCAGTGTTAATCTGCTAAATTGTAATTACTTCGCTACTATGGCCTATTTATTGCCTTACCTTCTCATGCCTTTTGCACACACTGAATATAGACTTTCTTTTTTTTCTACTGTCATTGACTTGTTTATTGTGTTATTGGCTTGTTTATTGTTTACTCCATGTGTAACTCTGTGCTTTGCTTTATCTTGGCCAGGTCGCAGTTGTAAATGAGAACTTGTTCTCAACTAGCCTACCTGGTTATATAAAGGTGAAATAAATAAAATAAGAAATTAAAATCTATCTCTCTATCATCAAATCAAATGTATTTATAAAGCCCTTCTTAAATCAGCTGATATCTCAAAGTGCTGTACAGAAACCCAGCCTAAAACCCCAAACAGCAAGCAATGCAGGTGTAGAAGCACAGTGGCTAGGAAAAACTCCCATGAAAGGCCAGAACCTAGGAAGAAACCTAGAGAGGAACCAGGCTATGAGGGGTGGCCAGTCCTCTTCTGGCTGTACTGGGTAGAGAGGAACCAGGCTATGAGGGGTGACCAGTCCTCTACTGGCTGTACTGGGTAGACCAGAGGAACCAGGCTCTGAGGGGTGGCCAGTCCTCTTCTGGCTGTGCCGGGTGGAGATTATAACAGAACATGGCCAAGATGTTCAAACGTTCATAGATGACCAGCAGGGTCAAATAATAATAATCACAGTAGTTGTCGAGGGTGCAACAAGTCAGCACCTCAGGAGTAAATGTCAGTTGACTTTTCATAGCCGATCATTCAGAGTATCTCTACCGCTCCTGCTGTCTCTAGAGAGTTGAAAACAGCAGGTCTGGGACAGGTAGCACGTCCGGTGAACAGGTCAGGGTTCCATAGCCGCAGGCAGAACAGTTGAAACTGGAGCAGCAGCACGGCCAGGTGAACTGGGGACAGCAAGGAGTCATCAGGCCAGGTAGTCTGAGGCATGGTCCTAGGGCTCAGGTCCTCCGAGAGAGAGAGAGAAAGAAAGAAAGAAAGAAAGAAAGGAGAGAAAGAGAGAGAGAATTAGAGAGAGCATACTTAAATTCACACAGGACACTGAATAAGACAGGAGAAATACTCCAGATATAACAGACTGACCCTAGCCCCCCGACACATAAACTACTGCAGCATAAATACTGGAGGCTGAGACAGGAGGGGTCAGGAGACACTGTGGCCCCATCCGATGAAACCCCCGGACAGGGCCAAACAGGCAGGATATAACCCACGCACTTTGCCAAAGCACTCTCTATCTATCCCTCTCTCAATTTTTTATTCAATTCAAGGGTCTTTATTGCCATGAGAAACATATGTTAACGTGGCCAAAGCAAGTGAAGTAGATAATAAACAAAAGTGAAATAAACAATGAAAATGAACAGTAAACATTACACTCACAGAAGTTACATTACATTACTAATGTCATTATATATATATATAAACAGTGTTGTAACGATGTGCAAATGGTTAAAGTACAAAGGGGAAAATAAATATGGGTTGTATTGACAACGGTGTTTGTTCCTCACTGGTTGCCCTTATCTTGAGGCAACAGGTCACAAATCTTGCTGCTGTCATCACAAAAATACATGGATATATTGAAGCAACATCTCAAGACATCTGTCAGGAAGTTAAAGCTTGGTCGCAAATGGGTCTTCCTAATGGACAATGACCCCAAGCATACTTCTAAAGTTGTGGCAAAATGGCTTAAAGACAACAAAGTCAAGGTATTGGAGTGGCCATCACAAAGCCCTGACCTCAATCTATAGACAATTAGTGGGCAAACTGGAAAAGTGTGTGCGAGCAAGGAGGCCTACAAACCTGACTCAGTTACACCAGCTCTGTCAGGAGGAATGGGCCAAAAAATTCACCCAACTTATTGTGGGAAGCTTGTGGAACGCTACCCGAAACGTTTGACCAAAGTTAAACAATTTAATGCTACCAAATACTAATTGAGTGTATGTAAACTTCTGACCCACTGGGAATGTGATGAAAGAAATAAATGCTGAAATAAATCACTCTCTCTACTGTTATTCTGACATTTCACATTCTTAGGGTTAGGTTCATCTCTCTCTCTCTCTCTCTCTCTCTCTCTCTCTCTGTCTCTCTCTCTCTCTCTCTCTCTCTCTCTGTCTCTCTGTCTCTGTCTCTCTCTCTCTCTCTCTCTCTCTCTCTCTCTCTCTCTCTCTCGACCCTGGTTCTAACTACAGTACCTGTTTCTCTCTTCATCCCCCCCCTCCCCAGCTCATAAAGACGGTGGATCTGGACCCAGGTTCTAACTACATCTTTGGGTTCCACCCCCATGGTGTTCTGGTGGCGGGGGGTTTTGGGAACTTCTGTACGGAGGCATCAGGGTTCTCCTCGCTGTTCCCCGGGCTGACCCCCTACCTCCTGATGCTGCCATTCTGGTTCAGAGTACCCTTCTTCAGGGACTACATCATGTGTGGAGGTTAGTACCCTGACCCCTGACCCCCTACCTCCTGATGCTGCCATTCTGGTTCAGAGTACCGTTCTTCAGGGACTACATCATGTGTGGAGGTTAGTACCCTGACCCCTGACCCCCTACCTCCTGATGCTGCCATTCTGGTTCAGAGTACCCTTCTTCAGGGACTACATCATGTGTGGAGGTTAGTACCCTGACCCCTGACCCCCTACCTCCTGATGCTGCCATTCTGGTTCAGAGTACCCTTCTTCAGGGACTACATCATGTGTGGAGGTTAGTACCCTGACCCCTAACCCCCTACCTCCTGATGCTGCCATTCTGGTTCAGAGTACCCTTCTTCAGGGACTACATCATGTGTGGAGGTTAGTACCCTGACCCCTAACCCCCTACCTCCTGATGCTGCCATTCTGGTTCAGAGTACCCTTCTTCAGGGACTACATCATGTGTGGAGGTTAGTACCCTGACCCCTGACCCCCTACCTCCTGATGCTGCCATTCTGGTTCAGAGTACCCTTCTTCAGGGACTACATCATGTGTGGAGGTTAGTACCCTGACCCCTAACCCCCTACCTCCTGATGCTGCCATTCTGGTTCAGAGTACCCTTCTTCAGGGACTACATCATGTGTGGAGGTTAGTACCCTGACCCCTAACCCCCTACCTCCTGATGCTGCCATTCTGGTTCAGAGTACCCTTCTTCAGGGACTACATCATGTGTGGAGGTTAGTACCCTGACCCCCTACCTCCTGATGCTGCCATTCTGGTTCAGAGTACCCTTCTTCAGGGACTACATCATGTGTGGAGGTTAGTACCCTGACCCCTGACCCCCTACCTCCTGATGCTGCCATTCTGGTTCAGAGTACCCTTCTTCAGGGACTACATCATGTGTGGAGGTTAGTACCCTGACCCCTGACCCCCTACCTCCTGATGCTGCCATTCTGGTTCAGAGTACCCTTCTTCAGGGACTACATCATGTGTGGAGGTTAGTACCCTGACCCCTGACCCCCTACCTCCTGATGCTGCCATTCTGGTTCAGAGTACCCTTCTTCAGGGACTACATCATGTGTGGAGGTTAGTACCCTGACCCCTGACCCCCTACCTCCTGATGCTGCCATTCTGGTTCAGAGTACCCTTCTTCAGGGACTACATCATGTGTGGAGGTTAGTACCCTGACCCCTAACCCCCTACCTCCTGATGCTGCCATTCTGGTTCAGAGTACCCTTCTTCAGGGACTACATCATGTGTGGAGGTTAGTACCCTGACCCCTAACCCCCTACCTCCTGATGCTGCCATTCTGGTTCAGAGTACCCTTCTTCAGGGACTACATCATGTGTGGAGGTTAGTACCCTGACCCCTGACCCCCTACCTCCTGATGCTGCCATTCTGGTTCAGAGTACCCTTCTTCAGGGACTACATCATGTGTGGAGGTTAGTACCCTGACCCCTGACCCCCTACCTCCTGATGCTGCCATTCTGGTTCAGAGTACCCTTCTTCAGGGACTACATCATGTGTGGAGGTTAGTACCCTGACCCCTAACCCCCTACCTCCTGATGCTGCCATTCTGGTTCAGAGTACCCTTCTTCAGGGACTACATCATGTGTGGAGGTTAGTACCCTGACCCCTGACCCCCTACCTCCTGATGCTGCCATTCTGGTTCAGAGTACCCTTCTTCAGGGACTACATCATGTGTGGAGGTTAGTACCCTGACCCCTGACCCCCTACCTCCTGATGCTGCCATTCTGGTTCAGAGTACCCTTCTTCAGGGACTACATCATGTGTGGAGGTTAGTACCCTGACCCCTAACCCCCTACCTCCTGATGCTGCCATTCTGGTTCAGAGTACCCTTCTTCAGGGACTACATCATGTGTGGAGGTTAGTACCCTAACCTCTGACCCCCTACCTCCTGATGCTGCCATTCTGGTTCAGAGTACCCTTCTTCAGGGACTACATCATGTGTGGAGGTTAGTACCCTGACCCCTGACCCCCTACCTCCTGATGCTGCCATTCTGGTTCAGAGTACCCTTCTTCAGGGACTACATCATGTGTGGAGGTTAGTACCCTGACCCCTGACCCCCTACCTCCTGATGCTGCCATTCTGGTTCAGAGTACCCTTCTTTAGGGACTACATCATGTGTGGAGGTTAGTACCCTGACCCCTGACCCCCTACCTCCTGATGCTGCCATTCTGGTTCAGAGTACCCTTCTTTAGGGACTACATCATGTGTGGAGGTTAGTACCCTGACCCCTGACCCCCTACCTCCTGATGCTGCCATTCTGGTTCAGAGTACCCTTCTTCAGGGACTACATCATGTGTGGAGGTTAGTACCCTGACCCCTAACCCCCTACCTCCTGATGCTGCCATTCTGGTTCAGAGTACCCTTCTTCAGGGACTACATCATGTGTGGAGGTTAGTACCCTGACCCGTGACCCCCTACCTCCTGATGCTGCCATTCTGGTTCAGAGTACCCTTCTTCAGGGACTACATCATGTGTGGAGGTTAGTACCCTGACCCCTAACCCCCTACCTCCTGATGCTGCCATTCTGGTTCAGAGTACCCTTCTTCAGGGACTACATCATGTGTGGAGGTTAGTACCCTGACCCCTGACCCCCTACCTCCTGATGCTGCCATTCTGGTTCAGAGTACCCTTCTTCAGGGACTACATCATGTGTGGAGGTTAGTACCCTGACCCCTGACCCCCTACCTCCTGATGCTGCCATTCTGGTTCAGAGTACCCTTCTTCAGGGACTACATCATGTGTGGAGGTTAGTACCCTGACCCCTAACCCCCTACCTCCTGATGCTGCCATTCTGGTTCAGAGTACCCTTCTTCAGGGACTACATCATGTGTGGAGGTTAGTACCCTAACCTCTGACCCCCTACCTCCTGATGCTGCCATTCTGGTTCAGAGTACCCTTCTTCAGGGACTACATCATGTGTGGAGGTTAGTACCCTGACCCCTGACCCCCTACCTCCTGATGCTGCCATTCTGGTTCAGAGTACCCTTCTTCAGGGACTACATCATGTGTGGAGGTTAGTACCCTGACCCCTGACCCCCTACCTCCTGATGCTGCCATTCTGGTTCAGAGTACCCTTCTTTAGGGACTACATCATGTGTGGAGGTTAGTACCCTGACCCCTGACCCCCTACCTCCTGATGCTGCCATTCTGGTTCAGAGTACCCTTCTTTAGGGACTACATCATGTGTGGAGGTTAGTACCCTGACCCCTGACCCCCTACCTCCTGATGCTGCCATTCTGGTTCAGAGTACCCTTCTTCAGGGACTACATCATGTGTGGAGGTTAGTACCCTGACCCCTAACCCCCTACCTCCTGATGCTGCCATTCTGGTTCAGAGTACCCTTCTTCAGGGACTACATCATGTGTGGAGGTTAGTACCCTGACCCGTGACCCCCTACCTCCTGATGCTGCCATTCTGGTTCAGAGTACCCTTCTTCAGGGACTACATCATGTGTGGAGGTTAGTACCCTGACCCCTAACCCCCTACCTCCTGATGCTGCCATTCTGGTTCAGAGTACCCTTCTTCAGGGACTACATCATGTGTGGAGGTTAGTACCCTGACCCCTGACCCCCTACCTCCTGATGCTGCCATTCTGGTTCAGAGTACCCTTCTTCAGGGACTACATCATGTGTGGAGGTTAGTACCCTGACCCCTAACCCCCTACCTCCTGATGCTGCCATTCTGGTTCAGAGTACCCTTCTTCAGGGACTACATCATGTGTGGAGGTTAGTACCCTGACCCCTGACCCCCTACCTCCTGATGCTGCCATTCTGGTTCAGAGTACCCTTCTTCAGGGACTACATCATGTGTGGAGGTTAGTACCCTGACCCCTAACCCCCTACCTCCTGATGCTGCCATTCTGGTTCAGAGTACCCTTCTTCAGGGACTACATCATGTGTGGAGGTTAGTACCCTGACCCCTAACCCCCTACCTCCTGATGCTGCCATTCTGGTTCAGAGTACCCTTCTTCAGGGACTACATCATGTGTGGAGGTTAGTACCCTGACCCCTGACCCCCTACCTCCTGATGCTGCCATTCTGGTTCAGAGTACCCTTCTTCAGGGACTACATCATGTGTGGAGGTTAGTACCCTGACCCCTAACCCCCTACCTCCTGATGCTGCCATTCTGGTTCAGAGTACCCTTCTTCAGGGACTACATCATGTGTGGAGGTTAGTACCCTGACCCCTAACCCCCTACCTCCTGATGCTGCCATTCTGGTTCAGAGTACCCTTCTTCAGGGACTACATCATGTGTGGAGGTTAGTACCCTGACCCCTAACCCCCTACCTCCTGATGCTGCCATTCTGGTTCAGAGTACCCTTCTTCAGGGACTACATCATGTGTGGAGGTTAGTACCCTGACCCCTAACCCCCTACCTCCTGATGCTGCCATTCTGGTTCAGAGTACCCTTCTTCAGGGACTACATCATGTGTGGAGGTTAGTACCCTGACCCCTAACCCCCTACCTCCTGATGCTGCCATTCTGGTTCAGAGTACCCTTCTTCAGGGACTACATCATGTGTGGAGGTTAGTACCCTGACCCCTAACCCCCTACCTCCTGATGCTGCCATTCTGGTTCAGAGTACCCTTCTTCAGGGACTACATCATGTGTGGAGGTTAGTACCCTGACCCCTAACCCCCTACCTCCTGATGCTGCCATTCTGGTTCAGAGTACCCTTCTTCAGGGACTACATCATGTGTGGAGGTTAGTACCCTGACCCCTAACCCCCTACCTCCTGATGCTGCCATTCTGGTTCAGAGTACCCTTCTTCAGGGACTACATCATGTGTGGAGGTTAGTACCCTGACCCCTAACCCCCTACCTCCTGATGCTGCCATTCTGGTTCAGAGTACCCTTCTTCAGGGACTACATCATGTGTGGAGGTTAGTACCCTGACCCCTAACCCCCTACCTCCTGATGCTGCCATTCTGGTTCAGAGTACCCTTCTTCAGGGACTACATCATGTGTGGAGGTTAGTACCCTGACCCCTAACCCCCTACCTCCTGATGCTGCCATTCTGGTTCAGAGTACCCTTCTTCAGGGACTACATCATGTGTGGAGGTTAGTACCCTGACCCCTAACCCCCTACCTCCTGATGCTGCCATTCTGGTTCAGAGTACCCTTCTTCAGGGACTACATCATGTGTGGAGGTTAGTACCCTGACCCCTAACCCCCTACCTCCTGATGCTGCCATTCTGGTTCAGAGTACCCTTCTTCAGGGACTACATCATGTGTGGAGGTTAGTACCCTGACCCCTGACCCCCTACCTCCTGATGCTGCCATTCTGGTTCAGAGTACCCTTCTTCAGGGACTACATCATGTGTGGAGGTTAGTACCCTGACCCCTAACCCCCTACCTCCTGATGCTGCCATTCTGGTTCAGAGTACCCTTCTTCAGGGACTACATCATGTGTGGAGGTTAGTACCCTGACCCCTAACCCCCTACCTCCTGATGCTGCCATTCTGGTTCAGAGTACCCTTCTTCAGGGACTACATCATGTGTGGAGGTTAGTACCCTGACCCCTGACCCCCTACCTCCTGATGCTGCCATTCTGGTTCAGAGTACCCTTCTTCAGGGACTACATCATGTGTGGAGGTTAGTACCCTGACCCCTAACCCCCTACCTCCTGATGCTGCCATTCTGGTTCAGAGTACCCTTCTTCAGGGACTACATCATGTGTGGAGGTTAGTACCCTGACCCCTGACCCCCTACCTCCTGATGCTGCCATTCTGGTTCAGAGTACCCTTCTTCAGGGACTACATCATGTGTGGAGGTTAGTACCCTGACCCCTAACCCCCTACCTCCTGATGCTGCCATTCTGGTTCAGAGTACCCTTCTTCAGGGACTACATCATGTGTGGAGGTTAGTACCCTGACCCCTAACCTCTAACCTCTAACCTCTAACCCCTGACCCTAATACCCTTCTTCAGGGACTACATCATGTGTGGAGGTTAGTACCCTGACCCCTAACCCCCTACCTCCTGATGCTGCCATTCTGGTTCAGAGTACCCTTCTTCCGGGACTACATCATGTGTGGAGGTTAGTACCCTGACCCCTGACCCCCTACCTCCTGATGCTGCCATTCTGGTTCAGAGTACCCTTCTTCCGGGACTACATCATGTGTGGAGGTTAGTACCCTGACCCCTGACCCCCTACCTCCTGATGCTGCCATTCTGGTTCAGAGTACCCTTCTTCAGGGACTACATCATGTGTGGAGGTTAGTACCCTGACCCCTAACCCCCTACCTCCTGATGCTGCCATTCTGGTTCAGAGTACCCTTCTTCAGGGACTACATCATGTGTGGAGGTTAGTACCCTGACCCCTAACCCCTGACCCTATTACCCTTCTTCAGGGACTACATCATGTGTGGAGGTTAGTACCCTGACCCCTAACCCCTAACCCCTGACCCTAATACCCTTCTTCAGGGACTACATCATGTGTGGAGGTTAGTACCCTGACCCCTAACCCCCTACCTCCTGATGCTGCCATTCTGGTTCAGAGTACCCTTCTTCAGGGACTACATCATGTGTGGAGGTTAGTACCCTGACCCCTGACCCCCTACCTCCTGATGCTGCCATTCTGGTTCAGAGTACCCTTCTTCAGGGACTACATCATGTGTGGAGGTTAGTACCCTGACCCCTAACCCCTGACCCTAATACCCTTCTTCAGGGACTACATCATGTGTGGAGGTTAGTACCCTAACCCCTAACCTCTAACCCCTGACCCTAATACCCTTCTTCAGGGACTACATCATGTGTGGAGGTTAGTACCCTGACCCCTAACCCCTAACCCCTGACCCTAATACCCTTCTTCAGGGACTACATCATGTGTGGAGGTTAGTACCCTGACCCCTAACCCCCTACCTCCTGATGCTGCCATTCTGGTTCAGAGTACCCTTCTTCAGGGACTACATCATGTGTGGAGGTTAGTACCCTGACCCCTGACCCCCTACCTCCTGATGCTGCCATTCTGGTTCAGAGTACCCTTCTTCAGGGACTACATCATGTGTGGAGGTTAGTACCCTGACCCCTAACCCCTGACCCTAATACCCTTCTTCAGGGACTACATCATGTGTGGAGGTTAGTACCCTAACCCCTAACCTCTAACCCCTGACCCTAATACCCTTCTTCAGGGACTACATCATGTGTGGAGGTTAGTACCCTAACCTCTGACCCCTAACCCCTGACCCTAATACCCTTCTTCAGGGACTACATCATGTGTGGAGGTTAGTACCCTGACCCCTAACCCCTGACCCTAATACCCTTCTTCAGGGACTACATCATGTGTGGAGGTTAGTACCCTGACCCCTAACCCCTAACCCCTGACCCTAATACCCTTCTTCAGGGACTACATCATGTGTGGAGGTTAGTACCCTGACCCCTAACCTCTAACCCTAATACCCTTCTTCAGGGACTACATCATGTGTGGAGGTTAGTACCCTAACCCCTAACCCCTGACCCTAATACCCTTCTTCAGGGACTACATCATGTGTGGAGGTTAGTACCCTGACCCCTAACCTCTGACCCTAATACCCTTCTTCCGGGACTACATCATGTGTGGAGGTTAGTACCCTAACCCCTAACCTCTAACCTCTAACCTCTAACCCCTGACCCTAATACCCTTCTTCCGTATCTACATCATGTGTGGAGGTTAGTACCCTGACCCTAACCCCTAACCTCTAACCTCTAACCCCTGACCCTAATACCCTTCTTCCGGGACTACATCATGTGTGGAGGTTAGTACCCTAACCTCTAACCCCTAACCTCTGACCTCTAACCCCTGACCCTAATACCCTTCTTCCGGGACTACATCATGTGTGGAGGTTAGTACCCTAACCTCTAACCCCTAACCTCTGACCTCTAACCCCTGACCCTAATACCCTTCTTCAGGGACTACATCATGTGTGGAGGTTAGTACCCTAACCTCTAACCCCTAACCTCTGACCTCTAACCCCTGACCCTAATACCCTTCTTTAGGGACTACATCATGTGTGGAGGTTAGTACCCTGACCCCTAACCCCTAACCTCTAACCTCTAACCCCTGACCCTAATACCCTTCTTTAGGGACTACATCATGTGTGGAGGTTAGTACCCTGACCCCTAACCCCTAACCTCTAACCTCTAACCCCTGACCCTAATACCCTTCTTTAGGGACTACATCATGTGTGGAGGTTAGTACCCTGACCCCTAACCCCTAACCTCTAACCTCTAACCCCTGACCCTAATACCCTTCTTTAGGGACTACATCATGTGTGGAGGTTAGTACCCTGACCCCTAACCCCTAACCTCTGACCTCTAACCCCTGACCCTAATACCCTTCTTTAGGGACTACATCATGTGTGGAGGTTAGTACCCTAACCTCTAACCCCTAACCTCTGACCTCTAACCCCTGACCCTAATACCCTTCTTTAGGGACTACATCATGTGTGGAGGTTAGTACCCTAACCTCTAACCCCTAACCTCTGACCTCTAACCCCTGACCCTAATACCCTTCTTTAGGGACTACATCATGTGTGGAGGTTAGTACCCTAACCCCTAACCCCTAACCTCTGACCTCTAACCCCTGACCCTAATACCCTTCTTTAGGGACTACATCATGTGTGGAGGTTAGTACCCTGACCCCTAACCCCTAACCTCTAACCTCTAACCCCTGACCCTAATACCCTTCTTTAGGGACTACATCATGTGGAGATGAGGCTGAGTCTCTGTAAGCTGTTTGAGTGGTTAGTGTGTGTGTGTGTGTGTGTGTGTGTGTGTGTGTGTGTGTGTGTGTGTGTGTGTGTGTGTGTGTGTGTGTGTGTGTGTGTGTGTGTGTGTATGTGTAGTGTGTGTGTGTTGTGTGTGTAGTGTGTGTGTGTGTGTGTAGTGTGTGTGTGTAGTGTGTGTGTAGTGTGTTGTGTGTGGTGTATTTTCTCAGTCACAGGGTTGTCCTGTTATGAAAGTTTCTGTTGAAATATCTGACAATGCTGACCAAGTAGGTAACACACACACACACACACACACACACACACACACACACACACACACACACACACACACACACACACACACACACACACACACACACACACACCTCTCCCCCCTCCACTCCTCTGTCAGACAGACTTACTCAACTCTATTTCCCAACAGGCAACATCCTGAATACATGTCTCTCTCTGTGTGTCTACAGGCAACATCCTGAATACATGTCTCTCTCTCTCTACAGGGGAACATCCTGAATACATGTCTCTCTCTCTCTACAGGGAACATCCTGAATACATGTCTCTCTCTCTACAGGGGAACATCCTGAATACATGTCTCTCTCTCTACAGGGGAACATCCTGAATACATGTCTCTCTCTCTACAGGGGAACATCCTGAATACATGTCTCTCTCTCTACAGGGGAACATCCTGAATACATGTCTCTCTCTCTACAGGGAACATCCTGAATACATGTCTCTCTCTCTACAGGGGAACATCCTGAATACATGTCTCTCTCTCTACAGGGGAACATCCTGAATACATGTCTCTCTCTCTACAGGGGAACATCCTGAATACATGTCTCTCTCTCTACAGGGGAACATCCTGAATACATGTCTCTCTCTCTACAGGGAACATCCTGAATACATGTCTCTCTCTCTACAGGGGAACATCCTGAATACATGTCTCTCTCTCTACAGGGGAACATCCTGAATACATGTCTCTCTCTCTCTACAGGGGAACATCCTGAATACATGTCTCTCTCTCTCTACAGGGGAACATCCTGAATACATGTCTCTCTCTCTACAGGGGAACATCCTGAATACATGTCTCTCTCTCTACAGGGGAACATCCTGAATACATGTCTCTCTCTCTCTCTCTCTACAGGGGAACATCCTGAATACATGTCTCTCTCTCTACAGGGGAACATCCTGAATACATGTCTCTCTCTCTACAGGGGAACATCCTGAATACATGTCTCTCTCTCTCTCTCTACAGGGGAACATCCTGAATACATGTCTCTCTCTCTACAGGGGAACATCCTGAATACATGTCTCTCTCTCTACAGGGGAACATCCTGAATACATGTCTCTCTCTCTACAGGGGAACATCCTGAATACATGTCTCTCTCTCTACAGGGGAACATCCTGAATACATGTCTCTCTCTCTCTCTACAGGGAACATCCTGAATACATGTCTCTCTCTCTCTACAGGGAACATCCTGAATACATGTCTCTCTCTCTACAGGGGAACATCCTGAATACATGTCTCTCTCTCTACAGGGGAACATCCTGAATACATGTCTCTCTCTCTCTACAGGGGAACATCCTGAATACATGTCTCTCTCTCTACAGGGGAACATCCTGAATACATGTCTCTCTCTCTACAGGGGAACATCCTGAATACATGTCTCTCTCTCTACAGGGGAACATCCTGAATACATGTCTCTCTCTCTACAGGGGAACATCCTGAATACATGTCTCTCTCTCTCTACAGGGGAACATCCTGAATACATGTCTCTCTCTCTACAGGGGAACATCCTGAATACATGTCTCTCTCTCTACAGGGGAACATCCTGAATACATGTCTCTCTCTCTACAGGGGAACATCCTGAATACATGTCTCTCTCTCTCTACAGGGGAACATCCTGAATACATGTCTCTCTCTCTACAGGGGAACATCCTGAATACATGTCTCTCTCTCTCTACAGGGGAACATCCTGAATACATGTCTCTCTCTCTACAGGGGAACATCCTGAATACATGTCTCTCTCTCTACAGGGAACATCCTGAATACATGTCTCTCTCTCTACAGGGGAACATCCTGAATACATGTCTCTCTCTCTACAGGGGAACATCCTGAATACATGTCTCTCTCTCTCTACAGGGGAACATCCTGAATACATGTCTCTCTCTCTCTACAGGGGAACATCCTGAATACATGTCTCTCTCTCTCTACAGGGGAACATCCTGAATACATGTCTCTCTCTCTACAGGGGAACATCCTGAATACATGTCTCTCTCTCTACAGGGGAACATCCTGAATACATGTCTCTCTCTCTCTCTCTCTACAGGGGAACATCCTGAATACATGTCTCTCTCTCTACAGGGGAACATCCTGAATACATGTCTCTCTCTCTACAGGGGAACATCCTGAATACATGTCTCTCTCTCTACAGGGAACATCCTGAATACATGTCTCTCTCTCTACAGGGGAACATCCTGAATACATGTCTCTCTCTCTACAGGGGAACATCCTGAATACATGTCTCTCTCTCTCTACAGGGGAACATCCTGAATACATGTCTCTCTCTCTACAGGGGAACATCCTGAATACATGTCTCTCTCTCTACAGGGGAACATCCTGAATACATGTCTCTCTCTCTCTCTACAGGGGAACATCCTGAATACATGTCTCTCTCTCTACAGGGGAACATCCTGAATACATGTCTCTCTCTCTACAGGGAACATCCTGAATACATGTCTCTCTCTCTACAGGGGAACATCCTGAATACATGTCTCTCTCTCTACAGGGGAACATCCTGAATACATGTCTCTCTCTCTCTCTCTCTACAGGGGAACATCCTGAATACATGTCTCTCTCTCTCTACAGGGGAACATCCTGAATACATGTCTCTCTCTCTCTCTCTCTACAGGGGAACATCCTGAATACATGTCTCTCTCTCTCTACAGGGGAACATCCTGAATACATGTCTCTCTCTCTACAGGGGAACATCCTGAATACATGTCTCTCTCTCTACAGGGGAACATCCTGAATACATGTCTCTCTCTCTACAGGGAACATCCTGAATACATGTCTCTCTCTCTACAGGGGAACATCCTGAATACATGTCTCTCTCTCTACAGGGGAACATCCTGAATACATGTCTCTCTCTCTACAGGGGAACATCCTGAATACATGTCTCTCTCTCTACAGGGGAACATCCTGAATACATGTCTCTCTCTCTACAGGGGAACATCCTGAATACATGTCTCTCTCTCTACAGGGAACATCCTGAATACATGTCTCTCTCTCTACAGGGGAACATCCTGAATACATGTCTCTCTCTCTACAGGGGAACATCCTGAATACATGTCTCTCTCTCTACAGGGGAACATCCTGAATACATGTCTCTCTCTCTACAGGGGAACATCCTGAATACATGTCTCTCTCTCTACAGGGGAACATCCTGAATACATGTCTCTCTCTCTACAGGGGAACATCCTGAATACATGTCTCTCTCTCTACAGGGGAACATCCTGAATACCTGTCTCTCTCTCTGTGTCTACAGGGTCACCTTCAAATCAAATCAAACTTTATTCGTCACATGCGCCAAATACAAATACAACCTTACTGTGAAATACTGAATACAACAGGTGTAGACCTTACTGTGAAATGCTTACTTACAAGCCCTTAACCAACAATACAGTTCAAGAAAGAGTTAAAAAAATATTTACCAAATAAACTAAAGCAAAAAAGATTAAAAAGTAATACAATAAAATAACAATAACGAGGCTATATACAGGGTATTAGGGTACAGAGTCAATGTGGAGGCTATATACAGGGTATTAGGGTACAGAGTCAATGTGGAGGCTATATACAGGGTATTACGGTACAGAGTCAATGTGGAGGCTATATACAGGGTATTAGGGTACAGAGTCAATGTGGAGGCTATATACAGGGTGTTACGGTACAGAGTCAATGTGGAGGCTATATACAGGGTATTACGGTACAGAGTCAATGTGGAGGCTATATACAGGGTATTAGGGTACAGAGTCAGTGTGGAGGCTATATACAGGGTATTACGGTACAGAGTCAATGTGGAGGCTATATACAGGGTATTAGGGTACAGAGTCAATGTGGAGGCTATATACAGGGTATTACGGTACAGAGTCAATGTGGAGGCTATATACAGGGTATTAGGGTACAGAGTCAATGTGGAGGCTATATACAGGGTATTACGGTACAGAGTCAATGTGGAGGCTATATACAGGGGGTACCGGTACAGAGTCAATGTGGAGGCTATATACAGGGTATTACGGTACAGAGTCAATGTGGAGGCTATATACAGGGGGTACCGGTACAGAGTCAATGTGGAGGCTATATACAGGGGGTACCGGTACAGAGTCAATGTGGAGGCTATATACAGGGGGTACCGGTACAGAGTCAATGTGGAGGCTATATACAGGGGGTACCGGTACAGAGTCAATGTGGAGGCTATATACAGGGGGTACCGGTACAGAGTCAATGTGGAGGCTATATACAGGGTGTTACGGTACAGAGTCAATGTGGAGGCTATATACAGGGTATTACGGTACCGAGTCAATGTGCGGGGTAGGTGTCACAGCTCTCTACAAGAGGTGGGTGCAGGAGTCAGGCGCAGGAGAGGAGTAAATGCAATCAAAAGTGTTTAATAAAGTCCATCCAAAACATACAGGCACAGGACCATAATACAGTATTTTCACGTTCGGATGAAAAATGTGCCCAAATTAAACTGCCTCCTACTCAGACTCAGAAGGTAGGATATGCATATTATTAGTAGATTTGGATTGAAAACACTCTGAAGTTTCTAAAACTGTTTGAATGATGTCTGTGAGTATAACAGAACTCATATGGCAGGCAAAAACCTGAGAAAAATCCAACCAGGAAGTGGGAAATCTGAGAATTGTAGTTCTTTTGAATCCCTATCGAAACTACAGTGTCTGTGGGGTCATGTTGTACTTCCTAAGGCTTCCATTGGCTGTCAACAGTCTTTAGAAACTTGTTTCATCCGTCTCCTGTTACTGGGCAGAAAATAGGAGCGCAGTCAATCATTGGCCTGTCTGAAGACAAAGGACTTGGTTATGCGCGAGCCCGCGAGCGCGCCGTTCCTTCTTTTTCTTCTTGAATGAATACGCTATTGTCCGGTTGGAATATTATCGACATTTTATGTTAAAAAGACCCTAAGGATTGATTGTAAATAACGTTTGACATGTTTCTACGAACGGTAACGGAACATTTTTACTTTTCGTGTCTGGATTTACACTCGCACGTTATGCCTTTGGATAGTGATCTGAACGCACGAACAAAACGGAGGTATTTGGACATAAATATGGAGTATTTCGAACAAAACAAACATTTCTTGTGGAAGTAGGAGCCATGGGAGTGCATTCTGACGAAGATCAGCAAAGGTTAGGGAAGATTTATAATACTAATTCTCAGTTTTATTGATGCCATGACTTGGCGGGTAACTGTATAGCTTGCTTTGATGGTTGAGCTCTGTACTCAGCATATTGAAAAAATGTGCTTTCGCCGAAAAGCTATTTTAAAATCTGACACAGCGGTTGCATTAACCTGTTAGGGATAGGGGGCAGTATTTTCACGGCCGGATAAAAAACGTACCCGATTTAATCTGGTTATTACTCCTGCCCAGAAACTAGAATATGCATATTATTAGTAGATTTGGATAGAAAACACTCTAAAGTTTCTAAAACTGTTTGAATGGTGTCTGTGAGTATAACAGAACTCATATGGCAGGCCAAAACCTGAGAAGATTCTATACAGGAAGTGCCCTGTCTGACAATTTGTTCTCCTACTAGGGCATCTCTATCAAAAGTACAGCATCTCTGCTGTAACGTGACATTTTCTAAGGCTTCCATTGGCTCTAGGAAGGCGCCAGAAAGTGGAATGAGAGCTCTCCTGTCTCTGGGCGAAAAACAGCAGGGGTTTTTGTGAGTGGTCCTTCTGAGGACAATGACACTGGAGCGCGCGTGCACAAGACGACTCCATTTTTTTCTTTCACTGTTTGAACGAATACACGTCTCCCGGTTGCAATATTATCGCTATTTCATGAGAAAAATCGCATAAAAATGTATTTTAAACAGCGTTTGACATGCTTCGAAGTACGGTAATGGAATATTTTGAATTTTTTTGTCACGAAACGTGCCGGCGCGTCACCCTTCGGATAGTTACCTGAACGCATGAACAAAACGGAGCTATTTGAATATAACTATGGATTATTTCGAACCAAAACAACATTTGTTGTTGAAGTAGAAGTCCTGGGAGTGCATTCTGACGAAGAATACTTATTTCCCTCATTAAAATGCAAATCAATTTATAACATTTTTGACATGCGTTTTTCTGTATTTTTTGTTGTTATTCTGTCTCTCACTGTTCAAATAAACCTACCATTAAAATTATAGACTGATCATTTCTTTGTCAGTGGGCAAATGTACAAAATCAGCAGGGGATCAAATACTTTTTTCCCTCACTGTACATCCTCACGTTCTTTGCTAAAGTGGGCCACCAGTATCTCCCTCTAAGACCCCGCACCGTCCGATCAATACCTGGATGACCAGAGGAGGGTAGCGTGTGAGCCCATCTGATCAATCTATCGCGGACACCAAGCGGAACGTACTTCCGACCAGCTGGACGACCTGGTGGAGGGGGATCTGATCGTGATGTGCGCTCGTTGTCCTCGTCCAACTCCCACACCACCAGTGCCACCAGGCAAGAGGCCGGAAGTATGGGAGTGGAATCGATCGACCACTCCTCAGTATCATAGAGACGGGACAGTGTGTCAGCCTTAGTGTTTTGGGAACCTGGTCTATACGAGATGGAGAAACGGAATCTGGTGAAAAACATCGCCCACCTAGCTTGACGGGGATTCAGTCTCCTCGCCGCCCGGATGTACTCCAGATTACGGTGGTCAGTCCAGATGAGAAAAGAGTGTTTTGCTCCCTCAAGCCAATGTCTTCACACCTTCAGGGCTCTGACCACAGCCAACAACTCCCGATCCCCCACATCGTAGTTTCGCTGAGCTTCCTAGAGAAGAAAGTGCAGGGGCGAAGCTTGGGGGGTGTGCCTCAGCGCTGTGAGAGCACAGCTCCAACCCCAGCCTCAAACGCATCCACCTCCACTATGAATGGCAAAGAGGGGTCCGGATGTGCCAAGGGGAGCATCGGTGAACAGAGCCTTCAGACGACCAAAAGCTTTGTTCGCCTCTGCCGACCACCTCAAATGCACCAGTCCCCCCTTCAGCAGTGAGGTAATGGGAGCAGCCACCTGTCCAAAACCCCGGATAAACCTCCGGTAGTAATTGGCAAACCCTAAAAACCGCTGCACTTCTTTTACTGTGGTCGGAGTTGGCCAATTACGCACGGCAGCAATGCAGTCACATTCCATCACCACCCCAGATGTGGAAATGCGATAACCCAGAAAGGAGACGGCTTGTTTGGAAAACACACATTTCTCGGCCTTGGCGTATAGGTCATGCTCCAACAATCGTCCAAGTACCTTGCGCATCTGGGACACATGCGCGGCGCGTGTAGCGGAATAGATTAGAATGTCATCGATGTAGACCACCACACCCTGCCCGTGCAGGTCCCTGAGAATCTCGTCTACAAAGGATTGGAAAACTGCTGGAGCATTCTTCAACCCATCGGCATGACGAGGTACTCATAATGGCCAGATGTGGTACTAAACGCGGTTTTCCACTCATCTCCATCTCGGATACGCACCAAGTTATACGCGCTCCTGAGATCCAGTTTTGTGAAGAAGCATGCTCCGTGGACTGACTCCTCCGCCGTGGCGATGAGAGGTAGTGGGTAACTGAACCCCACTGTGATTGAATTTAGACCTCGATAGTCAATACACGGACGCAGACCGCCATCCTTCTTCACAAAAAAGAAGCTTGAGGAGACAGGTGACATGGAGGGCCGAATGTACCCCTGTCTCAGAGATTCCGTGACGTATGTCTCCTCCTGTGACAAGGGATACACGCGACTCCTAGGAAGTGCAGCGTTAACCTGTTATGGATAGGGGGCAGTATTTTCACAGCCGGATAAAAAACGTACCCGATTTAATCTGATTATTACTCCTGCCCAGAAACTAGAATATGCATATAATTATTAGCTTTGGATAGAAAACACTCCAAAGTTTCTAAAACTGTTTGAATGGTGTCTGTGAGTATAACAGAACTCATTTGGCAGGCCAAAACCTGAGAAGATTCTGTACAGGATGTACCCTGTCTGACCAATTCTTGGCCTTCTTTGCCATCTCTATCCATTACAAAGGATCTCTGCTGTTACGTGACACTTCCTACGGCTGCCATAGGCTCTCAGAAGGTGGCAAAAAGCTGAATCGTGGCTTTGCAGGCTCTGGCTGAAACAAAGTAGCACGTTTGGGTAGTGGCTGGTTACAGTACTGTGAGACTCAGGCTCGTGCCCACGTCGACAGAATGCTTTGTTTTCTTTCCTCTGTTTACCTAAACGCAGATTCCCGGTCGGAATATTATCGCTTTTTTACGAGAAAAATGCCATAAAAATTGATTTTAAACAGCGGTTGACATGCTTCGAAGTACGGTAATGGAATATTTAGAAATCTTTTGTCACGAATTGCGCGATGCTCGTGACCCTTATTTACACTTCGGATAGTGTCTGGAACGCACGAACAAAACGCCGCTATTTGGATATAACGATGGATTATTTTGGACCAAACCAACATTTGTTATTGAAGTAGCAGTCCTGGGAGTGCATTCTGACGAAGACAACAAAGGTAATCAAACTTTTGTCAGTGGAACCGTGGCTTCCCTGACCAGCCCTGACCCTAGTGGTCAACTATGTAAGGCGTGCACGGAGAAGGGTTGGTCCAACTGAACCAAGGGAATCCCTAACTTATTCGCAAACCCACGATCAATAAAGCTCCCCGCTGCGCCTGAATCTACTAGCGCCTTATGCTGGGAGTGAGGGGAAAACTCAGGAAAGAATACTAACACATACATATTACCAACAAGGAGCTCTGGGTGAGCCTGGTGCGGACTCACCTGGGACATTCGAGCAGCGCTCTGCCTGCCCTCTCGACTCCCAGATGAGCTCCTCCAGCACCGGTCAGCAGTGTGTCCTCTATGACCACAACTGGTGCAGGAGGAGACTCCTCCTCCGGTCGGCCTAGCGGCAGCACTTCCCAATTCCATGGGGATCGGAGCAGGTGGGCTGGGGGGGTGGAACGAGCAGGACCCGATCAGGACGACCACGGGCAGCCAGCAAGTTGTCCAGTCGAATGGACATGTCTATTAGCTGGTCCAAGGTGAGGGTGGTGTCCCAACAAGCTAGCTCCCTGCGGACGTCCTCTCGTAGGCTACACCTATAATGGTCTATCAGGGCCCTCTCATTCCACCCCGCGCCGGCGGCCAGGGTCCGGAACTCCAGCGCGAAGTCCTGTGCGTTCCTCGTCTCCTGCCTTAAATGAAACAGATGTTCACCCGCCGCTCTACCTTCAGGTAGATGGTCGAACACAGCCCGGAAGCGGCGGTTGAACTCTGGGTAATCCTCCCTCGCTGAGTCTGGGCCTTCTCAGACTGCATTGGCCCACTCCAGGGCTTTCCCCGCAAGGCAGGAGCCGAGGGCGTTAACACTCTCCTCTCCCGAGGGAGTTGGGCGAACGGTTGCCAGGTAAAGATCTGATTGGAGCAGAAACCCCACCAGGCAGCCGCTCCATCGTACTCCCTCGGGAGCGCGAGTCGAATCCCGCTGGAGCTGGATACCGTTGGAGCTGGATACTGTTGGAGAGGGTGGTGGTGCAGACTGAAGAGTGGCTGAAGACGGTGTAAGGATACCACTCCTCTCCCATCTCTTCATTCTCGTCGGTACTTGATCCATAGTCGTTCCCAACTGGTGGAGAACGGCTGTATGTTAATGAACACGCTCCTCCATGGATGCGGAGGGCGTGTCTGTTCCTGCTGACTCCATTATGTGGTGCGAGTTTCTGTCACGGCTCTCTAGAGAGTCCATCCAAAACATACAGGCACAGGACCATAATACAGTCCAAAAACATCACTAGAACAAAAGTCTAGGGAAAAGACCTGAATGAACAAAAATCACCCAACATACAAACAGGAAAAAACTAAATAAACCCGCACGAAACAAAGCGGGTTGGGAGAAAATAAATACCCGCACGAAACAAAGCGGGTAGGGAGAAAATAAATACCCGCACGAAACAAAGCGGGTAGGGAGAAAATAAATACCCGCACGAAACAAAGCGGGTTGGGAGAAAATAAATACCCGCACGAAACAAAGCGGGTTGGGAGAAAATAAATACCCGCACGAAACAAAGCGGGTTGGGAGAAAATAAATACCCGCACGAAACAAAGCGGGTAGGGTGAAAATAAACACCCGCACGAAACAAAGCGGGTTGGGAGAAAATAAATACCCGCACGAAACAAAGCGGGTTGGGAGAAAATAAATAAACCCGCACGAAACAAAGTGGGTTGGGAGAAAATAAATACCCGCACGAAACAAAGCGGGTTGGGAGAAAATAAATACCCGCACGAAACAAAGCGGGTAGGGAGAAAATAAATACCCGCACGAAACAAAGCGGGTTGGGAGAAAATAAATACCCGCACGAAACAACCTAAACAAGGCAGAAATCAAAACAGACAAGACCAAACGAAAAAGAAAAAGGGATCGGTGGCAGCTAGTAGACCGGCGCCGACGACCGCCGAGCGCCACCCAAACGGGGAGAGGAGCCACCTTCGGTGGAAGTCGTGACAGTAGGGGTAGAGGTAGGGGGGGGGGGGTCGATGTAAATAGTCCAGGTGGCCATTTTATTAATTGTTCAGCAGTCTTATGGCTTGGGGGTCGAAGCTGTTCAGGAGCCTTTTGGTCCTAGGAAGCTTGGCCCCAGTGATGTACTGGGCCGTACTCACTACCCTCTGTAGCGCCTTATGGTCAGATGCCGACCAGTTGTCATACCAGGCGATGATGCAACTGGTCAGGATACTCTCGAAGGTGCAGCTGTAGAAACTTTTGAGGATGGGGACCCTTCAGAACTTCCTGAATGTGTAATTAGGGTTAGGGTGTGTGATTAGGGTTAGGGTGTGTAATTAGGGTTAGGGTGTGTGATTAGGGTTAGGGTGTGTAATTAGGGTTAGGGTGTGTAATTAGGGTTAGGGTGTGTAATTAGGGTTAGGGTGTGTGATTAGGGTTAGGGTGTGTGATTAGGGTTAGGGTGTGTGATTAGGGTTAGGGTGTGTGATTAGGGTTAGGGTGTGTGATTAGGGTTAGGGTGTGTGTATTGTGTGTGTGTGTGTGTGATTAGGGTTAGGGTGTGTGATTAGGGTTAGGGTGTGTGGTTAGGGTTAGGGTGTGTGGTTAGGGTTAGGGTGTGTGGTTAGGGTTAGGGTGTGTGGTTAGGGTTAGGGTGTGTGATTAGGGTTAGGGTGTGTGTATTGTGTGTGTGTGTGTGTGATTAGGGTTAGGATGTGTGATTAGGGTTAGGGTGTGTGATTAGGGTTAGGGTGTGTAATTAGGGTTAGGGTGTGTAATTAGGGTTAGGGTGTGTGATTAGGGTTAGGGTGTGTGATTAGGGTTAGGGTGTGTGATTAGGGTTAGGGTGTGTGATTAGGGTTAGGGTGTGTGTATTGTGTGTGTGTGTGTGTGTGATTAGGGTTAGGATGTGTGATTAGGGTTAGGGTGTGTGATTAGGGTTAGGGTGTGTAATTAGGGTTAGGGTGTGTAATTAGGGTTAGGGTGTGTGATTAGGGTTAGGGTGTGTGATTAGGGTTAGGGTGTGTAATTAGGGTTAGGGTGTGTGATTAGGGTTAGGGTGTGTAATTAGGGTTAGGGTGTGTGATTAGGGTTAGGGTGTGTGATTAGGGTTAGGGTGTGTGATTAGGGTTAGGGTGTGTGATTAAGGTTAGGGTGTGTGTATTGTGTGTGTGTGTGAGATTAGGGTTAGGGTGTGTGATTAGGGTTAGGGTGTGTGATTAGGGTTAGGGTGTGTGTATTGTGTGTGTGTGTGAGATTAGGGTTAGGGTGTGTGATTAGGGTTAGGGTGTGTGATTAGGGTTAGGGTGTGTGTATTGTGTGTGTGTGTGTGAGATTAGGGTTAGGGTGTGTGATTAGGGTGTGTGATTAGGGTTAGGGTGTGTGGATTGTGTGTGTGTGTGTGAGATTAGGGTTAGGGTGTGTGATTAGGGTTAGGGTGTGTGATTAGGGTTAGGGTGTGTGTATTGTGTGTGTGTGTGTGTGATTAGGGTTAGGGTGTGTGATTAGGGTTAGGGTGTGTGATTAGGGTTAGGGTGTGTGATTAGGGTTAGGGTGTGTGTATTGTGTGTGTGTGTGTGTGTGATTAGGGTTAGGATGTGTGATTAGGGTTAGGGTGTGTGATTAGGGTTAGGGTGTGTGATTAGGGTTTGGGTGTGTGGTTAGGGTTAGGGTGTGTGATTAGGGTTAGGGTGTGTGGATTGTGTGTGTGAGATTAGGGTTAGGGTGTGTGATTAGGGTTAGGGTGTGTGATTAGGGTTAGGGTGTGTGATTAGGGTTAGGGTGTGTGATTAGGGTTAGGGTGTGTGGTTAGGGTTAGGGTGTGTGATTAGGGTTAGGGTGTGTGGATTGTGTGTGTGTGTGAGATTAGGGTTAGGGTGTGTGTGTGTTGTTGTAATTAGGGTTAGGGTGTGTGTGTATTTGGGGTTAAGGTGTGTGTGTGTGTGTGTGTGTGTGTGTGTGTGTGTGTGTGTGTGTGTGTGTGTGTGTGTGTGTGTGTTGTTGTAATTAGGGTTAGGGTGTGTGTGTATTTGGGGTTAAGGTGTGTGTGTGTGTAATGTGTGTATAATGTGTTCATGCCAGGTCTGGTATCCAGTGAGAAAGCCAGTCTGTCCTACCTGCTGTCAGCTCCTAGAGGAGGTAATGTGGCGGTGGTGGCTATAGGGGGCGCTCCAGAGGCTCTAGATGCCCGGCCAGGAGCTCTCACCCTGCAGATTCTACACCGCAAGGGATTCATCAAACTGGCGCTAAAACACGGGTAGGTGTGAAACACGGGTAGGTGTGAAACACGGGTAGGTCTGAAACACGGGTGGGTCTGAAACACGGGTTGGTCTGAAACATGGGTAGGTCTGAAACACGGGTGGGTCTGAAACACGGTAGGTCTGAAACACGGGTAGGTCTGAAACACAGGTGGGTCTGAAACACGGGTAGGTCTGAAACACGGGTAGGTATGAAACACGGGTAGGTGTAGTAACCAAAAAAGTGTTAAACAAATCAAAATATATTTTATATTTGAGATTCTTCAAAGTAGCCACCTTAATGCGTTTGACCAATCAGTTGTGTTGTGACAAATTAGGGTTAGTAAACAGCAGATAGCCCTATTTGGTTTAAAGTCCATATTATGGCAAAAGCAGCTCTAATAAGCAAAGAGAAATGACAGTCCATTATGACTTTAAGACATGAAGGTCAGTCAATGTGGATTTTTTTTCTCAAGTGCAGTCATAAAAACCATCAAGCGCTATGATGAAACTGTCTCTCATGAGGACCGCCACAGGAAAGGAAGACCCAGAGTGTCACGGGCTGGCTCGAGGAACAACAGGAGAGGTAGAGTCAGGCGCAGGAGACAGAGAGAGTTCGTGACCACACTTCTTTATTTGAAGCACTGTACGTGGTCGACAAGGTATAGGGGCGCAGCCCTGAACGATTCTGCGGTGGTGTACACAAAATAAAAGAAACCACTGGCAGAAGGAAAAACTCAATACACGTTCTTACGAACACACAAAACCCGGACAAGCAACACAATCACGTACAACCACATACATCCTACGCTAACCTAAATAACCCCCCCTTACTAATGACTAACCCAAAACAGGTGTGTGCCTACCTAGACCTAACCAAACGAAAGTGAAACAAAAAGGGATCGATGGTAGCTAGTAGGCCGGCGACGACGACCGCCGAGCTCCGCCCGGCCGAGGAGGGGCGCCACCATCCGTCACTGTCGTGACACAGAGTTACCTCTGCTGCAGAGGATAAATTCATTAGATTTAACTGCACCTCAGATTGCAGCCCAACTAAATGCTTCACAGAGTTCATGTAACAGACACATCTCAACATCAACTGTTCAGAGGAGACTGCGTGAATCAGGCCTTCATGGTCGAATTGCTGCAAAGAAACCACTAATAAAGGACACCAATGAGAAGAAGAGTAGGTGAACGGATGATCTCCGCATGTGTGGTTCCCACCTTGAAGCATGGAGGAGGAGGTGTGATGGTGTGGTGGTGCTTTGCTGGTGACACTGTTGGTGATTTATTTAGAATTCAAGGCAGGCTTAACCAACATGGCTACCACAGCATTCTGCAGCGACACGCCATCCCATCTGGTTTGGGCTTAGTGGGACTATCATTTGTTTTTCAACAGGACAATGACCCAACACACCTCCAGGCTGTGTAAGGGCTATTTGACCAAGAAGAAGAGTGATGGAGTGCTGCTTCAGATGACCTTGCCTCCACAATCACCAGACCTCAACCCAATTGAGATGGTTTGGGATGAGTTGGACCGCAGAGTGAAGGAAAAGCAGCCAACAAGTGCTCAGCATAGGTGGGAACTCCTTCAAGACTGTTGGAAAAGCATTCCAGGTGAAGCTGGTTGAGAGAATTCCAAGACTGTGCAAAACTGTCATCAAGGCAAAGGGTGGCTACTTCTAAAATATAAAATATATTTTCATTTGTTTAACACTTTTTTGCTTACTACATTATTCCAAATGCGTTATTTCATAGTTTGATGTCTTCACTATTATGCTACAATGTAGAAAAGCCATGCATTACAGGCAACATCCACACCGAACTAAAGGCTAGAGCTGCCGCTTTCAAGGAGCGGGACGCTAATCCAGATGATTATAAAAAAATGCCCTCAGATAAATCATCAAACAGGCAAAGCCTCAATACAGTACTAACATTTAATCCAACTATACAGGCTCTGACGCTGGTCACATGTGGCAGGGCTTGCAAACTATTACGGATTATAAAGGGAAACCCAGTCGCAAGCTGCCCAGTGACGCGAGCCTACCAGACGAGCTAAATGCCTTTCATGCTCTCCTCGAGGCAAGCAACACTGAAGCATATAATACGAGACCCCTATCTGTTCTGGATGACTGTGTGATCACGCTCTCCATAGCTGATGTGAGACCGTTTAACAGGTCTACAGTCACAAGGCCGCGGGGCCAGACGGATTACCAGGACGTGTACTCAGAGCATGCGCTGACCAACTGGAAAGTGTCTTTACTGACATTTTCAACCTGTCCCTGACTGAGTCTGTAATACCTACATGTTTCAAGCAGACCACCATTTTCCCTGTGCCCAAGAAAGCGAAAGTAACCTGTCTAAATGACTACTTCCCCGTAGCACTCACCTCTGTAGCAATGAAGTCACTTGAAAGCGTGGTCAATCAACACCATCATTCCAGAAACCCTAGACCCACTCCAATTCGCATACCGCCCCAACAGATCCACAGGTGACGCAATCTGAAATGCACTCCACACTACCCTTTCCCACCTGGACAAAAGGAACACCTATGTGAGAATACTATTCATTTGGGGATCCCGAGTGGTACAGCGTTCTAAGGCACTGCCTCTCAGTGGTAGAGGCGTCACTACAGACCCTGGTTCAATTCCAGGCTGTATCACAACCGGTCGTGATTAGAAGTCCCATAGGTGCGGCGCACAATTGGACCAGCGTCGTCCGGGTTCGGGTTTTCCCGGGGTAGGCCGTCATTGTAAATAAGAAGTTGTTCTTAACTGACTTTTCTCGTTAAATAAAGGTTAAATAAAATACAATAAAAAAATGGTCTACAGCTCATCGTTCAACACCATAGTACCCACAAAGCTCATCACCAAGCTAAGGACCCTGAGACTAAACACCTTCACCTGCAACTGGATCCTGGACTTCTTGATGGGCCGCCCCCAGGTGGTAAGGGTAGGCAACAACACATCTGATCCTCAACACCGGGGCCCCTCCGGGGTGCGTGCTTAGTCCCCTCCTGTACTTCCTGTTCACCCACGATTGCGTAGCCAAACACAAATCCAACACCATCATCAAGTTTGTTGACGACACAACGGCGGTAGGCCTGATCACGACAACGATGAGACAGCCTATAGGGAGGAGGTCAGAGAAGTCCAGGACAACAACCTTTCTCTCAACGTGAGCAAGACAAAGGAGCTGATCGTGGACTACAGGAAAAGGAGGGCCGAAAATGACCAACAAACCATCATGGTCCAAACACACCAAGACAGTCGTGAGGGCACGATAACACCTATTCAGGAGACTGAAAAGATTTGTTATGCGTCCCCAGTTCTTGAAAAAGTTCTACAGCTGCACGATTGAGAGCATCCTGACCGATTGCATCATCGCCTGGTACGGCAACTGCTCGGCATCCGACCTTATGGCACTACAGAGGGTAGTGCATACGACCCAGTGCATCACTGCCAAGATCACTGCCAAGATAATCCATCCACCAAGCCTCCTGCCATCCAGGACCTCTATATTAGCCACTCATAGACTATCTGCTATCGCACGGCTAGCGGTTCCAGAGCACCAAGTCTAGGTCCAAAAGACTTCTTAACAGCTTCTACCTCCAAGCCATAAGACTGCTAAACAATTAATCAAATGGCCACCTGGACTATTTACATGGACCCCTCAACCCCTTTTTTTGTACCCTGCTGCTGCTCACTGTTTATTAACTCCTATAACTACTACCTACATGTACATATTACCTCAATTACCTCGACTAACCTGTACCCCGGCACATTGACTCTGTACCGGTACCCCCTATATATAGCCTCCACATTGACTCTGTACCGGTACCCCCTGTATATAGCCTCCACATTGACTCTGTACCGGTACCCCCTGTATATAGCCTCCACATTGACTCTGTACCGGTACCCCCTGTATATAGCCTCCACATTGACTCTGTACCGGTACCCCCTGTATATAGCCTCCACATTGACTCTGTACCGGTACCCCCTGTATATAGCCTCCACATTGACTCTGTACCGGTACCCCCTGTATATAGCCTCCACATTGACTCTGTACCGGTACCCCCTGTATATATATTAAAACTGCATGGTCGGTTATGGGCTTGTCAGTAAGCATTTCGCAATAAGTTCTACACCTGTTGTATTTGGTGCAAGTGACAAATAAACATTTGATTTGATTTTAAAGGCTCTGCACTGGCTGCCTGTGAGTTTTAGAATTAATTTTAAGATTCTTCCGTTGGTTTTTAAATCAGTCCATGATTGTGCACCACAATACATGTCAGACATGCTTTTAAGTTATGTTCCCAGTAGGTCCCTCAGGTCCTCTGGCACTGGACTTTTAACTATCCCAAAGCCTAGGACCAAAAGGCATGGAGAGGCAGCCTTTAGTTACTATGGGCCCCCAGCCTTTAGTTACTATGGGCCCCCAGCCTTTAGTTACTATGGGCCCCCAGCCATTAGTTATTATGGGCCCCCAGCCTTTAGTTACTATGCCCCCAGCCTTTAGTTACTATGGGCCCCCAGCCTTTAGTTACTATGGGCCCCCAGCCTTTAGTTACTATGGGCCCCCAGCCTTTAGTTACTATGGGCCCCCAGCCTTTAGTTACTATGGGCCCAGCCTTTAGTTACTATGGGCCCCCAGCCTTTAGTTACTATGCCCCCAGCCTTTAGTTACTATGGGCCCCCAGCCTTTAGTTACTATGCCCCCAGCCTTTAGTTACTATGGGCCCCCAGCCTTTAGTTACTATGGGCCCCCAGCCTTTAGTTACTATGGGCCCCCAGCCTTTAGTTACTATGGGCCCCCAGCCTTTAGTTACTATGGGCCCAGCCTTTAGTTACTATGGGCCCCCAGCCTTTAGTTACTATGCCCCCAGCCTTTAGTTACTATGGGCCCCCAGCCTTTAGTTACTATGCCCCCAGCCTTTAGTTACTATGGGCCCCCAGCCTTTAGTTACTATGGGCCCCCAGCCTTTAGTTACTATGGGCCCCAGCCTTTAGTTACTATGGGCCCCCAGCCTTTAGTTACTATGGGCCCCCAGCCTTTAGTTACTATGGGCCCCCAGCCTTTAGTTACTATGCCCCCAGCCTTTAGTTACTATGGGCCCCCAGCCTTTAGTTACTATGCCCCCAGCCTTTAGTTACTATGGGCCCCCAGCCTTTAGTTACTATGCCCCCAGCCTTTAGTTAATATGCCCCCAGCCTTTAGTTACTATGCCCCCAGCCTTTAGTTACTATGTCCCCAGCCTTTAGTTACTATGCCCCCAGCCTTTAGTTACTATGGGCCCCCAGCCTTTAGTTACTATGCCCCCAGCCTTTAGTTACTATGGGCCCCCAGCCTTTAGTTACTATGGGCCCCCAGCCTTTAGTTACTATGCCCCCAGCCTTTAGTTACTATGGGCCCAGCCTTTAGTTACTATGGGCCCCCAGCCTTTAGTTACTATGCCCCCAGCCTTTAGTTACTATGGGCCCCCAGTCTTTAGTTACTATGGGCCCCCAGCCTTTAGTTACTATGCCCCCAGCCTTTAGTTACTATGGGCCCCCAGCCTTTAGTTACTATGCCCCCAGCCTTTAGTTACTATGGGCCCCCAGCCTTTAGTTACTATGGCCCCAGCCTTTAGTTACTATGGGCCCCCAGCCTTTAGTTACTATGCCCCCAGCCTTTAGTTACTATGCCCCCAGCCTTTAGTTACTATGGGCCCCCAGCCTTTAGTTACTATGCCCCCAGCCTTTAGTTAATATGCCCCCAGCCTTTAGTTACTATGTCCCCAGCCTTTAGTTACTATGCCCCCAGCCTTTAGTTACTATGGGCCCCCAGCCTTTAGTTACTATGGGCCCAGCCTTTAGTTACTATGGGCCCCCAGCCTTTAGTTACTATGGGCCCCTAGCCTTTAGTTACTATGTCCCTAGCCTTTAGTTACTATGCCCCCAGCCTTTAGTTACTATGCCCCCAGCCTTTAGTTACTATGGCCCCAGCCTTTAGTTACTATGCCCCCAGCCTTTAGTTACTATGCCCCCAGCCTTTAGTTACTATGGGCCCCCAGCCTTTAGTTACTATGGGCCCCCAGCCTTTAGTTACTATGCCCCCAGCCTTTAGTTACTATGCCCCCATCCTTTAGTTACTATGTCCCCAGCCTTTAGTTACTATGGGCCCCCAGCCTTTAGTTACTATGCCCCCAGCCTTTAGTTACTATGCCCCCAGCCTTTAGTTACTATGGGCCCCCAGCCTTTAGTTACTATGGGCCCCCAGCCTTTAGTTACTATGCCCCCAGCCTTTAGTTACTATGGGCCCCCAGCCTTTAGTTACTATGGGCCCCCAGACTTTAGTTACTATGGGCCCCCAGGCTTTAGTTACTATGCCCCCAGCCTTTAGTTACTATGGGCCCCCAGCCTTTAGTTACTATGGCCCCCAGCCTTTAGTTACTATGGGCCCCCAGCCTTTAGTTACTATGGGCCCCCAGCCTTTAGTTACTATGCCCCCAGCCTTTAGTTACTATGGGCCCCCAGCCTTTAGTTACTATGCCCCCAGCCTTTAGTTACTATGCCCCCAGCCTTTAGTTACTATTGCCCCAGCCTTTAGTTACTATGCCCCCAGCCTTTAGTTACTATGCCCCCAGCCTTTAGTTACTATGCCCCCAGCCTTTAGTTACTGGGCCCCCAGCCTTTAGTTACTATGGGCCCAGCCTTTAGTTACTATGCCCCCAGCCTTTAGTTACTATGCCCCCAGCCTTTAGTTACTATGGGCCCAGCCTTTAGTTACTATGGCCCCAGCCTTTAGTTACTATGGGCCCCCAGCCTTTAGTTACTATGGCCCCAGCCTTTAGTTACTATGGCCCCAGCCTTTAGTTACTATGGGCCCAGCCTTTAGTTACTATGGGCCCAGCCTCCGGAATAGCCTGCCAGATAACCTGAGGGGCCCTACCTGGGGCCATTTTTAAAAGTGATCTTAAAACATACCTTTTTAGCTTTGATTTTCCTCAGGGTGCTTTTATTCATTCAGCTTTTATTGTTATTCTTTAGTTTTTTATCCTCTTACATTTGTTGTGTAGTATTGCATATTTTTTCTATGTTTTTTCATTTATGTTTTTTCCTGTGAAGCGCATTGCGATGAATCCATGCCTGAAATGTACAGTAGAAATAAAGCTAGCTTTTCTGTTACTGTATCTATAGGGCTCAGATAGTACCTGTGTTCTCCTTTGGGGAGAATGAGCTCTTCGACCAGATGACCAACCCTGCCGGCTCGCCGCTCCGCTGGCTACAGGACCACCTGCAAAGGCTCATGGGAGTGGCACTGCCGCTGTTCACCGGGAGAGGAGTGTTCCAGTACAGCTTTGGTCTACTGCCCTACAGACAGCCCATAAACACTGTTGGTACGAGACACACACACACTTTCTCCCCTATCTCTCCAGTGAGTATTTGTATTTATGATGGATCCCCATTAGTTCCTGCCAAGGCAGCGGCTACTCTTCCTGGGGTTTATTATGGATCCCCATTAGTTCCTGCCAAGGCAGCGGCTACTCTTCCTGGGGTTTATTATGGATCCCCATTAGTTCCTGCCAAGGCAGCGGCTACTCTTCCTGGGGTTTATTATGGATCCCCATTAGTTCCTGCCAAGAGGCAGCAGCTACTCTTCCTGGGGTTTATTATGGATCTCCATTAGTTCCTGCCAAAGCAGCAGCTACTCTTCCTGGGGTTTATTATGGATCCCCATTAGTTCCTGCCAAGGCAGCGGCTACTCTTCCTGGGGTTTATTATGGATCCCCATTAGTTCCTGCCAAGGCAGCAGCTACTCTTCCTGGGGTTTATTATGGATCCCCATTAGTTCCTGCCAAGGCAGCAGCTACTCTTCCTGGGGTTTATTATGGATCCCCATTAGTTCCTGTCAAGGCAGCAGCTACTCTTCCTGGGGTTTATTATGGATCCCCATTAGTTCCTGCCAAGGCAGCAGCTACTCTTCCTGGGGTTTATTATGGATCCCCATTAGTTCCTGCCAAGGCAGCAGCTACTCTTCCTGGGGTTTATTATGGATCCCCATTAGTTCCTGCCAAGGCAGCAGCTACTCTTCCTGGGGTTTATTATGGATCCCCATTAGTTCCTGTCAAGGCAGCAGCTACTCTTCCTGGGGTTTATTATGGATCCCCATTAGTTCCTGCCAAGGCAGCAGCTACTCTTCCTGGGGTTTATTATGGATCCCCATTAGTTCCTGTCAAGGCAGCAGCTACTCTTCCTGGGGTTTATTATGGATCCCCATTAGTTCCTGCCAAGGCAGCAGCTACTCTTCCTGGGGTTTATTATGGATCCCCATTAGTTCCTGCCAAGGCAGCAGCTACTCTTCCTGGGGTTTATTATGGATCCCCATTAGTTCCTGCCAAGGCAGCAGCTACTCTTCCTGGGGTTTATTATGGATCCCCATTAGTTCCTGTCAAGGCAGCAGCTACTCTTCCTGGGGTTTATTATGGATCCCCATTAGTTCCTGTCAAGGCAGCAGCTACTCTTCCTGGGGTTTATTATGTGATCCCCATTAGTTCCTGCCAAGGCAGCAGCTACTCTTCCTGGGGTTTATTATGGATCCCCATTAGTTCCTGCCAAGGCAGCAGCTACTCTTCCTGGGGTTTATTATGGATCCCCATTAGTTCCTGTCAAGGCAGCAGCTACTCTTCCTGGGGTTTATTATGGATCCCCATTAGTTCCTGTCAAGGCAGCAGCTACTCTTCCTGGGGTTTATTATGGATCCCCATTAGTTCCTGTCAAGGCAGCAGCTACTCTTCCTGGGGTTTATTATGGATCCCCATTAGTTCCTGTCAAGGCAGCAGCTACTCTTCCTGGGGTTTATTATGTGATCCCCATTAGTTCCTGCCAAGGCAGCAGCTACTCTTCCTGGGGTTTATTATGGATCCCCATTAGTTCCTGCCAAGGCAGCAGCTACTCTTCCTGGGGTTTATTATGGATCCCCATTAGTTCCTGTCAAGGCAGCAGCTACTCTTCCTGGGGTTTATTATGGATCCCCATTAGTTCCTGTCAAGGCAGCAGCTACTCTTCCTGGGGTTTATTATGGATCCCCATTAGTTCCTGTCAAGGCAGCAGCTACTCTTCCTGGGGTTTATTATGGGATACCCATTAGTTCCTGCCAAGGCAGCAGCTACTCTTCCTGGGGTTTATTATGGATCCCCATTAGTTCCTGTCAAGGCAGCAGCTACTCTTCCTGGGGTTTATTATGGATCCCCATTAGTTCCTGTCAAGGCAGCAGCTACTCTTCCTGGGGTTTATTATGGATCCCCATTAGTTCCTGCCAAAGCAGCAGCTACTCTTCCTGGGGTTTATTATGGATCCCCATTAGTTCCTGCCAAGGCAGCAGCTACTCTTCCTGGGGTTTATTATGGGATCCCAATTAGTTCCTGCCAAGGCTGCAGCTACTCTTCCTGGGGTTTATTATGGATCCCCATTAGTTCCTGCCAAGGCAGCAGCTACTCTTCCTGGGGTTTATTATGGATCCCCATTAGTTCCTGCCAAGGCAGCAGCTTCTCTTCCTGGGGTTTATTATGGATCCCCATTAGTTCCTGCCAAGGAAGCAGCTACTCTTCCTGGGGTTTATTATGGATCCCCATTAGTTCCTGCCAAGGCAGCAGCTACTCTTCCTGGGGTTTATTATGGATCCCCATTAGTTCCTGCCAAGGCAGCAGCTACTCTTCCTGGGGTTTATTATGGATCCCCATTAGTTCCTGTCAAGGCAGCAGCTACTCTTCCTGGGGTTTATTATGGATCCCCATTAGTTCCTGCCAAGGCAGCAGCTACTCTTCCTGGGGTTTATTATGGATCCCCATTAGTTCCTGCCAAGGCAGCAGCTACTCTTCCTGGGGTTTATTATGGATCCCCATTAGTTCCTGCCAAAGCAGCAGCTACTCTTCCTGGGGATTATTATGGGATCCCCATTAGTTCCTGCCAAAGCAGCAGCTACTCTTCCTGGGGTTTATTATGGATCCCCATTAGTTCCTGCCAAAGCAGCAGCTACTCATCCTGGGGTTTATTATGGGATCCCCATTAGTTCCTGCCAAAGCAGCAGCTACTCTTCCTGGGGTTTATTATGGATCCCCATTAGTTCCTGCCAAAGCAGCAGCTACTCTTCCTGGGGTTTATTATGGGATCTCCATTAGTTCCTGCCAAGGCAGCAGCTACTCTTCCTGGGGTTTATTATGGATCCCCATTAGTTCCTGCCAAGGCAGCAGCTACTCTTCCTGGGGTTTATTATGGATCCCCATTAGTTCCTGCCAAGGCAGCAGCTACTCTTCCTGGGGTTTATTATGGATCCCCATTAGTTCCTGCCAAGGCAGCGGCTACTCTTCCTGGGGTTTATTATCGATCACCATTAGTTCCTGTCAAGGCAGCGGCTACTCTTCCTGGGGTTTATTATGGATCCCCATTAGTTCCTGCCAAGGCAGCGGCTACTCTTCCTGGGGTTTATTATGGATCCCCATTAGTTCCTGCCAAGGCAGCGGCTACCCTTCCTGGGGTTTATTATGGATCCCCATTAGTTCCTGCCAAGGCAGCGGCTACTCTTCCTGGGGTTTATTATGGATCCCCATTAGTTCCTGCCAAGGCAGCAGCTACTCTTCCTGGGGTTTATTATGGATCCCCATTAGTTCCTGCCAAGGCAGCAGCTACTCTTCCTGGGGTTTATTATGGATCCCCATTAGTTCCTGCCAAGGCAGCAGCTACTCTTCCTGGGGTTTATTATGGATCCCCATTAGTTCCTGCCAAGGCAGCAGCTACTCTTCCTGGGGTTTATTATGGATCCCCATTAGTTCCTGCCAAGGCAGCAGCTACTCTTCCTGGGGTTTATTATGGATCCCCATTAGCAGCTACTCTTCCAGGGGTTTATTATGGATCCCCATTAGCAGCTACTCTTCCTGGGGTTTATAATGGATCCCCATTAGTTCCTGCCAAGGCAGCAGCTACTCTTCCTGGGGTTTATTATGGATCCCCATTAGTTCCTGCCAAGGCAGCAGCTACTCTTCCTGGGGTTTATTATGGATCCCCATTAGTTCCTGCCAAGGCAGCAGCTACTCTTCCTGGGGTTTATTATGGATCCCCATTAGTTCCTGCCAAGGCAGCAGCTACTCTTCCTGGGGTTTATTATGGATCCCCATTAGTTCCTGTCAAGGCAGCAGCTACTCTTCCTGGGGTTTATTATGGATCCCCATTAGTTCCTGCCAAGGCAGCAGCTACTCTTCCTGGGGTTTATTATGGGATCCCCATTAGTTCCTGCCAAGGCAGCAGCTACTCTTCCTGGGGTTTATTATGGATCCCCATTAGTTCCTGCCAAGGCAGCAGCTACTCTTCCTGGGGTTTATTATGGATCCCCATTAGCAGCTACTCTTCCTGGGGTATATTATGGATCCCCATTAGCAGCTACTCTTCCTGGGGTTTATTATGGATCCCCATTAGTTCCTGCCAAGGCAGCAGCTACTCTTCCTGGGGTTTATTATGGATCCCCATTAGTTCCTGCCAAGGCAGCAGCTACTCTTCCTGGGGTTTATTATGGATCCCCATTAGTTCCTGCCAAGGCAGCAGCTTCTCTTCCTGTGGTTTATTATGGATCCCCATTAGTTCCTGCCAAGGCAGCAGCTACTCTTCCTGGGGTTTATTATGGATCCCCATTAGTTCCTGCCAAGGCAGCAGCTACTCCTCCTGGGGTTTATTATGGATCCCCATTAGTTCCTGCCAAGGCAACAGCTACTCTTCCTGGGGTTTATTATGGATCCCCATTAGTTCCTACCAAGGCAGCAGCTACTCTTCCTGGGGTTTATTATGGATCCCCATTAGTTCCTGCCAAGGCAGCAGCTACTCTTCCTGGGGTTTATTATGGATCCCCATTAGTTCCTGTCAAGGCAGCAGCTACTCTTCCTGGGGTTTATTATGGATCCCCATTAGTTCCTGCCAAGGCAGCAGCTACTCTTCCTGGGGTTTATTATGGATCCCCATTAGTTCCTGCCAAGGCAGCAGCTACTCTTCCTGGGGTTTATTATGGATCCCCATTAGTTCCTGCCAAGGCAGCAGCTACTCTTCCTGGGGTTTATTATGGATCCCCATTAGTTCCTGCCAAGGCAGCAGCTTCTCTTCCTGGGGTTTATTATGGATCCCCATTAGTTCCTGCCAAGGCAGCAGCTTCTCTTCCTGGGGTTTATTATGGATCCCCATTAGTTCTTGCCAAGGCAGCAGCTTCTCTTCCTGGGGTTTATTATGGATCCCCATTAGTTCCTGCCAAGGCAGCAGCTACTCTTCCTGGGGTTTATTATGGATCCCCATTAGTTCCTGCCAAGGCAGCAGCTACTCTTCCTGGGGTTTATTATGGATCCCCATTAGTTCCTGCCAAGGCACCAGCTACTCTTCCTGGGGTTTATTATGGATCCCCATTAGTTCCTGCCAAGGCAGCAGCTACTCTTCCTGGGGTTTATTATGGATCCCCATTAGTTCCTGCCAAGGCAGCAGCTACTCTTCCTGGGGTTTATTATGGATCCCCATTAGTTCCTGCCAAGGCAGCAGCTACTCTTCCTGGGGTTTATTACGGATCCCCATTAGTTCCTGCCAAGGCAGCAGCTACTCTTCCTGGGGTTTAATATGGATCCCCATTAGTTCCTGTCAAGGCAGCAGCTACTCTTCCTGGGGTTTATTATGGATCCCCATTAGTTCCTGCCAAGGCAGCAGCTACTCTTCCTGGGGTTTATTATGGGATCCCCATTAGTTCCTGCCAAGGCAGCAGCTACTCTTCCTGGGGTTTATTATGGATCCCCATTAGTTCCTGCCAAGGCAGCAGCTACTCTTCCTGGGGTTTATTATGGATCCCCATTAGCAGCTACTCTTCCTGGGGTTTATTATGGATCCCCATTAGTTCCTGCCAAGGCAGCAGCTACTCTTCCTGGGGTTTATTATGGATCCCCATTAGTTCCTGCCAAGGCAGCAGCTACTCTTCCTGGGGTTTATTATGGATCCCCATTAGTTCCTGCCAAGACAGCAGCTTCTCTTCCTGGGGTTTATTATGGATCCCCATTAGTTCCTGCCAAGGCAGCAGCTTCTCTTCCTGGGGTTTATTATGGATCCCCATTAGTTCCTGCCAAGGCAGCAGCTTCTCTTCCTGGGGTTTATTATGGATCCCCATTAGTTCTTGCCAAGGCAGCAGCTACTCTTCCTGGGGTTTATTATAGATCCTCATTAGTTCCTGCCAAGGCAGCAGCTACTCTTCCTTACATATTTAAGCACTTACATTACATATAAAACAAGAGATAAAACAGTTCATCATATAACATTATTTCACCACTACATGTCTACAATACAACATGTATAATACCACCATACAACAATATCACAATGTATGCATGTGTCTGTACCTGTGCATGTCTCTTCACAGTCCCTGCTGTTCCATAAAGTGTATTTTTACCAGTTTTTTCAAATCTGATTCTACTGCTGCATCAGTTACCTGATGTGGAATAGAGTTCCATGTAGTCATGGCTCTATGTAGTACTGTGCTCCTCCCATAGTCTGTTCTGGACTTGGGGACTGGGAAGAGACCTCTGGTGGCGAAGTCTTGTGGGGTATGGATGGGTGTCTGAGCTGTGTGCCAGTAGTTTAAACAGACAGCTCGATACATTCAGCTTGTCAACACCTCTTACAAAAACAAGTAATGAGGAAGTCAATCTCTCTTCCACTTTGATCCATGAGAGATTGACATGCATGTCATTAATGTTAGCTCTCTGTGTACTTTTAAGGACCAGCCGTGCTGCCCTGTTCTGAGACAACTGCAATTTTCCCAAGTTCCTCTTTGTGGCACCTGACCATCCCAGTGGGTTATATAGAGATAAATATGGATGAAACCTCTTCCTCGCTCCTTCCATATCTCTACCCCCCCTCTCACTCCTCTCTCTCTCTCTCTCATCTCTCTCTCTCCAGTGGGTAGGCCTATTCCAGTGGTCCAGACCCTCTCTCATCTCTCTCTCTCTCTCTCCCCCCCCCCCAGTGGGTAGGCCTATTCCAGTGATCCAGACCCCCTCTCCCACTAAGGATGATATAGACTGTCTCCATTCTCTCTACCTGGAGGGCCTCACTACGGTGTTTGAAGACAACAAGGACAACTACGGCATTGCACCAGAAAAACACCTCCATTTCATCTAGACACACATCTGTGTGAAGAGTTGTTCACACATATAATCAGAAGAAAAATAAGACTTACAGATTAACCCAAAGATGCTGCAACACCTTCTAGGTCAGAGTTCTAGCTGAAGGGTTCTGTATTGTTTTATAAAACATCCCAATATGTTGCACAGCGTTCGATTTGCCTGCTGTGGGGCAAGGAGACCCCCAGCTCTGCTAAAACCACTGACAACTGCGTGCCATTTTCAAGGAATTGTTAAATAAATGTTGTAATATCAGCATGTCTTGAAGAGCTTAGTCAGAACAGCACATGTCTGATTACTCCATGCAAAACCCATTGCACACATGTAGCACTATCATCAGAGTTATACAGCAAGTAACTGCATGCTTTCATGATCAGGTAACATCAATGATCATGTAGTTTCAGATACGGGAGGGTAGCCTATCGATATCTCAATATTGGCAACCGTTAATTGGATATTTGAGTGATATGAAATACACTGAACAAAAATATAATCGCAACATATAAAGTGTTGGTCCAATGTTTCATGAGCTGAAATAAAAGATTCCAGAAATGTTCCATACAAACAAAAATATTATTTCTCTCAAATGTTGTGGACAAATGTGTTTACCTCCCTGTAAGTGAGTATTTTTCATTTGCCAAGATAATCCATCCATCTCTCAGGTGTATCATATCAAGAAACGGATTAAACGGCATGATAATTACTCAGGTAAAATGGCGCCAGAAGAAACGGATTAAACGGAGTGATAATTACTCAGGTAAAATGGCGCCAGAAGAAACGGCAGCAGTCTTACGGGCGCCCAACCAGTTGTGCTATTATGTGGTTATTTTCACGTTATTTGTAACTTATTTTGTACATAATGTTTCTGCCACCGTATCTTACGGCAGAAAAGAGCTTCTGGATATCAGGACAGAGATCACTCACCTCGGATCAGACAAAGATGTTTTCTTCAACAAGCAGGACGCACAGGATGTACTTCAGACACCCGACAAGGCCGACATCCCCGTCAGAGGAAGAGACGCAGGTACAGAGGACACAGAGCAGGGTGCCTCGTAAGGATCCGCAGACGGCGAGTGGGAAAGCTGCCGTTAGCATCAATATTACTCGCCAACGTGCAATCTTGGACAATAAATTAGACGAGGTACGATCACGAATATCCTACCAACGGGACATCAGAAACTGTAACATCTTATGTTTCACGGAATCATGCTGAATGATGACATGGATATTGAGCTAGCGGGATATACGCTGCACCGGCTAGATAGAACAGCACACTCCGATAAGACGAGGGGGGCGGTCTGTGCATATATGTAAACAACAGCTGGTGCACAAAATCTAAGGAAGTCTCTAGATTTTGCTCGCCTGAAGTAGAGTATCTTATGATAAGCCGTAGACCACACTATTTGCCAAGAGAGTTTTCATCCATACTTTTCGTGGCTGTTTATTTACCACCACAGACAGATGCTGGCACTAAGACCGCACTCAGCCAGCTGTATAAGGAAATAAACAAACTGGAAACCACTCACCCAGAGGCGGCGCTCCTAGTGGCCGGAGACTTTAATGCAGGGAAACTTAAATCAGTCTTACTAAATTTCTATCAAAATGTTAAATGGGCAACCAGAGGGGGATAAAATCTAGAAATAAAAAATTATTATTATTTCACCTCTATTTAACCAGGTAGGCCAGTTGAGAACAAGTTCTCATTTACAACTGAAACCTGGCCAAGATAAAGCAAAGCAGTTCGACACAAACAACAACACAGAGTTACACATGGAATAAACAACAACACAGAAATACAACACATGGAATAAACAAATGTATAGTCAATAACACAATAGAAAAAGTCTATATACAGTGTGTTCAAATGGCGTCAGGAGGTAAGGCAATAAATAGGCCATAGTAGTGAAGTAATTAGAATTTAGCAAATTAACACTGGAGTGATAGATGAGCAGATGATGATGTGCAAGTAGAAATACTGGTGTGCAAAAGAGCAGAAAGTAAATAAAAACAATATGGGGATGAGGTAGGTAGATTGGGTGGGCAATTTACAGATGGGCTGTGTACAGCTGCAGCGATTGGTTAGCTGCTCAGATAGCTGGTGCTTAAAGTTAGTCTCCAACTTCAGCGATTTTTGCAATTCGTTCCAGTCATTGGCAGCAGAGAACTGGAAGGAAAGGCGGCCAAAGGAAGAATTGGCTTTGGGGATGACCAGTGAAATATACCTGCTGGAGCGCGTGCTACGGGTGGGTGTTGCTATGGTGACCAGTGAGCTGAGATAAGGCGGGGCTTTACCTAGCAAAGACTTATAGATGACCTGGAGCAAGTGGGTTTGGCGACGAATATGTAGTGAGGGCCAGCTGACGAGAGCGTACAGGTCGCAGTGGTGGGTGGTGCATGGGGCTTTGGTGACAAAATGGATGGCACTGTGATAGACTTTACAAAATAGCCTCCAACACTCTACTCAGCAAATTGGATGCAGTCTATCACAGTGCCATCCGTTTTTTTTTGTTGCACTCAATGTATATAGACTTTTTCTATTGCATTATTGACTGTATGTTTGTTTATTCCATGTGTAACTCTGTGTTGTTGTTTGTGTCACACTGATTTACTTTATCTTGGGCAGGTCACAGTTGTAAATGAGAACTTGTTCTCAACTAGCCTACCTGGTTAAATAAAGGTGAAATAAAAATTAAATTAAAATTTGATTTGACAGTTGCACCTTGTGTTAGGACCAATAAAATACCTCTAAAATGTGCAGTTTTGTCTCACAACACAATGCCACAGCTGTCTCAAGTTTTGAGTGAGCGTGCAATTGGCATGCTGACACCAGGAATGTCCCCCAGAGCTGTTGCCATTTCTCTACCATAAGCAGTTTTAGAGAATTTGGCAGTATGTCCACCTGGCCTCACAGCGGCAGACCACATGTATGGTGTGGTGTGGGCGAGCGGTGTGCTGATGACATTGTAAACAGAGTGCCCCGTGGTGGTGGGGTTATGGTATGGGCCCCATGGTGGAGGTAGGGTTATGGTATGGGCCCCATGGTGGAGGTGGGGTTATGGTATGGGCCCCATGGTGGAGGTAGGGTTATGGTATGGGCCCCATGGTGGAGGTGGGGTTATGGTATGGGCCCCATGGTGGAGGTAGGGTTATGGTATGGGCCCCATGGTGGAGGTAGGGTTATGGTATGGGCCCCATGGTGGAGGTAGGGTTGTGGTATGGGCCCCATGGTGGAGGTAGGTTTATGGTATGGGCCCCATGGTGGAGGTGGGGTTATGGTATGGGCCCCATGGTGGAGGTAGGGTTATGGTATGGGCCCCATGGTGGAGGTGGGGTTATGGTATGGGCCCCATGGTGGAGGTGGGGTTATGGTATGGGGCAGGCATAAGCTACGGACAATGAACACAATTACATTTTATCGATGGCAATTTGAATGCACAGCGATACCGTGACGAGATCCAGAGGCCCATTGTCGTGCCATTCATCCACCACCATCACCTCATGTTTCAGCATGATAATACACGGCCCCATGTCGCAAGGATCTGCACACAATTCCTGGAAGCTGAAAATGTCCCAGTTCTTCCATAGCCTGCATACTCACCAGACATGTTACCAATTGAGCATGTTTGGGATGCTCTGGATCAACGTGTACGACAGCGTGCTCCAGTTCCCGCCAAGGTATCTGTGACCAACAGATGCATCTCTGAATTCCCAGTCATGTGAAATCCATAGATTAGGGCCTATGAATTTATTTCAATTGACTGATTTCCTTATAAGAACTGTAACTTGAAATTGTTGCATGTTACCATTATAATGTGGTTTAGTATAAAAGCCTAACCAGTATTTTGTGATTTAGGTTCATTTCCTTTATGGGCACATTGCCGATGTTGTTAATGTTTACTTTGCTACCGGTAGAAACTCTGTACAGTTAGTACCTAATGTACTTTCTTTCTCCAACCAACGTAGGCCTAGTTATCAAGTTAGCTGATATTATCGCCTTTTCAACATTGTTTTAAAGAGTGTTTAATCACGATTGCCGCTGACAGACATGACAGGCTACATTGATTGATGGACCACGCCAAATTGGCTAGCTAGCTAATAACAATGCAATGCCATGCTGCGGGCCCACAGAGAAAAACTGGAGAGTGCCTTCACAGCAGCCAACCTTAGGCTAGCCTGGCAAACCATGAAGGGTATGGCCGGCATGTCGGCACCCCGCTAACATATGGAATTGTTTTAAGATGGTTATACCAAGGCTCATTTAGCTATTTGATTTTTTTTTATTTAATACCCCTTAAGGTATCAAAAAAAGGATACGAAAAGGATTTGATGAAACATTGAATTCGGTCATATTGCTATTATCCCATAGAAATGTATTGAATAACAGATTCAATACATGGAACAACAGACAGTACCCCAACAAATCTAAAGGAAGTTTGTTGTGAAGTGTCTGAGGGATGTAAGAAAGATCAGGAAACTATTTTATTTTTATAACAACTATTTAACCTCGAATTTTACGCAGTAAACTACTTCCATACAGTGGTGCAACTTTGGTTTTAGAAGTGAGGGGGACATATAATATATATGTATATATATATATACATACAGTACCAGTCAAAAGTTTGGACATACCTACTCATTCAAGGGTTATTCTTTATTTTTACTATTTTCTACATGGTAGAATAATAGCGAAGACATCAAAACTATGAAATAACACATATGGAATCATGTAGTAAGCAAAAAAGTGTTAAATGAAAATATATTTTATAAGTTGCCACCCATTGCCTTGATGACAGCTTTGCACACTCTTGGCATTCTCTCAACCAGCTTCATGAGGTAGTCACCTGGAATGCATTTCAATTAACAGGTGTGCCTTGTTAAAAGTTAATTTGTGGAATTTCTTTCCTTCTTAATGCATTTGAGGCAGTTGTGTTGTGACAAGGTAGGGGGGATATACAGAAGATAGCCCTTTTTGGTAAAAGACAAAGTCCATATTACGGCAAGAACAGGTCAAATAAGCAAAGAGAAACGACAGTCCATCATTAATTTAAGACATGTAGGTCAGTCAACATGTAAAATTTTGAAAGCCGTCATTGTAAATAAAAGTTTGTTCTTAACTGACTTGCCCAGTCCACCTTCACAGTCCACCCATCCATACCCCACAAGACATGCCACCAGAGGTCTGTTTGAACTACTGTCACACAGCTCAGACACCCATCCATACCCCACAAGACATGCCACCAGAGGTCTGTTTAAACTACTGGCACACAGCTCAGACACCCCATACATACCCCACAAGACATGCCACCAGAGGTCTGTCTAAACTACTGGCACACAGCTCAGACACCCCATACATACCCCACAAGACATGCCACCAGAGGTCTGTTTAAACTACTGGCACACAGCTCAGACACCCATACATACCCCACAAGACATGCCACCAGAGGTCTCTTCACAGTGCCCAAGTCCAGAACAGACTATGGGAGGAGCACAGTACTGCATAGAGACATGACTACATGGAACTCTATTCCACATCAGGTAACTGATGCAGCAGGAGAATTAGATTTAAAAAAATATATATATTAAAAAAACACCTTACAGGGAGGACTGTGAAGCAACACAAACACAGACACACGCACACACACACACACACACACACACACACACACACACACACACACCACACACACACACACACACACACACACACACACACACACACACACACACACACACACACACACACACACACGCACCATACACACACATAGATTTAGTACTGTAGATATGTGGTAGTGGTGGAGTAGGGGCCTGAGGGCACACAGTGTGTTGTGAAATCTGTGAATGTATTGTAATGTTTTTTAAATTGTATAAACTGCCTTAATTTTGCTGGACCCCAGGAAGAGTAGCTGCTGCCTTGGCAGGAACTAATGGGGATCCATAATAAACCCCAGGAAGAGTAGCTGCTGCCTCGGCAGGAACTAATGGGGATCCATAATAAACCCCAGGAAGAGTAGCTGCTGCCTTGGCAGGAACTAATGGGGATCCATAATAAACCCCAGGAAGAGTAGCTGCTGCCTTGGCAGGAACTAATGGGGATCCATAATAAACCCCAGGAAGAGTAGCTGCTGCCTTGGCAGGAACTAATGGGGATCCATAATAAACCCCAGGAAGAGTAGCTGCTGCCTTGGCAGGAACTAATGGGGATCCATAATAAACCCCAGGAAGAGTAGCTGCTGCCTTGGCAGGAACTAATGGGGATCCATAATAAACCCCATGAAGAGTAGCTGCTGCCTTGGCAGGAACTAATGGGGATCCATAATAAACCCCAGGAAGAGTAGCTGCTGCCTTGGCAGGAACTAATGGGGATCCATAATAAATACAAATACAAATGTGTCTAAAAAAATGTAATTGATGGTTAAAGTAATTGAACCATTGTCAAATGCACCGTTAAAGATGCACTATGCAGAAATCGCTCTGCCATTTCCTGGTTAATAAAATTGTAATAGTTCGCCTAATTTAAGTTTATGTGACAAAACAAGCCGTCATTGTGTAGATAATCATTGTACCATCTAAACCGCTGGTGAATATATTTTCCATATACAAAAATATTGTAGTTTCAGCTGTACAAAACTGTAAGTAAAAGACATAAAAACTAAACTTCAGAACAGGAAGCATAGAAATAGAGCACATAGAACAGATCTAACACTTCTTAGACTTGCTTTCAATGCGAATGAAAGAGCTATAATTCACATTTCTATGTGAATTTGGTCAGATTACCCAAAAAGTTACATATTGTATCTTTAATTGGTTTAAGAATTTAAAGTGTTTTTTGATGTGAACCGTTTGTGAACTCGTTTTTGCCATTGGGCACCAGACTCCAGAGTCCTTTATTTCAGAGTTGTGTCAATGAGGTGGTCGGATTTAAATTGGCTACCATTTATCACATAGTTGGTGTGGGCTGAAATGTGTAGGCTGAAATGTGTAGGCTGAAATGTGTAGGCTAAAATGTGTAGTCTGAAATGTGTAGGCTAAAATGTGTAGGCTGAAATGTGTAGGCTGAAATGTGTCATCAAAAAACACGGCAGACATTGTATGAATTAAACAAATGTATATCTTCATTCTCAGCTACAATTATTTGAATGATTCAATGGGTGTTTTGTGCACAAAAGTGATGACTAAAGTGTCTTATTAGGAATATTCAAATCTGACTTCTCTAAGTGGCCATGTTTGTAAATGGTCTTTCTGGGCATCAGTTAAACTGCAGCGCTGAAGCAAAAATGTAGGAGCCGTCGAAACCGTGCTTCTAGACAGGTGTTGTGCCGAAAATCTCCCCCCTGCCATAATTCTCTCACCAGGTAGGCTAGTTGAGAACAAGTCCTTTATTTAACCAGGTAGGCTAGTTGAGAACAAGTCCTTTATTTAACCAGGTAGGCTAGTTGAGAACAAGTCCTTTATTTAACCAGGTAGGCCAGTTGAGAACAAGTCCTTTATTTAACCAGGTAGGCTAGTTGAGAACAAGTCCTTTATTTAACCAGGTAGGCTAGTTGAGAACAAGTCCTTTATTTAACCAGGTAGACTAGTTGAGAACAAGTTCTCATTTACAACTGCGACCTGGCCAAGATAAAGCAAAGCAGTGTGACACAAACAACAACACAGAGTTACACATGGAATAAACTAACATTCATTGCTGCCACTTGCTTGCTAGTTGAGATTTCTGCTCTTCATTCCGTTGTCAGTTTAGCCAACATTTCACTCATCTTAGTAACAGAAAGCATTTTTGTCTGCAGTTTTCGGTTTGGCTATTTGTTTCATGTGTATGTCGCGGTTCTAGCTTGTATGGCGTTCTGGGCGAACCTCCCCTTCAGCGCTCGCCGGCCCGCACCCGGTGCCCCCTTGCCCTGGCCAACCCCCCCCCCCCCCCCGCACCCGGTGCCCCCTTGCCCTGGCGCCCGCCGGCCCGCACCCGGTGCCCCCTTGCCCTGGCGGGCCTCCCCCCCGCCGGCCCGCACCCGCCCCAGGCGGACCTCCCCCCCGCCGGTCCGCGCCCGCCCCTGGCGGCAAGATGCCCATGTCGCCTGCACCTAAATCCTTCACCGATTTTGTATTAGTCTATAAATAAATCTCTTTGCCAAAATTCGTCATCTCTCCCATGTCTTATTCGACTAGTATTTTTGAAAGTGTAAGGATAATAATTCAGCCATAGTTGTTCTGAAATGTTCATTGCTTGCCAACATTTTACTCCTTCCTCTATGTTTAATATAACACACATACATTATTTATTCATTTCGGTTGCCTATCCTGACTAAGTTTGTTCTATAGAAAGTATTTGACTCTGATGTGTGTCACAGAAAGTATTTGTGGGGGGGGGGAATTCTGTCAGGGGGAGATGTTCGGCACACCGGACCCCTTGCAGCTAACACCTGGAAGGCTGTAGTAATCTGACCTGGCCAGCAGGGGTCACCAGGGCACCATAAACACGAGGCTCCACAGGGGCGTAACTTCCGGGTTTAGAAAAGTTGTCAACAGTTTGCTAAATAGAAAAACATGTAGCTAGATACTGAGACCAGACCCGTCTTTTTTCCAGCAGAGAAAGAGAGACGGGGAAGGAGTGACTGAAGACAGACAGACGGCGCCGCTGCGGAAAGCAGAAGTAGTTAGTTACAGTAGTTAACTAGCTAGCTAGAATGTTTAGCTACTGTAGCTAGTTAGCTAACTTGTGTTGTGATAAGTACCAGGCAAGCTAAACACGGGCTGGTGTGTGTGATAACTCCAGCCTGCTCTCCCTCTCCGGGACCACACTGCTGATGCCGGTCCCGACCGGGGCTCCATGGAAGAGCTGCTAGCACAGGACGGAACAAGGAACGGGACTGTAACCGACTCTCCTCACCCCTGCCCGGCCAAGCCCTCTGCCCGGTACGGTCCCTGCTCATCTCTCTGGTCCAACGGGATATTTTTACCGTGGGGTGAGACTGGAAACGCGCGAGCGGCGATGGGGTCAGAAGTACTTTTCCAACTTTTTCTACAACTTTTATGAAAGGTCATTATAATAAAGTTTAGATTTATTTATACCTCCATCAAACTGGTTAAGGTTATGCAGTGTGTTAGTCCAGCAGTGATGTAGCTATCTCATATAGAAGACACGGCTGAACCCCAGGAACTCTGCATACTGCTGCTACTTCCGCTACAGAACCCAGATCCGGGACAAGGTACGTCATCTTTTGCCTGAAACAAATTTCACCAAGAAGGAAAAAAATACTTTTAAATAAAGTTGTGCAAGAGAGAGGAGAGTGAGATTTTAATTGAGGGACACGATGAAATGGCACAATGGTGTGCAACTGCAGCCCCCAATGTGGACTTCCTCTATGTGCAGGAAGGAGTATTGCATTGGTTCCTGCATGAACCCCCACCCAATAGTATGACACTTTTGAATGTGGGTCAAAAGGGAAATAAAAGTATTCTGCGTTTTTTTTCACTGGTAGACAGTATCCTTCGCTCCCGCCATGCTGAACACCTGCCCTCACCATCGAACTGCAGGAAAACCGTGCCCGACAAGCGAGGGCAACACCGCCGTGCCCGACAAGCGAGGGCGACACCGCCGTGCCCGACAAGCGAGGGCGAAGGACACTGTCTTCCAGTTGCCCCTGTCTCCCGCTAGTACAGAAGGCGGGAAGCTGGGAAAACACAGTGTGCTAGCTAGTTAGCAACACCGCTGTGCCTGACAGGCTGGGGCGGAGGACACTGTCTACCGGTGTTGCCCACCGCTAGCTACTCCGGTAGGCAGGAGGCGGGGGCTAGTTAGCTAGCTTGCTAGTTAGCTAGCACATGGTGTCGGCTCACACCTGCTGTGTACCGGAGTCCTCCTTATGACTAGTTGGCTAAGCTAACACGGTGTCCTTCGCTCCTGCCTGCCGAACACCTGTCGTCGCTGTCTTTAACTGAATTGCGGGAAAACGGTGCACGACAGGCGGGTGCGAAGGACACTCTACCGGTGTGTGCTAACGTTAGCCAGCTACCGTTGTCACCCCCACTACTTCTTCTGTGGGGTTTATCGGTGGTTGCATTACCGCCATCGACTGTACTGGAGCGCCGTGCCTCCCGCCTATGTACTGTAGTCCTAGTTAAAACATGTACCAATACAAGTCTAAAGAGGGGTTCCTACAGATTCTGAATGCTCAACTTGTGGGCTGCAGTTGCTCCCTTCTCAAATGGCTCGGATGCGTGTTGATGTGTCACGCCTTGTGCTGCGTAGAGGGTCCATTGTGGGTTATGACTGATGACGTCACTGAGCGGAATTAATTTCAAGCACATAGCTGAGTGATTGTTGAACCGGTAAGTAGTGTAGCCGCGGAGAGGGAGAGCAGGATAAGAGCGTCTGCTAAATGACGTAAATGTAAGTGTCGAACCCTACCCCTTTAGGGTTCGCAGTAGGTTAGTACTACGCTGGTCGACTCATATCCGTCCTCTATGAAGACCCTTGCCCTCTGAAGGGCTGTAGTAGATACTGTACTGTCTATGTATCCCATCTATGGAGACTACTGCTAACCCTACTGTATATCATGGTCCACTATGAAGACCCTTGCCCTCAGAAGGGCTGTAGTAGATACTGTACTGTCTATGTATCCCATCTATGGAGACTACTGCTAACCCTACTGTATATCATGGTCCTCTATGAAGACCGGTGTTGTAAAGTACTACTGTAGTATCTATATTTGGTGAAACCTATTGCTCCTCTAAATATCACCATGTGTACTTAATTAATTTATATTTCAAGATATTGATGAAGCCTAACTGCTAAAAATACACTTTTGATTTGTAAAGTTCAAAATAGTCTGGCAGCCCAACTGATTGGCAAATGTACTACAAATTAAGAAATCATGTGACTTAATAAAATATACTATGAAACAAAGATACATTTATATAAAGAAAGATAATAAAAAGCTTTGGACTACCTTAAATTAAATTCTGGGATAAAAGCCAACTCGACTCCATTGTTCATTGAATCAGATGGCTTATTCATCACACAGCCCACTGATATTGCAGACTACTTGAATTACTTTTTCAGTAAATAAATTGACAACAGACTTTCAGCACGCTTATAGGGAAGGACACTCAACAAGCACAGCACTTACACAAATGATTGATGATTGGCTGAGCGAAATTGATGATAAAGTGATTGTGGGGGCTGTCTGTTAGACTTCAGTGCAGCTTTTGACATTATCGATCATAGTCTGCTGCTGGAAAAACGGATGTGTTATGGCTTTACACCCCCTGCTATAATGGCTTAACACCCCCCTGCTATAATGGCTTAACACCCCCCTGCTATAATGGCTTTACACCCCCCTGCTATAATGGCTTTACACCCCCCTGCTATAATGGCTTAACACCCCCTGCTATAATGGCTTTACACCCCCTGCTATAATGGCTTAACACCCCCTGCTATAATGGCTTTACACCCCCCTGCTATAATGGCTTTACACCCCCTGCTATAATGGCTTTACACCCCCTGCTATAATGGCTTTACACCCCCTGCTATAATGGCTTTACACCCCCTGCTATAATGGCTTTACACCCCCTGCTATAATGGCTTTACACCCCCTGCTATAATGGCTTTACACCCCCTGCTATAATGGCTTTACACCCCCTGCTATAATGGCTTTACACCCCCTGCTATAATGGCTTAACACCCCCTGCTATAATGGCTTAACACCCCCTGCTATAATGGCTTAACACCCCCTGCTATAATGGCTTAACACCCCCTGCTATAATGGCTTTACACCCCCTGCTATAATGGCTTTACACCCCCTGCTATAATGGCTTTACACCCCCTGCTATAATGGCTTTACTCCCCCTGCTATAATGGCTTTACACCCCCTGCTATAATGGCTTTACACCCCCTGCTATAATGGCTTTACACCCCCTGCTATAATGGCTTTACACCCCCTGCTATAATGGCTTTACACCCCCTGCTATAATGGCTTTACACCCCCTGCTATAATGGCTTTACTCCCCCTGCTATAATGGCTTTACTCCCCCTGCTATAATGGCTTTACACCCCCTGCTATAATGGCTTTACACCCCCTGCTATAATGGCTTTACACCCCCTGCTATAATGGCTTTACACCCCCTGCTATAATGGCTTTACACCCCCTGCTATAATGGCTTTACACCCCCTGCTATAATGGCTTTATACCCCCTGCTATAATGGCTTAACACCCCCTGCTATAATGGCTTAACACCCCCTGAACACAGAGGGTGTTCTTTAATGGAAGCCTCTCCAACATAATCCAGGTAGAATCAGGAATTCTCCAGGGCAGCTGTTTAGGCCCCTCGCTTTTCCGCCCATTTTTACTAACGACATGCCACTGATTTTGAGTAAAGCCAGAGTGTCTATGTATGCGGATAACAACACTATACACGTCAGCTACTACAGCGACTGAAATGACTGCAACACTTAAAGAGTTGCAGTTAGTTTCAGAGTGGGGGGCAAGGAATACGTTTGCCCTAAATATTTCTAAAACTAAAAGCATTTGTATTTGGGACAAAACATTCACTAAACCCTAAACCTCAACTAAATCTTGTAATAAATGTGAAAATTGAGCAAGTTGAGATGACTAAACAGCTTGGAGTAACCCTGGATTGTAAACTGTCACGGTCTAAACATATTGATGCAACAGTGGCTAAGATTTATTTGTGTTTTTTATTTAACCTTTATTTAACTAGGCAAGTCAGTTAAGAACAAATTCTTATTTACAATGACGGCCTAGGAACAGTGGGTTAACTGCCTTGTTCAGGGGCAGAACGGCAGATTTTTACCTTGTCAGTTCGGGGATTCAATCTAGCAACCTTTCGGTTACTGGCCCAACGCTCTAACCGCTAGGCTACCCTGTCGCCAAGATGGTGAAGTCTGTCCATAATAAAGCGCTGCGATGCCTTCTTAACATCACTCAACAAGGCAGGTCCTACAGGCCCTAGTTTCTACATTCTTAACAGCACTATCGTCAAGGCAGGTCCTACAGGCCCTAGTTTCTACCTTCTTAACAACACTATCAACAAGGCAGGTCCTACAGGCCCTAGTTTCTACCTTCTCTACAACACTATCAACGAGGCAGGTCCTACAGGCCCTAGTTTCTACCTTCTGAACAACACTATCAACAAGGCAGGTCCTACAGGCCCTAGTTTCTACCTTCTCAACAGCACTATCAACAAGGCAGGTCCTACAGGCCCTAGTTTCTACCTTCTTAACAGCACTATCAACAAGGCAGGTCATACAGGCCCTGGTTTCTACCTTCTTAACAACACTATCAACAAGGCAGGTCCTACAGGCCCTAGTTTCTACCTTCTGAACAACACTATCAACAAGGCAGGTCCTACAGGCCCTAGTTTCTACCTTCTTAACAGCACTATCAACAAGGCAGGTCCTACAGGCCCTAGTTTCTACCTTCTTAACAACACTATCAACAAGGCAGGTCCTACAGGCCCTAGTTTCTACCTTCTGAACAGCACTATCAACAAGGCAGGTCCTACAGGCCCTAGTTTCTACCTTCTTAACAGCACTATCAACAAGGCAGGTCCTACAGGCCCTAGTTTCTACCTTAACAACACTATCAACAAGGCAGGTCCTACAGGCCCTAGTTTCTACCTTCTTAACAACACTATCAACAAGGCAGGTCCTACAGGCCCTAGTTTCTACCTTCTTAACAACACTATCAACAAGGCAGGTCCTACAGGCCCTAGTTTCTACCTTCTTAACAACACTATCACCAAGGCAGGTCCTACAGGCCCTAGTTTCTACCTTCTTAACAACACTATCAACAAGGCAGGTCCTACAGGCCCTAGTTTCTACCTTCTTAACAACACTATCAACAAGGCAGGTCCTACAGGCCCTAGTTTCTACCTTCTTAACAACACTATCAACAAGGCAGGTCCTACAGGCCCTAGTTTCTACCTTCTTAACAGCACTATCAACAAGGCAGGGCCTACAGGCCCTAGTTTCTACCTTCTTAACAACACTATCAACAAGGCAGGTCCTACAGGCCCTAGTTTCTACGTTCTTAACAACACTATCAACAAGGCAGGTCCTGCGGTTCAAAGTGGCACCGTCATGGAATGCCACCTTTCCAACAAGTCAGCGTGTCAAATTTCTGCCCTGCTAGATCTGCTCCCCGGTCAACTGTAAGGGCTGTTATTGTGAAGTGGGAATGTCTAGGAGCAACAACGGCTCAGCCATGACGTGGTAGGCCACAGAACGGGTCCGCAGAGTGCCATGGGTTCTAACTAGAACAGTTAACTCTACAGTCTGTATTCTAACTAGAACATAGAGTAGTTAACAACTGTTCTAGTTAGAATCCAGACTGTAGAGTTAACACATTGCCTATACTAACTCTTAACACAGAGTGTTCCTGCCTGACTAGATGGTCAGGTGTTAGTTAGTGTAGTGATGTTCCTGCCTGACTAGATGGTCAGGTGTTAGTTAGTGTAGTGATGTTCCTGCCTGACTAGATGGTCAGGTGTTAGTTAGTGTAGTGATGTTCCTGCCTGACTAGATGGTCAGGTGTTAGTTAGTGTAGTGATGTTCCTGCCTGACTAGATGGTCAGGTGTTAGTTAGTGTAGTGATGTTCCTGCCTGACTAGATGGTCAGGTGTTAGTTAGTGTAGTGATGTTCCTGCCTGACTAGATGGTCAGGTGTTAGTTAGTGTAGTGATGTTCCTGCCTGACTAGATGGTCAGGTGTTAGTTAGTGTAGTGATGTTCCTGCCTGACTAGATGGTCAGGTGTTAGTTAGTGTAGTGATGTTCCTGCCTGACTAGATGGTCAGGTGTTAGTTAGTTAGTTAGTGATGTTCCTGTCTGACTAGATGGTCAGGTGTTAGTTAGTGTAGTGATGTTCCTGCCTGACTAGATGGTCAGGTGTTAGTTAGTGTAGTGATGTTCCTGCCTGACTAGATGGTCAGGTGTTAGTTAGTTAGTTAGTTAGTGATGTTCCTGCCTGACTAGATAGTCAGGTGTTAGTTAGTGTAGTGATGTTCCTGCCTGACTAGATGGTCAGGTGTTAGTTAGTGTAGTGATGTTCCTGTCTGACTAGATGGTCAGGTGTTAGTTAGTGTAGTGATGTTCCTGCCTGACTAGATGGTCAGGTGTTAGTTAGTGTAGTGATGTTCCTGTCTGACTAGATGGTCAGGTGTTAGTTAGTGTAGTGATGTTCCTGCCTGACTAGATAGTCAGGTGTTAGTTAGTTAGTGATGTTCCTGCCTGACTAGATGGTCAGGTGTTAGTTAGTGTAGTGATGTTCCTGCCTGACTAGATGGTCAGGTGTTAGTTAGTGTAGTGATGTTCCTGTCTGACTAGATGGTCAGGTGTTAGTTAGTGTAGTGATGTTCCTGCCTGACTAGATGGTCAGGTGTTAGTTAGTTAGTGATGTTCCTGCCTGACGAGATGGTCAGGTGTTAGTTAGTGTAGTGATGTTCCTGTCTGACTAGATGGTCAGGTGTTAGTTAGTTAGTTAGTGTAGTGATGTTCCTGCCTGACTAGATGGTCAGGTGTTAGTTAGTGTAGTGATGTTCCTGCCTGACTAGATGGTCAGGTGTTAGTTAGTGTAGTGATGTTCCTGCCTGACTAGATGGTCAGGTGTTAGTTAGTGTAGTGATGTTCCTGCCTGACTAGATGGTCAGGTGTTAGTTAGTGTAGTGATGTTCCTGCCTGACTAGATGGTCAGGTGTTAGTTAGTGTAGTGATGTTCCTGCCTGACTAGATGGTCAGGTGTTAGTTAGTGTAGTGATGTTCCTGCCTGACTAGATGGTCAGGTGTTAGTGTAGTTAGTGTAGTGATGTTCCTGTCTGACTAGATGGTCAGGTGTTAGTTAGTGTAGTGATGTTCCTGCCTGACTAGATGGTCAGGTGTTAGTTAGTGTAGTGATGTTCCTGCCTGACTAGATGGTCAGGTGTTAGTTAGTGTAGTGATGTTCCTGCCTGACTAGATGGTCAGGTGTTAGTTAGTTAGTTAGTGTAGTGATGTTCCTGTCTGACTAGATGGTCAGGTGTTAGTTAGTTAGTGATGTTCCTGCCTGACTAGATGGTCAGGTGTTAGTTAGTGTAGTGATGTTCCTGCCTGACTAGATGGTCAGGTGTTAGTTAGTGTAGTGATGTTCCTGCCTGACTAGATAGTCAGGTGTTAGTTAGTGTAGTGATGTTCCTGCCTGACTAGATGGTCAGGTGTTAGTTAGTTAGTGATGTTCCTGCCTGACGAGATGGTCAGGTGTTAGTTAGTGTAGTGATGTTCCTGTCTGACTAGATGGTCAGGTGTTAGTTAGTTAGTTAGTGTAGTGATGTTCCTGCCTGACTAGATGGTCAGGTGTTAGTTAGTGTAGTGATGTTCCTGCCTGACTAGATGGTCAGGTGTTAGTTAGTTAGTGATGTTCCTGCCTGACTAGATGGTCAGGTGTTAGTTAGTGTAGTGATGTTCCTGCCTGACTAGATGGTCAGGTGTTAGTTAGTGTAGTGATGTTCCTGCCTGACTAGATGGTCAGGTGTTAGTTAGTGTAGTGATGTTCCTGCCTGACTAGATGGTCAGGTGTTAGTTAGTTAGTTAGTGTAGTGATGTTCCTGTCTGACTAGATGGTCAGGTGTTAGTTAGTGTAGTGATGTTCCTGCCTGACTAGATGGTCAGGTGTTAGTTAGTGTAGTGATGTTCCTGTCTGACTAGATGGTCAGGTGTTAGTTAGTGTAGTGATGTTCCTGCCTGACTAGATGGTCAGGTGTTAGTTAGTTAGTTAGTGTAGTGATGTTCCTGTCTGACTAGATGGTCAGGTGTTAGTTAGTGTAGTGATGTTCCTGTCTGACTAGATGGTCAGGTGTTAGTTAGTGTAGTGATGTTCCTGTCTGACTAGATGGTCAGGTGTTAGTTAGTGTAGTGATGTTCCTGCCTGACTAGATGGTCAGGTGTTAGTTAGTGTAGTGATGTTCCTGCCTGACTAGATGGTCAGGTGTTAGTTAGTGTAGTGATGTTCCTGCCTGACTAGATGGTCAGGTGTTAGTTAGTGTAGTGATGTTCCTGCCTGACTAGATGGTCAGGTGTTAGTTAGTGTAGTGATGTTCCTGTCTGACTAGATGGTCAGGTGTTAGTTAGTGTAGTGATGTTCCTGCCTGACTAGATGGTCAGGTGTTAGTTAGTGTAGTGATGTTCCTGCCTGACTAGATGGTCAGGTGTTAGTTAGTGTAGTGATGTTCCTGCCTGACTAGATGGTCAGGTGTTAGTTAGTGTAGTGATGTTCCTGCCTGACTAGATGGCCAGGTGTTAGTTAGTTAGTGTAGTGATGTTCCTGCCTGACTAGATGGTCAGGTGTTAGTTAGTGTAGTGATGTTCCTGCCTGACTAGATGGTCAGGTGTTAGTTAGTGTAGTGATGTTCCTGCCTGACTAGATGGTCAGGTGTTAGTTAGTTAGTGATGTTCCTGCCTGACTAGATGGTCAGGTGTTAGTTAGTGTAGTGATGTTCCTGCCTGACTAGATGGTCAGGTGTTAGTTAGTGTAGTGATGTTCCTGTCTGACTAGATGGTCAGGTGTTAGTTAGTGTAGTGATGTTCCTGCCTGACTAGATGGTCAGGTGTTAGTTAGTGTAGTGATGTTCCTGTCTGACTAGATGGTCAGGTGTTAGTTAGTGTAGTGATGTTCCTGCCTGACTAGATGGTCAGGTGTTAGTTAGTTAGTGTAGTGATGTTCCTGCCTGACTAGATGGTCAGGTGTTAGTTAGTGTAGTGATGTTCCTGCCTGACTAGATGGTCAGGTGTTAGTTAGTGTAGTGATGTTCCTGTCTGACTAGATGGTCAGGTGTTAGTTAGTGTAGTGATGTTCCTGCCTGACTAGATGGTCAGGTGTTAGTTAGTGTAGTGATGTTCCTGCCTGACTAGATGGTCAGGTGTTAGTTAGTGTAGTGATGTTCCTGCCTGACTAGATGGTCAGGTGTTAGTTAGTGTAGTGATGTTCCTGCCTGACTAGATGGTCAGGTGTTAGTTAGTGTAGTGATGTTCCTGCCTGACTAGATGGTCAGGTGTTAGTTAGTGTAGTGATGTTCCTGCCTGACTAGATGGTCAGGTGTTAGTTAGTGTAGTGATGTTCCTGCCTGACTAGATGGTCAGGTGTTAGTTAGTTAGTGATGTTCCTGTCTGACTAGATGGTCAGGTGTTAGTTAGTTAGTGTAGTGATGTTCCTGCCTGACTGTACAGGTGTTCCATTGCATCAACCAATGGAATTTACTGCTCAGTCTGGCATCAGATTGTTACACCATGTGATGTGGTTAGCTGGCGTGTTCAACACCGTGTGATGTGGTTAGCTGGCGTGTTCAACACCATGTGATGTGGTTAGCTGGCGTGTTCAACACCGTGTGATGTGGTTAGCTGGCGTGTTCAACACCATGTGATGTGGTTAGCTGGCGTGTTCAACACCGTGTGATGTGGTTAGCTGGCGTGTTCAACACCGTGTGATGTGGTTAGCTGGCGTGTTCAACACCATGTGATGTGGTTAGCTGGCGTGTTCAACACCGTGTGATGTGGTTAGCTGGCGTGTTCAACACCATGTGATGTGGTTAGCTGGCGTGTTCAACACCGTGTGATGTGGTTAGCTGGCGTGTTCAACACCGTGTGATGTGGTTAGCTGGCGTGTTCAACACCATGTGATGTGGTCAGCTGGCATCAAATGTATTTATAAAGCCCTTTCTTACATCAGCTGATATCTCAAAGTGCTGTACAGAAACCCAGCCTAAAACCCCAAACAGCAAGCAATGCAGGTGTAGAAGCACGGTGGCTAGGAAAAACTCCCTAGGAAAAACTCCCTAGAAAGGCCAAAACCTAGGAAGAAACCTAGAGAGGAACCAGGCTATGAGGGGTGACCAGTCCTCTTCTGGCTGTGCCGGGTGGAGATTATAACAGAACATGGCCAAGATGTTCAAATGTTCATAAATGACCAGCATGGTCAAATAATAGTAATCACAATGAACAGTTCAGGGTTCCATAGCCGCAGGCAGAACAGTTGAAACTGGAGCAGCAGCACGGCCAGGTGGACTGGGGACAGCAAGGAGTCATCATGCCAGGTAGTCCTGAGGCATGGTCCTAGGGCTCAGGTCCTCCTCCGAGAGAGAGAGAATTAGAGAGAGCATACTTAAATTCACACAGGACACTGGATAAGACAGGAGAAATACTCCAGATATAACAGACTGACCCTAGCCCCCTGACACATAAACTACTGCAGCATAAATACTGGAGGCTGAGACAGGAGAGGTCAGGAGACACTGTGGCCCCATCCGATGATACCCCCGGACAGGGCCAAACAGGCAGGATATAACCCACCCACTTTGCCAAAGCACAGCCCCCACACCACTAGAGGGATATCTTCAACCACCAACTTATTATCCTGAGACAATGCCGAGTATAGCCCACAAAGATCTCCGCCACCCCACTAGAGGGATGTCTTCAACCACCAACTTATTATCCTGAGACAAGGCCGAGTATAGCCCACAAAGATCTCCGCCACGGCACAACCCAAGGGGGGCGCCAACCCAGACAGGAAGACCACATCAGTGACTCAACCCACTCAAGTGACGCACCCCTCCTAGGAACGGCATGGAAGAACACCAGTAAGCCAGTGACTCAGCCCCTGTAATAGGGTTAGAGGCAGAGAATCCCAGTGGAGAGAGGGGAACCGGCCAGGCAGAGACAGCAAGGGCGGTTCGTTGCTCCAGAGCCTTTCCGTTCACCTTCACACTCCTGGGCCAGACTACACTCAATCATAGGACCTACTGAAGAGATAAGTCTTCAGTAAAGACTTAAAGGTTGAGACTGAGTCTGCGTCTCTCACATTGGTAGGCAGACCATTCCATAAAAATGGAGCTCTATAGGAGAAAGCCCTGCCTCCAGCTGTTTGCTTAGAAATTCTAGGGACAATTAGGAGGCCTGCGTCTTGTGACCCTAGCTTACGTGTAGGTATGTACGGCAGGACCAAATCGGAAAGATAGGTAGGAGCAAGCCCATGTAATGCTTTGTAGGTTAGCAGGTAAACCTTGAATTCAGTCCTTGCCTTAACAGGAAGCCAGTGTAGGGAGGCTAGCACTATGAGTAATATGATCACATTTTTTTGGTTCTAGTCAGGATTCTAGCAGCCGTATTTAGCACTAACTGAAGTTTGTTTAGTGCTTTATCCGGGTAGCCGGAAAGTAGAGCATTGCAGTAGTCTAACCTAGAAGTAACAAAAGCATGGATACATTTTTCTGCATCATTTTTGGACAGAAAATTTCAGATTTTTGCAATGTTACGTAAATGGGGGAAAAAAGCTGTCCTTGAAACAGTCTTGATATGTTCTTCAAAAGAGAGATCAGGGTCCAGAGTAACGCTGAGGTCCTTCACAGTTTTATTTGAGACGACTGTACAACCATCCAGATTAATTGTCAGATCAAACAGAAGATCTCTTTGTTTCTTGGGACCTAGAACAAGCATCTCTGTTTTGTCCGAGTTTTTAAAAGTAGAACGTTTGCAGCCATCCACTTCCTTATGTCATACAGGTTTCCAGCGAGGGCAGTTTTGGGGCTTCACCATGTTCACCAGCAGCACTAAGATCTAGGAGCACGAGGACAGATGCAGAGCCTCGGTCTGACGTCATTAAAAGGTCATTTACCACCTTCACAAGTGCAGTCTCAGTGCTATGATGGGGTCTAAAACCAGACTGAAGCGTTTCGTGTACATTGTTTGTCTTCAGGAAGGCTGAGAGGAATGAGAGGAATGGGAGATTCGATAGAGGCCGATTTAGTTTTTTAAAATATTTTCTGCGTCAAGGTTTGGCTTTTTCAAGAGAGGCTTTATTACTGCCACTTGTAATGAGTTTGGTTCACATCCGGTGGATAGAGAGCCGTTTATTATGTTCAACATAGGAGGGCCAAGCACAGGAAGCAGCTCTTTCAGTAGTTTAGTTGGAATAGGGTCCAGTATGCAGCTTGAAGGTTTAGAGGCCATGATTATTTTCATCATTGTGTCAAGAGATGTAGTACTAAAACACTTGAGTGTCTCCCTTGATCCTAGGTCCTGGCAGAGTTGTGCAGATTGGTGGTTAGCTGGTGTGTTCAACACCTATCCAGCTGTTGTGAAATCTCATGTGTCTGTAATGTAGTCAAGCAGGAAACCACCGGTTTCTTCTTAATCAGAATCATGTAGTAATGTTGACGGTAAACTGCCTCAACTAGGCTGCACAACCTGTATTCACTCACACACACACACACACACACACACACACACACACACACACACACACACACACAGCAGCGCTCGAAATTAAGGGCGTCCTGTTGTCCCGGGACGATAAAAATATGTCTGGGACGGTTCAAAACAACAGAGGTTTCACACTAAAATGTTAAACGCAGACGAGGCTGATGAAACGGCTCATTTAGCTTAAAAGTTGATCAAGTATGAATAATTCACGTACAAGCACAGCAATGTGTTCACTGGTCTATTTCGGTTATGGAAATGTATGACATTAGGCCTATTTGCCCAACATTGGGATGATTTTCTATTAGAATGCCTGTCTGTGGTCCGCCGGCACGGAGGTTTCCTGTGCCGGGTGCTGTGGCGTTTTCCTTGTCTGTAGGCTATGGCTCGCTACTGTGGAATTCAGGAACTGAATGCACACTAAAATGTGCAAAGTATTTCTGCGTCACTATGCCTGGTCGGGGGCTGAGTGCATGTGAAGAGCTGAGTGACAGCTACAGTTTTAGAAGCACAGGCATAAAAATGTGTTTAATTTACCTGAAACTGAAGTGAGACTGTTGGCTATTTACATGATTTTTTCAGATGCTAGGTTGATTTTCAATGTTTGAGTTTCAACTGGGAAGAGAAGCAATGCAGACACTAGTCAGCAGGCTCTTGATCTCACAGGCACAAACATGACTTGCATTACCACGGTAACCTCCCGCCCTTTAAAGGGGCAGGTGAACATTTTTCTCATATTTTGGTTAAAAGACTCTGTTCGCAATCTTTTTTTAAAGAAATTCAACAATATACCACATTACTTCTCACCAGTAATACATGTATTGTTTTAGAAACATTACAAAGCACATCCAGTTTGTGTGTAATTTTACTGGAAAACAATATTTGTCTGGTTTAAAAAAAAGGCTGGTAGACCAAAAATAACATTTTAGGCTCTGGCCATTAGCAAGTTGTGGTGCTCAAAAAGGTCACGGTGACCATTATTCAGTGACGAGGGTGAAGCAGAGGAAGTGATCGCTGGGAAACACACTAGTTATTTAATGTATATTGTTGGGTTCTTTAATGAGGCAGCTGTTGGTGGAATGTATATAACTTCAGTTTATTCAGTAACCACTTCACAATAACATTGGTCTCTCTTAGATATATCTTAAATAAGCATGCCCCATTCAAAAAATATAGAACTAAGAGTAGACGTAGCCCTTGGTTCACCCCAGACCTGACTGCCCTCGACCAGCACAGAAACATCCTCTGGCGTTCTGCATTAGCATCGAATAGCCCCCGCAATATGCAACTTTTCATGGAAGTCAGGAACCAATATACACAGGCAGTTAGGAAAGCAAAGGCTAGCTTTATCAAACAGAAATGTGCATCCTGTAGCACTAATTCCCAAAAGTTGAGACACTGTAAAGTCCATGGAGAATAAGAGCACCTCCTCCCAGCTGCCCACTGCACTGAGGCTAGGAAACTCTGTCACTACCGATAAATTTACGATAATCGATAATTTCAATAAGCACTTTGCTACGGCTGGCCATGCTTTCCACCTGGCTACCCCTACCCCGGTCAACAGCTCTGCACCCCCAGCAACTTGCCCAAGCCTCCCCCATTTATCCTTCACCCGAATCCAGATAGCTGATGTTCTGAAAGAGCTGCGAAATCTGGATCCCTACAAATCAGCCGGGCTAGACAATCTGGACCCTCTCTTTCTAAAATTATCCGCCAAAATTGTTGTAACCCCTATTACTAGCCTGTTCAACCTCTCTTTCGTATCGTCTGAGGTCCCCAAAGATTGGAAAGCTGCTGCGGTCATCCCCCTCTTCAAAGGGGAGACACTCTAGACCCAAACTGTTATAGACTTATATCCATCCTGCCCTGCCTTTCTAAGGTCTTCGAAAGCCAAGTTAACCTGTTGGGTCTAGGGGGCAGCATTTGCACGTCTGGATAAAAAAAATGTACCCGATTTAATCTGGTTACTAATCCTACCCAGTAACTAGAATATGCATATACTTATTATATATGGATAGAAAACACTCTAAAGTTTCCAAAACTGTTTGAATGGTGTCTGTGAGTATAACAGAACTCATTTGGCAGGCAAAACCCTGAGACATTTTCTGACAGGAAGTGGATACCTGATGTGTTGTATTGACTTTAAACCTATCCCATTGAAAAACACAGGGGTTTAGGAATATTTTGGCACTTCCTATTGCTTCCACTAGATGTCACCAGCCTTTACAAAGTGTTTTGAGTCTTCTGGAGGGAGATCTGACCGAACAAGAGCCATGGAACGGTGATGTCCCATTAGACACCTGGCGCGCTACTTCATGTTGGGTACCCTCGTTCCAATACGTTATAAAAGGCTATGCATTCGTCCACCTTGAATATTATTCATGTTCTGGTTAAAAAAGGCCCTAATGATTTATGCTATACAACGTTTGACATGTTTGAACGAACGGAAATATATTTTTTCCCCTCGTTCATGACGAGAAGTCCGGCTGGCTTACATCATGTGCTAACGAGACGGAGATTTTTGGACATAAATGATGAGCTTTTTTGAACAAAACTACATTCGTTATGGACCTGTGATACCTGGAAGTGACATCTGATGAAGAGAATCAAAGGTAATGGATTATTTACATAGTATTTTCGATTTTAGATCTCCCCAACATGACGTCTAGTCTGTATCGCAACGCGTATTTTTCTGGGCACAGTGCTCAGATTATTGCAAAGTGTGATTTCCCAGTAAGGTTATTTTTAAATCTGGCAAGTTGATTGCGTTCAAAAGATGTAAATCTATAATTCTTTAAATGACAATATAATATTTTACCAATGTTTTCTAATTTTAATTATTTAATTTGTGACGCTGACTTGACTGCCGGTTATTGGAGGGAAACGATTTCCTCAACATCAATGCCATAGTAAAACGCTGTTTTTGTATATAAATATGAACTTGATAGAACTAAAAATGCATGCATTGTCTAACATAATGTCCTAGGAGTGTCATCTGATGGAGATTGTAAAAGGTTAGTGTATCATTTTAGCTGGTTTTATGGTTTTGGTGACCCTGTCTTTGACTTGACAAAACATTACACACAACTCTTGTAAATGTACTGTCCTAACATACTCTAAATTTATGCTTTCGCCGTAAAACCTTTTTGAAATCGTAAAACGTGGTTAGATTAAGGAGATGTTTATCTTTCAAATGGTGTAACATAGTTGTATTTTTGAAAAATTTGAATTTTGACATTTATTTGGATTCAAATTTGCCGCTCTTGAAATGCACCTGCTGTTGATGGAGTGCACCACAGGTGGCACGCTAGCGTCCCACCTAGCCCCAAGAGGTTAACAAACAGATCACCAACCATTTCGAATCCCACCGTACCTTCTCCGCTATGCAATCTGTCTTCAGAGCTGGTCATGGTTGCACCTCAGCCACGCTCAAGGTCCTAAATGATATCATAACCTCCAACAATAAAATACAGCACTGTGCAGCCGTCTTCATCGACCTGGCCAAGGCTTTCGACTCTGTCAATCATCGCATTGTTATCGGCAGACTCAAAAGTCTTGGTTTCTCAAATGACTGCATCACCTCGTTCACCAACTACTTCTCGGACAGAGTTTAGTGTGTCAAATCGGAGGGCCTGTTGTCCGGGCCTCTGGCAGTCTCTATGGGGGTACCACAGGGTTCAATTCTCGGGCCGACTCTTTTCTCTGTATATATCAATGATGTCGCTCTTGCGCGTTGGCTGGGCCTCACTACATATTCGACGCCAAACACACTGGCTCCAAGTCATCTATAAGTCTTTGCTAGGTAAAGCCCCGCCTTATCTCAGCTCACTGGTCACCATAGCAACACCAACCCATAGCACGCGCTCCAGCAGGTATATTTCACTGGTCATCCCCAAAGCCAATTCCTCCTTTGGCCGCCTTTCCTTCCAGTTCTCTGCTGCCAATGACTGGAACGAATTGCAAAAATCACTGAAGCTGGAGACTCGTATATCCCTCTCTAACTTTAAGCATCAGCTGTCAGAGCAGCTTACCGATCACTGTATCTGTACATAGCCCATCTGTAAATAGCCCATCTGTACATAGCCCATCTGTAAATAGCCCATCTGTACATAGCCCATCCGTAAATAGCCCATCTGTACATAGCCCATCCGTAAATAGCCCATCTGTACATAGCCCATCTGTAAATGGCCCACCCAACTACCTCATCCCCATATTGTTATTTATCCTCTTGCTCCTTTGCACCCCAGTATCTCTACTTGCACATCATCATCTGCACATCTATCACTCCAGTGTTAATGCTAAATTATAATTATTTCACCTCTATGGCCTATTTATTGCCTTACCTCCCTAATCTTCTACATTTGCACACACTGTACATTGATTTTTCTATTGTGTTATTGACTGTACCTTTATCCCATGTAACTCTGTGTTGTTGTTTGTGTCGCTCTGCTTTGCTTTATCTTGGCCAGGTCACAGTTGTCAATGAGAACTTGTTCTCAACTGGCCTACCTGGTTAAATAAAGGACTTGTTCTCAACTAGCCTACCTGGTTAAATAAAGGACTTGTTCTCAACTGGCCACCTGGTTAAATAAAGGACTTGTTCTCAACTAGCCTACCTGGTTAAATAAAGGACTTGTTCTCAACTAGCCTACCTGGTTAAATAAAGGACTTGTTCTCAACTAGCCTACCTGGTTAAATAAAGGACTTGTTCTCAACTGGCCTACCTGGTTAAATAAAGGTGAAATAAATATATATTGTATACATGTTCAATTAATAAATTATAATTATTAATCATGTTATTGTTTGTCTGTTTTCATTAAGATGCAAAAAAAATTAATATTGAATGTAATTTATGTTATATAGTCTCTGTCCCAGGGCCCATGTGGGTGGGTGGGTGAGCCCATGTGGGTGGGTGGGTGAGCCCATGTGGTGGGTGGGTGAGCCCATGTGGGTGGGTGGGTGAGCCCATGTGGTGGGTGGGTGAGCCCATGTGGGTGGGTGGGTGAGCCCATGTGGGTGGGTGGGTGAGCCCATGTGGTGGGTGGGTGAGCCCATGTGGGTGGGTGGGTGAGCCCATGTGGTGGGTGGGTGAGCCCATGTGTGTGGGTGGGCCTATGTGTGTGGGTGGGCCCATGTGGGTGGGTGGGCCTATGTGTGTGGGTGGGCCTATGTGTGCCTCTGCCCAGTCATGTGAAATCTATAAATTGTGGCCTAATTTATTTATTTATTTCAATTGACTGATTTCCTGATATGATTGATTTCCTGATATGACTGATTTCCTGATATGACTGATTTCCTGATATGACTGATTTCCTGATATGACTGATTTCCTGATATGACTGATTTCCTGATATGACTGATTTCCTGATATGAACTGTAACTCAGTAAAATGGTTGAAATTGTTGCATGTTGCAATTCTATTTTTGTTCAGTATATACAGTCTGGTCCTGTTCTCCACAGACTGGACAGACCAGGCAGAGGACTATATAGATGTTAGGACAACAGGACCAGACAGAGGACTATATAGATGTTAGGACAACAGGACCAGGCAGAGGACTATATAGATGTTAGGACAACAGGACCAGACAGAGGACTATATAGATGTTAGGACAACAGGACCAGACCAGACAGAGGACTATATAGATGTTAGGACAACAGGACCAGACAGAGGACTATATAGATGTTAGGACAACAGGACCAGACCAGACAGAGGACTATATAGATGTTAGGACAACAGGACCAGACCAGACAGAGGACTATATAGATGTTAGGACAACAGGACCAGACAGAGGACTATATAGATGTTAGGACAACAGGACCAGACCAGGCAGAGGACTAAATAGATGTTAGGACAACAGGACCAGACCAGACAGAGGACTATATAGATGTTAGGACAACAGGACCAGACAGAGGACTATATAGATGTTAGGACAACAGGACCAGGCAGAGGACTATATAGATGTTAGGACAACAGGACCAGGCAGAGGACTATATAGATGTTAGGACAACAGGACCAGACCAGACAGAGGACTATATAGATGTTAGGACAACAGGACCAGACAGAGAACTATATAGATGTTAGGACAACAGCACCAGACAGAGGACTATATAGATGTTAGGACAACAGGACCAGACAGAGGACTATATAGATGTTAGGACAACAGGACCAGACAGAGGACTATATAGATGTTAGGACAACAGGACCAGACAGAGGGCTATATAGATGTTAGGACCAGACCAGGCAGAGGACTATATAGATGTTAGGACAACAGGACCAGACCAGACAGAGGACTATATAGATGTTAGGACAACAGGACCAGACAGAGGACTATATAGATGTTAGGACAACAGGACCAGACCAGACAGAGGACTATATAGATGTTAGGACAACAGGACCAGACCAGACAGAGGACTATATAGATGTTAGGACAACAGGACCAGACAGAGGACTATATAGATGTTAGGACAACAGGACCAGACCAGGCAGAGGACTATATAGATGTTAGGACAACAGGACCAGACCAGACAGAGGACTATATAGATGTTAGGACAACAGGACCAGACAGAGGACTATATAGATGTTAGGACAACAGGACCAGACCAGGCAGAGGACTATATAGATGTTAGGACAACAGGACCAGACAGAGGACTATATAGATGTTAGGACAACAGGACCAGACAGAGGACTATATAGATGTTAGGACAACAGGACCAGCCAGGCAGAGGACTATATAGATGTTAGGACAACAGGACCAGACCAGGCAGAGGACTATATAGATGTTAGGACAACAGGACCAGACCAGACAGAGGACTATATAGATGTTAGGACAACAGGACCAGACAGAGGACTATATAGATGTTAGGACAACAGGACCAGACCAGGCAGAGGACTATATAGATGTTAGGACAACAGGACCAGACAGAGGACTATATAGATGTTAGGACAACAGGACCAGACAGAGGACTATATAGATGTTAGGACAACAGGACCAGACAGAGGACTATGTAGATGTTAGGACAACAGGACCAGACCAGACAGAGGACTATATAGATGTTAGGACAACAGGACCAGACCAGACAGAGGACTATATAGATGTTAGGACAACAGGACCAGACCAGACAGAGGACTATATAGATGTTAGGACAACAGGACCAGACCAGACAGAGGACTATATAGATGTTAGGACAACAGGACCAGACAGAGGACTATATAGATGTTAGGACAACAGGACCAGACAGAGGACTATATAGATGTTAGGACAACAGGACCAGACCAGACAGAGGACTATATAGATGTTAGGACAACAGGACCAGACAGAGGACTATATAGATGTTAGGACAACAGGACCAGACCAGACAGAGGACTATATAGATGTTAGGACAACAGGACCAGACAGAGGACTATATAGATGTTAGGACAACAGGGACCAGGCAGAGGACTATATAGATGTTAGGACAACAGGACCAGACCAGACAGAGGACTATATAGATGTTAGGACAACAGGACCAGACAGAGGACTATATAGATGTTAGGACAACAGGACCAGACCAGGCAGAGGACTATATAGATGTTAGGACAACAGGACCAGACAGAGGACTATATAGATGTTAGGACAACAGGACCAGACAGAGGACTATATAGATGTTAGGACAACAGGACCAGACAGAGGACTATATAGATGTTAGGACAACAGGACCAGACCAGACAGAGGACTATATAGATGTTAGGACAACAGGACCAGACCAGACAGAGGACTATATAGATGTTAGGACAACAGGACCAGACCAGACAGAGGACTATATAGATGTTAGGACAACAGGACCAGACCAGACAGAGGACTATATAGATGTTAGGACAACAGGACCAGACCAGACAGAGGACTATATAGATGTTAGGACAACAGGACCAGACAGAGGACTATATAGATGTTAGGACAACAGGACCAGACCAGACAGAGGACTATATAGATGTTAGGACAACAGGACCAGACCAGACAGAGGACTATATAGATGTTAGGACAACAGGACCAGACAGAGGACTATATAGATGTTAGGACAACAGGACCAGACAGAGGACTATATAGATGTTAGGACAACAGGACCAGACCAGACAGAGGACTATATAGATGTTAGGACAACAGGACCAGACCAGACAGAGGACTATATAGATGTTAGGACAACAGGACCAGACCAGGCAGAGGACTATATAGATGTTAGGACAACAGGACCAGACCAGGCAGAGGACTATATAGATGTTAGGACAACAGGACCAGACAGAGGACTATATAGATGTTAGGACAACAGGACCAGACCAGACAGAGGACTATATAGATGTTAGGACAACAGGACCAGACCAGACAGAGGACTATATAGATGTTAGGACAACAGGACCAGACCAGCAGAGGACTATATAGATGTTAGGACAACAGGACCAGACAGAGGACTATATAGATGTTAGGACAACAGGACCAGACCAGACAGAGGACTATATAGATGTTAGGACAACAGGACCAGACCAGACAGAGGACTATATAGATGTTAGGACAACAGGACCAGACCAGACAGAGGACTATATAGATGTTAGGACAACAGGACCAGACCAGACAGAGGACTATATAGATGTTAGGACAACAGGACCAGACAGAGGACTATATAGATGTTAGGACAACAGGACCAGACAGAGGACTATATAGATGTTAGGACAACAGGACCAGACAGAGGACTATATAGATGTTAGGACAACAGGACCAGACCAGACAGAGGACTATATAGATGTTAGGACAACAGGACCAGACCAGACAGAGGACTATATAGATGTTAGGACAACAGGACCAGACAGAGGACTATATAGATGTTAGGACAACAGGACCAGACCAGACAGAGGACTATATAGATGTTAGGACAACAGGACCAGACCAGACAGAGGACTATATAGATGTTAGGACAACAGGACCAGACCAGACAGAGGACTATATAGATGTTAGGACAACAGGACCAGACCAGACAGAGGACTATATAGATGTTAGGACAACAGGACCAGACCAGACAGAGGACTATATAGATGTTAGGACAACAGGACCAGCAGACAGAGGACTATATAGATGTTAGGACAACAGCCGACCAGACAGAGGACTATATAGATGTTAGGACAACAGGACCAGACAGAGGACTATATAGATGTTAGGACAACAGGACCAGACCAGACAGAGGACTATATAGATGTTAGGACAACAGGACCAGACCAGCAGAGGACTATATAGATGTTAGGACAACAGGACCAGACAGAGGACTATATAGATGTTAGGACAACAGGACCAGACAGAGGACTATATAGATGTTAGGACAACAGGACCAGACCAGACAGAGGACTATATAGATGTTAGGACAACAGGACCAGACCAGACAGAGGACTATATAGATGTTAGGACAACAGGACCAGACAGAGGACTATATAGATGTTAGGACAACAGGACCAGACCAGACAGAGGACTATATAGATGTTAGGACAACAGGACCAGACCAGACAGAGGACTATATAGATGTTAGGACAACAGGACCAGACCAGACAGAGGACTATATAGATGTTAGGACAACAGGACCAGACCAGACAGAGGACTATATAGATGTTAGGACAACAGGACCAGACCAGACAGAGGACTATATAGATGTTAGGACAACAGGACCAGACCAGACAGAGGACTATATAGATGTTAGGACAACAGGACCAGACAGAGGACTATATAGATGTTAGGACAACAGGACCAGACCAGACAGAGGACTATATAGATGTTAGGACAACAGGACCAGACCAGACAGAGGACTATATAGATGTTAGGACAACAGGACCAGACCAGGCAGAGGACTATATAGATGTTAGGACAACAGGACCAGACAGAGAGACTATATAGATGTTAGGACAACAGGACCAGACAGAGGACTATATAGATGTTAGGACAACAGGACCAGGCAGAGGACTATATAGATGTTAGGACAACAGGACCAGACCAGACAGAGGACTATATAGATGTTAGGACAACAGGACCAGACCAGACAGAGGACTATATAGATGTTAGGACAACACTGTTGTTTTCATAGTTTTAGAGAGTCCAACCCTACTGACACATCCAGGTCTCACTGTGTGTCTCTGTGTTTAGATGAGTGGGGGGAAGAAGAGGAGTGGCTTCCAGATTACTAGTGTGACGTCAGACTACACGCAGAGCTCTGGGGAAGCCCCGCCCCCTGCCCAGGCCTCTAGCCAATCAAATCCCTCCCCTCCGTCCTCCAGCCAATCCACTGCTTCCTCCCAGCCTGGCCCCTCCCACCAGCAGGGAAGTTTCTCCCAGCCGACGACTCCCCTCTCTCTGAGGAAATCCAACTCCCAAGATGCTGTGGGGCAGTGCTCCAGGTTCCGAGTTGTCAGATTGGGCCAGGGCCACGGAGAACCCTATCACCGGGGGCGATGGACCTGTACGGACTTCCTGGAACGAGAGGAAGGGGTGGGGCTTAGATGGGTGATGGACAGCATGAGACACGCCCACTCTCTGGAGTCGCTGGAGGGGATTGGTCTACAGAGGGCTGGGGGAGGGGCTGGAGGCGAGCTGCTTGGACACGTGCGCACTCTCAGGACGGGACACCTTGTTCACTCTCAGGGTACCTCCCACTTGCTGGCCCAGCCAATAGGGTCAGATGGGGAGGGGTTTGGAGGGCTGAAGCCGCTCCTCCTCCACAGCGACCCGCCCTCCCCCACACACCTGGAAAGAGTCAACTTGCGATTGGTCGACTCCACGCCCCCCCTGCCCAGCCCCCGCCCACGGAACATCCCCCCCCCTTTACGCCTGGACGTGGACGCTACTGGGAGGGTGAGAACACACACACACACACACAGACACACACAGACAATACACACACACACACACAGACAATACACACACACACACACACAGACACACACAGACAATACACACACACACACACAGACAATACACACACACACACACAGACAATACACACACACACACACACACACACACACACACACACACACACACACACACACACACACACACACACACAGACAATACACACACACACAGACAATACACACACACACACACACACACACACACACACAGACAATACACACACACAGACAATACACACACACACACACACACAGACAACACACACACACTTTCCTACATTCCCAAGCAGAGGTTTGCTGATAGCGTGTGTAAGAAAGTCTCTCCTCCTCTCTCTCCCCCTGTCTCCCCCTCTCTCTCTGTCCGTCTCCCCCTGTCTCCCTCTCTCTCTGTTCGTCTTCCCCCTTCCTTCCTTCCTTCTTTCTCTGTCTCTCTGTCCGTCTCCCTCCCCCCTCTCTGTCCGTCTCCCCCCCTCTCTGTCCGTCTCCCCCCCTCTCTGTCCGTCTCCCTCCCCCCTCTCTGTCCGTCTCCCTCCCCCCTCTCTGTCCGTCTCCCCCTGTCTCTCTGTCCGTCTCCCCCTGTCTCTCTGTCCGTCTCCCCCTGTCTCTCTGTCCGTCTCCCTCCCCCCTCTGTCCGTCTCCCCCCCCCTCTCTGTCCGTCTCCCCCCCTCTCTGTCCGTCTCCCTCCCCCCTCTCTGTCCGTCTCCCTCCCCCCTCTCTGTCCGTCTCCCCCTGTCTCTCTGTCCGTCTCCCTCCCCCTGTCTCTCTGTCCGTCTCCCTCCCCCTGTCTCTCTGTCCGTCTCCCCCTGTCTCTCTGTCCGTCTCCCCCTCTCTCTCTGTCCGTCTCCCTCCCTCCCCCCTCTCTGTCCGTCTCCCTCCCTCCCCCCTCTCTGTCCGTCTCCCCCTGTCTCTCTGTCCGTCTCCCTCCCCTTGTCTCTCTGTCCGTCTCCCTCCCCCCTCTCTGTCCGTCTCCCTCCCCCCTCTCTGTCCGTCTCCCTCCCCCCTCTCTGTCCGTCTCCCTCCCTCCCCCCTCTCTGTCCGTCTCCCCCCCTCTCTGTCCGTCTCCCACCCTCTCTGTCCGTCTCCCTCCCTCTCTCTCTGTCCGTCTCCCTCCCCCCTCTCTGTCCGTCTCCCCCTCTCTCTCTGTCCGTCTCTCTGTCCGTCTCCCTCCCCCCTCTCTGTCCGTCTCCCTCCCTCCCCCCCTCTCTGTCCGTCTCCCTCCCTCCCCCCCTCTCTGTCCGTCTCCCTCCCCCCTCTCTGTCCGTCTCCCTCCCTCCCCCCTCTCTGTCCGTCTCCCTCCCTCCCCCCTCTCTGTCCGTCTCCCCCTGTCTCTCTGTCCGTCTCCCTCCCCCCTCTCTGTCCGTCTCCCCCTGTCTCTCTGTCCGTCTCCCCCTGTCTCTCTGTCCGTCTCCCCCTGTCTCTCTGTCCGTCTCCCTCCCCCCTCTCTGTCCGTCTCCCTCCCCCCTCTCTGTCCGCCCCCTCTCTGTCCGTCTCCTCCCTCCCCCTCTCTGTCCGTCTCCCCCTGTCTCTCTGTCCGTCTCCCCCTGTCTCTCTGTCCGTCTCCCTCCTCCCTCTCTGTCCGTCTCCCCCTGTCTCTCTGTCCGTCTCCCTCCCCCTCTCTGTCCGTCTCCTCCTCCCCCCTCTCTGTCCGTCTCCCTCCTCCCCTCTCTGTCCGTCTCCCTCCCCCCTCTCTGTCCGTCTCCCTCCCCCCTCTCTGTCCGTCTCCCTCCCTCCCCCCTCTCTGTCCGTCTCCCCCCTGTCTCTCTGTCCGTCTCCCCCTGTCTCTCTGTCCGTCTCCCTCCCCCCTCTCTGTCCGTCTCCCTCCCTCCCCCCTCTCTGTCCGTCTCCCCTCTCTCTGTGTCTCTGTCTGTCTCCCCCCTCTCTGTCCGTCTCCCCGTCTCTCTGTCCGTCTCCCTCCCTCCCCCCCTCTCTGTCCGTCTCCCTCCCTCCCCCCCTCTCTGTCCGTCTCCCTCCCTCCCCCCTCTCTGTCTGTCTCCCCCCCTCTCTGTCCTCTCTCCCCCCACTCTTTCTCTCTCTCCCCTCTGTTTCACTCTCCTCCCGCTGTCCTTCTCCCCCTCTGCATCTCAATTTTCAATTCAATTTCAATTCAATAGACTTTATTGACATGGAAAGTTAAATTACTTATATTGTCAAAGGATACGTATAACAAAAATGGTGTGACCCACAGCAATAATAATAATAGTGGAAATGGGATTGTCCCTCAGGTTGTAGACAGGAGGACATATATCTGGCTGTCCCTCAGGTTGTAGCAGGAGGACATATCTGGCTGTCCCTCAGGTTGTGGCAGGAGGACATATCTGGCTGTCCCTCAGGTTGTAGCAGGAGGACATATCTGGCTGTCCCTCAGGTTGTGGCTGGAGGACATATCTGGCTGTCCCTCAGGTTGTGGCTGGAGGACATATCTGGCTGTCCCTCAGGTTGTGGCTGGAGGACATATCTGGCTGTCCCTCAGGTTGTGGCTGGAGGACATATCTGGCTGTCCCTCAGGATGTAGCAGGAGGACATATCTGGCTGTCCCTCAGGTTGTAGCAGGAGGACATATATCTGGCTGTCCCTCAGGTTGTAGCAGGAGGACATATCTGGCTGTCCCTCAGGTTGTGGCTGGAGGACATATCTGGCTGTCCCTCAGGTTGTAGCAGGAGGACATATCTGGCTGTCCCTCAGGTTGTAGCAGGAGGACATATCTGGCTGTCCCTCAGGTTGTAGCAGGAGGACATATCTGGCTGTCCCTCAGGTTGTAGCAGGAGGACATATCTGGCTGTCCCTCAGGTTGTAGCAGGAGGACATATCTGGCTGTCCCTCAGGTTGTAGCAGGAGGACATATCTGGCTGTCCCTCAGGTTGTGGCTGGAGGACATATCTGGCTGTCCCTCAGGTTGTAGCAGGAGGACATATCTGGCTGTCCCTCAGGTTGTAGCAGGAGGACATATCTGGCTGTCCCTCAGGTTGTGGCTGGAGGACATATCTGGCTGTCCCTCAGGTTGTAGCAGGAGGACATATCTGGCTGTCCCTCAGGTTGTGGCTGGAGGACATATCTGGCTGTCCCTCAGGTTGTAGCAGGAGGACATATCTGGCTGTCCCTCAGGTTGAGACAGGAGGACATATCTGGCTGTCCCTCAGGTTGAGACAGGAGGACATATCTGGCTGTCCCTCAGGTTGTAGCAGGAGGACATATCTGGCTGTCCCTCAGGTTGTAGCAGGAGGACATATCTGGCTGTCCCTCAGGTTGTGGCTGGAGGACATATCTGGCTGTCCCTCAGGTTGTAGCAGGAGGACATATCTGGCTGTCCCTCAGGTTGTGGCTGGAGGACATATCTGGCTGTCCCTCAGGTTGTAGCAGGAGGACATATCTGGCTGTCCCTCAGGTTGTAGCAGGAGGACATATCTGGCTGTCCCTCAGGTTGTAGCAGGAGGACATATCTGGCTGTCCCTCAGGTTGTGGCTGGAGGACATATCTGGCTGTCCCTCAGGTTGAGACAGGAGGACATATCTGGCTGTCCCTCAGGTTGAGGCAGGAGGACATATCTGGCTGTCCCTCAGGTTGAGACAGGAGGACATATCTGGCTGTCCCTCAGGTTGTAGCAGGAGGACATATCTGGCTGTCCCTCAGGTTGTAGCAGGAGGACATATCTGGCTGTCCCTCAGGTTGTAGCAGGAGGACATATCTGGCTGTCCCTCAGGTTGTAGCAGGAGGACATATCTGGCTGTCCCTCAGGTTGTAGCAGGAGGACATATCTGGCTGTCCCTCAGGTTGTAGCAGGAGGACATATCTGTCTGTCCCTCAGGTTGTGGCTGGAGGACATATCTGGCTGTCCCTCAGGTTGTAGCAGGAGGACATATCTGGCTGTCCCTCAGGTTGTAGCAGGAGGACATATCTGGCTGTCCCTCAGGTTGTAGCAGGAGGACATATCTGGCTGTCCCTCAGGTTGTGGCTGGGAGGACATATCTGGCTGTCCCTCAGGTTGTGGCTGGAGGACATATCTGGCTGTCCCTCAGGTTGAGACAGGAGGACATATCTGGCTGTCCCTCAGGTTGAGACAGGAGGACATATCTGGCTGTCCCTCAGGTTGTGCTGTCCCTCAGGTTGTAGCAGGAGGACATATCTGGCTGTCCCTCAGGTTGTAGCAGGAGGACATATCTGGCTGTCCCTCAGGTTGTAGCAGGAGGACATATCTGGCTGTCCCTCAGGTTGTGGCTGGAGGACATATCTGGCTGTCCCTCAGGTTGAGACAGGAGGACATATCTGGCTGTCCCTCAGGTTGAGGCAGGAGGACATATATCTGGCTGTCCCTCAGGTTGAGACAGGAGGACATATCTGGCTGTCCCTCAGGTTGTAGCAGGAGGACATATCTGGCTGTCCCTCAGGTTGTAGCAGGAGGACATATCTGGCTGTCCCTCAGGTTGTAGCAGGAGGACATATCTGGCTGTCCCTCAGGTTGTAGCAGGAGGACATATCTGGCTGTCCCTCAGGTTGTAGCAGGAGGACATATCTGGCTGTCCCTCAGGTTGTGGCAGGAGGACATATCTGGCTGTCCCTCAGGTTGTGGCTGGAGGACATATCTGGCTGTCCCTCAGGTTGTAGCAGGAGGACATATCTGGCTGTCCCTCAGGTTGTAGACAGGAGGACATATCTGGCTGTCCCTCAGGTTGTAGCAGGAGGACATATCTGGCTGTCCCTCAGGTTGAGACAGGAGGACATATCTGGCTGTCCCTCAGGTTGAGACAGGAGGACATATCTGGCTGTCCCTCAGGTTGAGACAGGAGGACATATCTGTCTGTCCCTCAGGTTGTGGCAGGAGGACAAACTGCACATTCTGGCTTTTCACCCAATGAATATGTCCTTATCATCTTTCATAGTTTCAAATTCTTTGTACTGAATAATAATTTGGGGAAAGAAAGATTCTCTAAGGTCTGAGTTTTTGTCACAGTTTAATAGGAAATACAGCTCTGTCTCTACCTCTCCCCTGGAGCAGAGTGAGCACAGCCTGTCCTCTCTGGACAGCCAGCCTGTCCTCTCTGGGCAGCCAGCCTGTCCTCTCTGGGCAGCCAGCCTGTCCTCTCTGGGCAGCCAGCCTGTCCTCTCTGGACAGCCAGCCTGTCCTCTGTGGTCAGCCAGACTGTCCTCTCTGGACAGCCAGCGTTTCGTCTGTGGCAGCGAGCCAGTCCTCTGAGGTCAGCCAGACTGTCCTCTCTGGGCAGCCAGCCGTCCTCTGTCTGTAAGCGACCGGTCCTCTATGGCCAGCCAGACTGTCCTCTCTGGGCAGCCAGCCTGTCCTCTCTGGGCAGCCAGCCTGTCCTCTGTGGTCAGCCAGCCTGTCCTCTGTGGTCAGCCAGCCTGTCCTCTGTGGTCAGCCAGCCTGTCCTCTCTGGTCAGCCAGCCTGTCCTCTCTGGCCTGCCAGCCTGTCCTCTGTGGTCAGCCAGCCTGTCCTCTGTGGTCAGCCAGCCTGTCCTCTGTGGTCAGCCAGCCTGTCCTCTGTGGTCAGCCAGCCTGTCCTCTCTGGCCAGCCAGCCTGTCCTCTCTGGCCAGCCAGCCTGTCCTCTCGTGGGTCAGCCAGCCTGTCCTCTCGTGGTCAGCCAGCCTGTCCTCTGTGGTCAGCCAGCCTGTCCTCTCTGGCCAGCCAGCCTGTCCTCTGTGGCCAGCCAGCCTGTCCCTGTGGTCAGCCAGCCTGTCCTCTCTGGCCAGCCAGCCTGTCCTCTGTGGTCAGCCAGCCTGTCCTCTGTGGCCAGCCAGCCTGTCCTCTGTGGTCAGCCAGGATGGTCTGTGTTGACCATTATAACTGATTGGAACATTTTGAGCCAGATTCTAATTGGAATTGAGGTTTTAATGTTATAGGACGCTCTTCATGCTTTGTCTCTCAGCTCGTTCACAGCCCTGTGGAAGCTTCCTGTGTTGCTGATATTTAGTCCTAGATATGTCTCTGGTGTGTTCTAATGGAACTGTGTCCAAATATAATTTATATTAGTCATCCTGATTTCCTGACCTTTTCTGGAATATCATTATATTAGTTTTCTTTAGGATGGTAACCCCTCCTTAGTGGGAGACAGCAGCACCAGGTCATCTGTCTACAGCAGACCCTCCTTAGTGGGAGACAGCAGCACCAGGTCATCTGTCTACAGCAGACCCTCCTTAGTGGGAGACAGCAGCACCAGGTCATCTGTCTACAGCAGACCCTCCTTAGTGGGAGACAGCAGCACCAGGTCATCTGTCTACAGCAGACCCTCCTTAGTGGGAGACAGCAGCACCAGGTCATCTGTCTACAGCAGACCCTCCTTAGTGGGAGACAGCAGCACCAGGTCATCTGTCTACAGCAGACCCTCTTTAGTGGGAGACAGCAGCACCAGGTCATCTGTCTACAGCAGACCCTCCTTAGTGGGAGACAGCAGCACCAGGTCATCTGTCTACAGCAGACCCTCCTTAGTGGGAGACAGCAGCACCAGGTCATCTGTCTACAGCAGACCCTCCTTAGTGGGAGACAGCAGCACCAGGTCATCTGTCTACAGCAGACCCTCCTTAGTGGGAGACAGCAGCACCAGGTCATCTGTCTACAGCAGACACTTGATTTCAGTGTTGTGTAGGGTGATACCAGGTACTGCAGATTCTTCTAATGTTTTGGCCAATTCATTAATGTAGATGTTAAATAGTGTTGGACTTATTGGGCAGCCCTGTTTCACTCCCCGTCCCTGAGAGAAGAAGTCTGTTTGCTTGTTGCCAATTTTAACCACACACTTGTTTTTAGTGAACATTGATTTAATAACATCATATGTTTTAGTGTGGAGTTAGTGTGGCGGGTATAAATGGGTCTGTTGTTGTTGACTTGTTTGTTAGTTAGTGTGGAGGGTATAAATGTTGTCTGTTGTTGTTGACTTGTTTGTTAGTTAGTGTGGAGGGTATAAATGTTGTCTGTTGTTGTTGACTTGTTTGTTAGTTAGTGTGGAGGGTATAAATGTTGTCTGTTGTTGTTGACTTGTTTGTTAGTTAGTGTGGAGGGTATAAATGTTGTCTGTTGTTGTTGACTTGTTTGTTAGTTAGTGTGGAGGGTATAAATGTTGTCTGTTGTTGTTGACTTGTTTGTTAGTTAGTGTGGAGGGTATAAATGTTGTCTGTTGTTGTTGACTTGTTTGTTAGTTAGTGTGGAGGGTATAAATGTTGTCTGTTGTTGTTGACTTGTTTGTTAGTTAGTGTGGAGGGTATAAATGTTGTCTGTTGTTGTTGACTTGTTTGTTAGTTAGTGTGGAGGGTATAAATGGGTCTGTTGTTGTTGACTTGTTTGTTAGTTAGTGTGGAGGGTATAAATGTTGTCTGTTGTTGTTGACTTGTTTGTTAGTTAGTGTGGAGGGTATAAATGGGTCTGTTGTTGTTGACTTGTTTGTTAGTTAGTGTGGAGGGTATAAATGTTGTCTGTTGTTGTTGACTTGTTTGTTAGTTAGTGTGGAGGGTATAAATGGGTCTGTTGTTGTTGACTTGTTTGTTAGTTAGTGTGGAGGGTATAAATGTTGTCTGTTGTTGTTGACTTGTTTGTTAGTTAGTGTGGAGGGTATAAATGGGTCTGTTGTTGTTGACTTGTTTGTTAGTTAGTGTGGAGGGTATAAATGTTGTCTGTTGTTGTTGACTTGTTTGTTAGTTAGTGTGGAGGGTATAAATGTTGTCTGTTGTTGTTGACTTGTTTGTTAGTTAGTGTGGAGGGTATAAATGGGTCTGTTGTTGTTGACTTGTTTGTTAGTTAGTGTGGAGGGTATAAATGGGTCTGTTGTTGTTGACTTGTTTGTTAGTTAGTGTGGAGGGTATAAATGTTGTCTGTTGTGTGGTGATTTGGTAAAAATCCAATCTGGCTTCTGCTCAGGACATTGTGTTCATCAAGGAAATTATGTAGTCTGCTATTTATGATACTGCAGAGAATGTTCCCTAATTTGCTGTTAATGCAAATTTCTCTAATTTGGGTTAAATTTGTCTCCATTTTTATAGATTTGTGTGATCCATCCTTGGTTCCAAATATCGGGGGAAAATACCTGCAGTGAGGATCATGTTGAAGAATTTTGAGTATAGCCAAATTGAATTTGTGGTCTGTATATTTGATCATTTAAAACACCATCGGCACCACAGGCCTTGTTGGGTTGGAGAGAGTGCATCGTTTTATTTCTTCTTCTGTAAGGATCCTCATAATCTTTGACTGCTGATTCAAAGATCTGTAAATGTTCTTGTGCATCTTGTTGTTCTTGTGCATCTTTGTTATATTGCTGTAGAGGTTTGCAAAGTGATTTCTCCACATATCTCCATTTTGGAGAGCCAATTTCTCCTGATGAGATTTGTTTAATTTATTCCAGAAGTGGTTTTGATTCATTTCCATCCATCTGATTTCTAATGTGCTGTTCCTTTGTTCTTAGGATGTGTTTGTGTTGCTTCAGTGTTTCCCCGTATCGAAGGCCTATATTTTTGTTGTCTGGGTCTCTGTGTTTTTGATTAGATATATTATTTCTCAATGACTGCTTTAGATTTCTCCAATCATTATCAAACCATTTTTTTCATTCTCTATTCTCTTTGGTTTGTTCTCACGTGTCTCTACATTAGCCAAGGAGGATTATTAGTCAAATATAAAGTTTATGTTACAAACTGACACATTTACACCTTCATTGCTACAACTAAAAAGTTGTCCAGGAGAGATTGTATTTTTTGACTACTAATTGCTTTTTGGTAGATGTCTGTACTGTTTCCACTCCATCTATAGGCCTGTTTAGTACCATGTCATTTACTGGGCTGCGATGCTTCATGGTTTGGGTTCCGCTCTTCTCAGATACACTGTGATTTCACTGTGGTCTGAGAGAGAGGTGTTAGTGGGCTGACTGTGAAGGCTCAGAGACTCTGGGTTTAGGTCAGTGGGCTGACTGTGAAGGCTCTGAGAGACTCTGGGTTTAGGTCAGTGGGCTGACTGTGAAGGCTCTGAGAGACTCTGGGTTTAGGTCAGTGGGCTGACTGACTGTGAAGGCTCTGAGAGACTCTGGGTTTAGGTCAGTGGGCTGACTGTGAAGGCTCTGAGAGACTCTGGGTTTAGGTCAGTGGGCTGACTGTGAAGGCTCTGAGAGACTCTGGGTTTAGGTCAGTGGGCTGACTGTGAAGGCTCTGAGAGACTCTGGGTTTAGGTCAGTGGGCTGACTGTGAAGGCTCTGAGAGACTCTGGGTTTAGGTCAGTGGGCTGACTGTGAAGGCTCTGAGAGACTCTGGGTTTAGGTCAGTGGGCTGACTGTGAAGGCTCTGAGAAATGTGGGGAGGGAAAGGTTGTTGCTTCCTGGTAGGTGTTTATCTCCATGACTGTTAATAGTGACTGGTTCTTCTGCTGTTTCACCATTCAGGTCTCCACAGTCCAGTATGTTGCCTTGGGCCTGAAAGTGACTCATCTCCTCCTCTAGAAGGGAGAAACTCTCTTCATTGAAGCAGGGTGTCTGAGGGGGAGAAACTCTCTTCATTGAAGCAGGGGGACTCTGAGGGGGAGAAACTCTCTTCATTGAAGCAGGGTGTCTGAGGGGGAGAAACTCTCTTCATTGAAGCAGGGGGACTGAGGGGGAGAAACTCTCTTCATTGAAGCAGGGTGACTGAGGGGGAGAAACTCTCTTCATTGACGCAGGGTGGCTCTGAGGGGGAGAAACTCTCTTCATTGAAGCAGGGTGGCTGAGGGGGAGAAACTCTCTTCATTGAAGCAGGGGGACTCTGAGGGGGGAATGCATTCGTCCTGAGTCTCTGCCCTGTCCTGAGTCTCTGCCCTGTCCTGAGTCCCTGCCCCTGTCTTGAGTCCCTGCCCCTGTCTTGAGTCCCTGCCCCTGTCCTGAGTCCCTGCCCCTGTCCTGAGTCCCTGCCCCTGTCCTGAGTCCCTGCCCCTGTCCTGAGTCCCTGCCCCTGTCCTGAGTCCCTGTCCCTGTCCTGAGTCCCTGTCCCTGTCCTGAGTCCCTGCCCCTGTCCTGAGTCCCTGTCCTGAGTCCCTGCCCCTGTCCTGAGTCCCTGCCCTGTCTGATTCCTGTTAGTTTAGTGGATGGTAGGATGATCTAGTTTACAGCAAGTGGAAACATCACCTCTGCACCATGCTTCCTGTAGTACTACAATATCAACATCATCCATTTCTTTCAGGAAGTCTGGGTTTCTGCTCTTTAGCCCAAAAACAGAGGACTTAAATTCTTGTAAATTCCAACATGCAACGTAAAAAGATTTCATAACTGTTTTTTCTCCGTCTCTCCCTTCTGTTGGTCTCTCTCTCCCCCTCTCTCTGTCGGTCTCTCTCTCTCCCCCTCTCTCTCTCCCCCTCTCTCTGTCGGTCTCTCTCTCTCCCCCTCTCTCTTTCCCCCTCTCTCTCTCTGTCGGTCTCTCTCTTTCCCCCTCTCTCTTTCCCCCTCTCTCTGACGGTCTCTCTCTCTCCCCCTCTCTCTTTCCCCCTCTCTCTCTCTGTCGGTCTCTCTCTTTCCCCCTCTCTCTTTCCCCCTCTCTCTGACGGTTTCTCTCTCTCTCCCCCTCTCTCTGTCAGTTTCTCTCTCTCTCCCCCTCTCTCTCTCTCTGTTGGCGTCTCTCTCTCCCCCTCTCTCTCTCCCCATCTCTCTCTCTAGTCTCTGTTGAGAGTGTCTCATTCCCAGCCCAGCTCCCCCCTACAGGGTAGAGATGGTATGTTCCTACCCAGTCTGACTCCCATCCAGACTCCTTCGGCCTGGTCCATGTTCGGCTCCGGGGAGGCTGTCCATCTGCCGGGGGACGACAGGTATGGTCTGTGTGTGGGTCTGTGTGGGTCTGTGTGTGGGTCTGTGTGTGGGTCTGTGTGTGGGTCTGTGTGTGGGTCTGTGTGTGGGTCTGTGGGGTGGGTCTGTGGGTCTGCGTGTGGGTCTGTGGGTCTGCGTGTGGGTCTGTGTGTGGGTCTGTGGGGTGGGTCTGTGTGCGGGTCTGTGTGTGGGTCTGTGGGTCTGTGTGTGTGGGTCTGTGTGTGGGTCTGTGTGTGGGTCTGTATGTGGGTCTGTGTGTGTGGGTCTGTGTGGGGTGGGTCTGTGTGCGGGTCTGTGTGTGGGTCTGTGTGTGTGTGGGTCTGTGTGTGGGTCTGTGTGTGGGTCTGTGTGCGGGTCTGTGTGCGGGTCTGTGTGCGGGTCTGTGGGGTGGGTCTGTGTGTGTGGGTCTGTCTGTGGGGTGGGTCTGTGTGTGGGTCTGTGTGTGGGTCTGTGGGGTGGGTCTGTGTGTGGGTCTGTGTGTGGGTCTGTGGGGTGGGTCTGTGTGTGTGGGTCTGTGTGTGGGTTTGGGTGTGGGTCTGTGTGTGGGTCTGTGTGTAGGTCTGTGTGTGTGGGTCTGTGTGTGGGTCTGGGTGTGGGTCTGTGTGTGGGTCTGTGTGTGGGTCTGTGTGTGGGTCTGTGTGTGGGTCTGTGGGGTGGGTCTGTGTGTGGGTCTGTGGGGTGGGTCTGTGTGTGGATCTGTGGGTCAGTGTGTAGGTCTGTGTGTGGGTCTGTGTGTGGGTCTGTGTGTGGGTCTGTGGGGTGGGTCTGTGGGTCTGCGTGTGGGTCTGTGGGTCTGTGTGTGGGTCTGTGGGGTGGGTCTGTGTGCGGGTCTGTGTGTGGGTCTGTGGGTCTGTGTGTGTGTCTGTGTGTGGGTCTGTGGGTCTGTGTGTGGGTCTGTATGTGGGTCTGTGTGTGTGGGTCTGTGTGGGGTGGGTCTGTGTGCGGGTCTGTGTGTGGGTCTGTGTGGGTGTGGGTCTGTGTGTGGGTCTGTATGTGGGTCTGTGTGTGTGGGTCTGTGGGGTGGGTCTGTGTGGGTGTGGGTCTGTGTGTGGGTCTGTGTGGGTGTGGGTCTGTGTGCGGGTCTGTGTGTGGGTCTGTGTGTGGGTCTGTGTGTGGGTCTGTGTGCGGGTCTGTGTGCGGGTCTGTGTGCGGGTCTGTGTGCGGGTCTGTGTGCGGGTCTGTGTGCGGGTCTGTGTGCGGGTCTGTGTGTGGGTCTGTGCGGGTGGCGGATGGGGGCAGGTTTAGTAGCAGCAGAGTACCAAATAGCCCACAGTGTGATAGAGAGGCCACCCAGAGTAGTGTGTGTCTATATGGATGGACCCCAGGTTGGACTTGTGAAAGTATCACTCTCCTGTCAGTCATGCTGGCTCAATGACAGGCTCCACACCTTCCCAGTTTCTCTGCTCAGAATAGAGAAGGAAGGCAACTAGTGCCTGCACTTCACAGTACAGTGAGCACAATCACAGATATGGCCTAAATACTGCAACCATACCACACACACACACACACACACACATCTCTCCATTCTGGTTGTTTTCTAACGTTCGATCCAACTTGGTATTTTATTAGCAGCTGATACTCCTGGGGTCCACATGAAGCAGGACAGAACATTCCTTTGACAAGAACGGCTCAAAGACAAAACTACTAACATTTTAAAATAAGGACAATATAACTAGGAGGTTCTGTACTGACTAAATACTGAGAAAAAACCCATAGAGACCTAATATTCTAGGACTGTGTTTATCGTGTACTAATTAATATTCTAGTACTATGTTTATCGTGTACTAATTAATATTCTAGGACTACGTTTATCGTGTACTAATTAATATTCTAGTACTATGTTTATCGTGTACTAATTAATATTCTAGGACTACGTTTATCGTGTACTAATTAATATTCTAGTACGATGTTTATTGTGTACTAATTAATATTCTAGTACTATGTTTATTGTGTACTAATTAATATTCTAGGACTACGTTTATTGTGTACTAATTAATATTCTAGTACTATGTTTATTGTGTACTAATTAATATTCTAGGACTACGTTTATTGTGTACTAATTCATATTCTAGTACTATGTTTATTGTGTACTAATTAATAGTCTGAGAAGTAGCTGGTGAAACAAGCGAGGCAGTCATTTGAGAAACCAAGGCTGTTAAGTCTGCCGATAAGAATGACAGACATACCGCTCAGGAAGGAGATGCGTCCAGATTGTCTAGCCCGGCTGATTTGTAGGGGTCCAGGTTGTCTAGTCCAGCTGATTTGTAGGGGTCCAGGTTGTCTAGTCCAGCTGATTTGTAGGGGTCCAGGTTGTCTAGTCCAGCTGATTTGTAGGGGTCCAGGTTGTCTAGTCCAGCTGATTTGTAGGGGTCCAGGTTGTCTAGTCCAGCTGAGTTGTAGGGGTCCAGGTTGTCTAGTCCAGCTGATTTGTAGGGGTCCAGGTTGTCTAGTCCAGCTGATTTGTAGGGGTCCAGGTTGTCTAGTCCAGCTGATTTGTAGGGGTCCAGGTTGTCTAGTCCAGCTGATTTGTAGGGGTCCAGGTTGTCTAGTCCAGCTGATTTGTAGGGGTCCAGGTTGTCTAGTCCAGCTGATTTGTAGGGGTCCAGGTTGTCTAGTCCAGCTGATTTGTAGGGGTCCAGGTTGTCTACCTCGGCTGATTTGTAGGGGTCCAGATTGTCTAGTCCAGCTGATTTGTAGGGGTCCAGGTTGTCTAGTCCAGCTGATTTGTAGGGGTCCAGGTTGTCTAGTCCAGCTGATTTGTAGGGGTCCAGATTTCGCGGCTCTTTCAGAACATCAGCTGTCTGGATTTGGGAGAAGGAGAAATGGGGGAGGCTTGGCAAGTTGCTGTGGGGGGCGCAGGGCTGTTGACCGGGGTAGGGGTAGGGGTAGCCAGGTGGAAAGCATGGCTAGCCGTAGAAAAATTCTTATTGAAATTCTCAATTATAGTGCATTTATCGGTGGTGACAGTGTTTCCTATCCTCAGAGCAGTGGGCAGCTGGGAGGAGGTGCTCTTATTCTCCATGGACTTTACAGTGTCGGCCAGGAATGGCAAATAGTTTCTACCCCCAGACAATCAGGCTGCTGAATAGACACCACTAGTCAGCTGTTTGTACCATCAGACCATCAGGCTGCTGAATAGACACCACTAGTCAGCTGTTTCTACCATCAGACCATCAGGCTGCTGAATAGACACCACTAGTCAGCTGTTTCTACCATCAGGCTGCTGAATAGACACCACTAGTCAGCTGTTTCTACCCCCAGACCATCAGGCTGCTGAATAGACACCACTAGTCAGCTGTTTCTACCATCAGGCTGCTGAATAGACACCACTAGTCAGCTGTTTCTACCATCAGGCTGCTGAATAGACACCACTAGTCAGCTGTTTCTACCCCCAGACCATCAGGCTGCTGAATAGACAGCACTAGTCAGCTGTTTCTACCATCAGGCTGCTGAATAGACAGCACTAGTCAGCTGTTTCTACCATCAGGCTGCTGAATAGACACCACTAGTCAGCTGTTTCTACCATCAGGCTGCTGAATAGACACCACTAGTCAGCTGTTTCTACCATCAGGCTGCTGAATAGACACCACTAGTCAGCTGTTTCTATCCCCAGACCATCAGGCTGCTGAATAGACACCACTAGTCAGCTGTTTCTATCCCCAGACCATCAGGCTGCTGAATAGACACCACTAGTCAGCTGTTTCTACCATCAGGCTGCTGAATAGACACCACTAGTCAGCTGTTTCTACCATCAGGCTGCTGAATAGACACCACTAGTCAGCTGTTTCTACCATCAGGCTGCTGAATAGACACCACTAGTCAGCTGTTTCTACCCCCAGACCATCAGGCTGCTGAATAGACACCACTAGTCAGCTGTTTCTACCCCCAGACCATCAGGCTGCTGAATAGACGCCACTAGTCAGCTGTTTCTACCATCAGGCTGCTGAATAGACACCACTAGTCAGCTGTTTCTACCCCCAGACCATCAGGCTGCTGAATAGACACCACTAGTCAGCTGTTTCTACCATCAGGCTGCTGAATAGACACCACTAGTCAGCTGTTTCTACCATCAGACCATCAGGCTGCTGAATAGACACCACTAGTCAGCTGTTTCTACCATCAGGCTGCTGAATAGACACCACTAGTCAGCTGTTTCTACCCCCAGACCATCAGGCTGCTGAATAGACACCACTAGTCAGCTGTTTCTACCATCAGGCTGCTGAATAGACACCACTAGTCAGCTGTTTCTATCATCAGGCTGCTGAATAGACACCACTAGTCAGCTGTTTCTACCCCCAGACCATCAGACTGCTGAATAGACACCACTAGTCAGCTGTTTCTACCATCAGACCATCAGGCTGCTGAATGGACACCACTAGTCAGCTGTTTCTATCCCCAGAGCATCAGGCTGCTTAATAGACACCATTTTCTCTAGTGAAATCAAATCGTCTTGCATGCTGGAGTTCAGAGCCTCTGATTTCCACTGTGCCCTGCAGTCACACCTTCAAGCCTGTGTGACTATTTAACGCAGATGTGTCGATGCAGCGTGAAATTGTCATGCTGACTGGAGGAATGTCCACCAGAGAATATAATTTACATTTCTCTACCATAAGCTGCCGCCAACGTAATTTTTGAGAATTTCGTAGTTCGTCCAACCGGCCTCACAACCCCAGACTACGTGAAACCACACCAGCCCAGAACCTCCTCCTCCGGCTTCTTCACCTGTGGTGTCGTCTGAGACCAGCCACCTGGACAGCTGATGAAACTGTGGATTTAAACAAACTGTCAGATACCGTCTCAGGGAAGCTCGTCTGCGTGCTCCTCATCCTCACCAGAGTTTTGACCTGACTGAAGTTCGGCGTCGTAACCGTCTTCAGTGGACAAATACTCACCTTCGATTGCCACTGGCACGCTGGAGAAGTGTCCTCTTCACGGATAAATCCTGATTTCAACAGTTTGGCAGACGAGCGTGTGTGGTGTTGTGTGGGCGAGCGTTTTGCTGATGTCAACTTTGTGAACAGAGTGCCCCATGGTGGAGGTAGGGTTATGGTATGGGGCCCATGGTGGAGGTAAGGTTATGGTATGGGCCCCATGGTGGAGGTAGGGTTATGGCATGGGGCCCATGGTGGAGGTAAGGTTATGGTATGGGCCCCATGGTGGAGGTAGGGTTATGGTATGGGCCCCATGGTGGAGGTGGGGTTATGGTATGGGCCCCATGGTGGAGGTAGGGTTATGGTATGGGCCCCATGGTGGAGGTGGGGTTATGGTATGGGCCCCATGGTGGAGGTAGGGTTATGGTATGGGCCCCATGGTGGAGGTGGGGTTATGGTATGGGCCCCATGGTGGAGGTAGGGTTATGGTATGGGCCCCATGGTGGAGGTAGGGTTATGGTATGGGCCCCATGGTGGAGGTAGGGTTATGGTATGGGCCCCATGGTGGAGGTAGGGTTATGGTATGGGCCCCATGGTGGAGGTAGGGTTATGGTATGGGCCCCATGGTGGAGGTAGGGTTATGGTATGGGGCCCATGGTGGAGGTAGGGTTATGGTATGGGCCCCATGGTGGAGGTAGGGTTATGGTATGGGCAGGCATAAGCTACAGACAGTGAAAACAATTGAATTTTATTGATGGCAATTTGAATGCACAGAGATACAGGGACGAGATCCTGAGGCCCATTGTCGTGCCATTCATCCACCACCATCACCTCATGTTTCAGCATGATAACGCAGAGATCCCATGTCGCAAGGATCTGCACACAATTCCTGGAAGCTGAAAAGGTCCCAGTTCTTCCATGGCCTGCATACTCACCAAACATGTCACCCATTGAGCATGTTTGGGATGCTCTGGATCGAGGTGTATGACAGCATGTTCCTGTTCAATATCCAGCAACTTCACACAGCCATTGAAGAGGAGTGGGGCAACATTCAACAGGCCACAATCAACAGCCTGATCAACTCTATGTGAAGGAGACGTGTCGCGCTGCATGAGATTAATGGTGGTCACACCAGATACTGACTGGTTTTCTGATTCACGCCCCTACCTTTTATAAAGGTATCTGTGACCAACAGATGCATATCTATATTCCCAGTCATGTGAAATCCATAGATTAGGGCCTAACGAATTTATTTCAATTTACAATTTAGAAATAGTTGCATGTTGCGGTTTTATATTTTTGTTCGGTGTAGGTCCTTCTTCACAGCACTTGACCATATGACTGGACAGTAATGAAGAATCCAACTCGGGCCTGCAGGACTTGCTTTGTGCACTGTGGTGTGTGTCATCTCTCAGACAGACCTCTCCCCAGCTTTACAACCATTGAATCTATACGTTTTGACCATGACAAGTTTACAATCCTAGGTAACGCCAAGTCATTTAGCATTATTGTGGCTGATGTGGGGGAGGGGTGGTGAGGAAGTGAGTGAATGAGCTAGAAGCCTAAGACTGTTTAATCTGCTTAGGCAGATCAGGCTGGCTCCTCCCCTAAGTGTGCACTCTTTCCTCTCTATTTAAAGTATAGTCCAATGTCCCCCTCTCATTCATCTCTCTCTCTCTCTCTCTCTCTCTCTCTCTCTCTCTCTCTCTCTCTCTATCAGCATCTCTCTCTCTCTCTCTCTCTCTCTCTCTCTCTCTATCAGCATCTCTCTCTCTCTCTCTCTCTATCAGCATCTCTCTCTCTCTCTCTCTCTCTCTCTCTATCAGCATCTCTCTCTCTCTCTCTATCAGCATCTCTCTCTCTCTCTCTCTCTCTCTCTCTCTCTCTCTCTCTCTCTCTCTCTCTGTCACACACTTTCTGTCTCGTCTCTCTCTTTCTCTCTCTCTCTCTCTCTCTCTCTCTCTCTCTCTCTATATCAGCATCTCTCTCTCTGTCACACTCTTTCTGCCTCCTCTCTCTCTCTCTCTCTCTCTCGCTCTCTCTCTGTCACACTCTTTCTGTCTCCTCTCTCTCTCGGCATCTCTCTCTCACGCTCTCTCTCTAAAAGGTTGTTTGTGTTGTCAATATCAGCCCTCTGTCTCTGGACGAGGTTCAGAGGTTGAACAGTCAGTGTGTGTGTGTGTGTGTGTGTGTGTGTGTGTGTGTGTGTGTGTGTGTGTGTGTGTGTGTGTGTGTGTGTGTGTGTGTGTGTGTGTGTGTGTGTGTGTGTGTGTGTGTGTGTGTGTGTGTGTGTGTGTGTGTGTGTGTGTGTGTGTGTGTGTGTGTGTGTGTGTGTGTGTGTTTTCACCACAGGAGAGATTCTGGCTGGCATGCATCTAATCCTCCACTCAGTGTTTATACGATACTGCCACGTGGGGAGGAGGAATGTTAACACAGACGGACCAGAGTATGTTGATCCTGGAAAGGTAATCAACATACTCAGTGCGACTGGGCGGCTGAGAACGACACGTGTTGTCATTGGATAAAGCACTGAGGGGGTGGGGTTTAGAAGGAGTTTGCACCTGTGTGAACCAATGAGAGTGCAGGACAGTGTGGTGTGTGGGAGAGGCAGAATGGTACCTCATGTGAGCACACTCCCCTCGCCTTGACAGGAGATTCCGCCCTGCAGGAAAAGTGAAATGAGGATTAGCCAATGAGACGTGTGGATAGAATCAGGACATAATCTAAATCCACAGACAAAGCCTTCTCTCATCTGGGATCAACTGGCTCTGTGGGGTTAGGGTAGCTGGCTGGGGCTCATCTGGGATCAACTGGCTGGCTGGGGCTCATCTGGCTCTGTGGGGTTAGGGGTAGATGGCTGGGGTAGAGTTGGGTCTGTGGCTCTGTGGGGTTAGGGGTAGATGGCTGGGGTAGAGTTGGGGTTCATCTGGCTCTGTGGGGTTAGGGGTAGATGGCTGGGGTAGAGTTGGGTCTGTGGCTCTGTGGGGTTAGGGGTAGATGGCTGGGGTAGAGTTGGGTCTGTGGCTCTGTGGGGTTAGGGGTAGATGGCTGGGGTAGAGTTGGGTCTGTGGCTCTGTGGGGTTAGGGGTAGATGGCTGGGGTAGAGTTGGGGTTCATCTGGCTCTGTGGGGTTAGGGGTAGCTGGCTGGGGTAGAGTTGGGGTTCATCTGGCTCTGTGGGGTTAGGGGTAGATGGCTGGGGTAGAGTTGGGTCTGTGGCTCTGTGGGGTTAGGGGTAGCTGGCTGGGGTAGAGTTGGGTCTGTGGCTCTGTGGGGTTAGGGGTAGATGGCTGGGGTAGAGTTGGGTCTGTGGCTCTGTGGGGTTAGGGGTAGCTGGCTGGGGTAGAGTTGGGGTTCATCTGGCTCTGTGGGGTTAGGGGTAGATGGCTGGGGTAGAGTTGGGTCTGTGGCTCTGTGGGGTTAGGGGTAGATGGCTGGGGTAGAGTTGGGGTTCATCTGGCTCTGTGGGGTTAGGGGTAGATGGCTGGGGTAGAGTTGGGTCTGTGGCTCTGTGGGGTTAGGGGTAGATGGCTGGGGTAGAGTTGGGTCTGTGGCTCTGTGGGGTTAGGGGTAGATGGCTGGGGTAGAGTTGGGTCTGTGGCTCTGTGGGGTTAGGGGTAGATGGCTGGGGTAGAGTTGGGTCTGTGGCTCTGTGGGGTTAGGGGTAGATGGCTGGGGTAGAGTTGGGTCTGTGGCTCTGTGGGGTTAGGGGTAGATGGCTGGGGTAGAGTTGGGTCTGTGGCTCTGTGGGGTTAGGGGTAGATGGCTGGGGTAGAGTTGGGGTTCATCTGGCTCTGTGGGGTTAGGGGTAGATGGCTGGGGTAGAGTTGGGTCTGTGGCTCTGTGGGGTTAGGGGTAGATGGCTGGGGTAGAGTTGGGTCTGTGGCTCTGTGGGGTTAGGGGTAGATGGCTGGGGTAGAGTTGGGGTTCATCTGGCTCTGTGGGGTTAGGGTAGATGGCTGGGGTAGAGTTGGGTCTGTGGCTCTGTGGGGTTAGGGGTAGATGGCTGGGGTAGAGTTGGGTCTATGGCTCTGTGGGGTTAGGGGTAGATGGCTGGGGTAGAGTTGGGTCTGCGGCTCTGTGGGGTTAGGGGTAGCTGGCTGGGGTAGAGTTGGGGTTCATCTGGCTCTGTGGGGTTAGGGGTAGATGGCTGGGGTAGAGTTGGGTCTGTGGCTCTGTGGGGTTAGGGGTAGATGGCTGGGGTAGAGTTGGGGTTCATCTGGCTCTGTGGGGTTAGGGTAGCTGGCTGGGGTAGAGTTGGGGTTCATCTGGCTCTGTGGGGTTAGGGGTAGATGGCTGGGGTAGAGTTGGGGTTCATCTGGCTCTGTGGGGTTAGGGGTAGATGGCTGGGGTAGAGTTGGGTCTGTGGCTCTGTGGGGTTAGGGGTAGATGGCTGGGGTAGAGTTGGGGTTCATCTGGCTCTGTGGGGTTAGGGGTAGATGGCTGGGGTAGAGTTGGGTCTGTGGCTCTGTGGGGTTAGGGGTAGATGGCTGGGGTAGAGTTGGGGTTCATCTGGCTCTGTGGGGTTAGGGGTAGATGGCTGGGGTAGAGTTGGGTCTGTGGCTCTGTGGGGTTAGGGGTAGCTGGCTGGGGTAGAGTTGGGGTTCATCTGGCTCTGTGGGGTTAGGGGTAGATGGCTGGGGTAGAGTTGGGTCTATGGCTCTGTGGGGTTAGGGGTAGATGGCTGGGGTAGAGTTGGGTCTGTGGCTCTGTGGGGTTAGGGGTAGATGGCTGGGGTAGAGTTGGGGTTCATCTGGCTCTGTGGGGTTAGGGGTAGATGGCTGGGGTAGAGTTGGGTCTGTGGCTCTGTGGGGTTAGGGGTAGATGGCTGGGGTAGAGTTGGGTCTGTGGCTCTGTGGGGTTAGGGGTAGATGGCTGGGGTAGAGTTGGGTCTGTGGCTCTGTGGGGTTAGGGGTAGATGGCTGGGGTAGAGTTGGGTCTGTGGCTCTGTGGGGTTAGGGGTAGATGGCTGGGGTAGAGTTGGGGTTCATCTGGCTCTGTGGGGTTAGGGGTAGATGGCTGGGGTAGAGTTGGGTCTGTGGCTCTGTGGGGTTAGGGGTAGATGGCTGGGGTAGAGTTGGGGTTCATCTGGCTCTGTGGGGTTAGGGGTAGATGGCTGGGGTAGAGTTGGGTCTGTGGCTCTGTGGGGTTAGGGGTAGATGGCTGGGGTAGAGTTGGGTCTGTGGCTCTGTGGGGTTAGGGGTAGATGGCTGGGGTAGAGTTGGGTCTGTGGCTCTGTGGGGTTAGGGGTAGATGGCTGGGGTAGAGTTGGGTCTGTGGCTCTGTGGGGTTAGGGGTAGATGGCTGGGGTAGAGTTGGGTCTGTGGCTCTGTGGGGTTAGGGGTAGATGGCTGGGGTAGAGTTGGGTCTGTGGCTCTGTGGGGTTAGGGGTAGATGGCTGGGGTAGAGTTGGGGTTCATCTGGCTCTGTGGGGTTAGGGGTAGATGGCTGGGGTAGAGTTGGGGTTCATCTGGCTCTGTGGGGTTAGGGGTAGATGGCTGGGGTAGAGTTGGGTCTGTGGCTCTGTGGGGTTAGGGGTAGATGGCTGGGGTAGAGTTGGGTCTGTGGCTCTGTGGGGTTAGGGGTAGATGGCTGGGGTAGAGTTGGGGTTCATCTGGCTCTGTGGGGTTAGGGTAGATGGCTGGGGTAGAGTTGGGTCTGTGGCTCTGTGGGGTTAGGGGTAGATGGCTGGGGTAGAGTTGGGGTTCATCTGGCTCTGTGGGGTTAGGGGTAGATGGCTGGGGTAGAGTTGGGTCTGTGGCTCTGTGGGGTTAGGGGTAGATGGCTGGGGTAGAGTTGGGGTTCATCTGGCTCTGTGGGGTTAGGGGTAGATGGCTGGGGTAGAGTTGGGGTTCATCTGGCTCTGTGGGGTTAGGGGTAGATGGCTGGGGTAGAGTTGGGTCTGTGGCTCTGTGGGGTTAGGGGTAGATGGCTGGGGTAGAGTTGGGTCTGTGGCTCTGTGGGGTTAGGGGTAGATGGCTGGGGTAGAGTTGGGTCTGTGGCTCTGTGGGGTTAGGGGTAGATGGCTGGGGTAGAGTTGGGTCTGTGGCTCTGTGGGGTTAGGGGTAGATGGCTGGGGTAGAGTTGGGGTTCATCTGGCTCTGTGGGGTTAGGGGTAGATGGCTGGGGTAGAGTTGGGTCTGTGGCTCTGTGGGGTTAGGGGTAGATGGCTGGGGTAGAGTTGGGTCTGTGGCTCTGTGGGGTTAGGGGTAGATGGCTGGGGTAGAGTTGGGGTTCATCTGGCTCTGTGGGGTTAGGGGTAGCTGGCTGGGGTAGAGTTGGGGTTCATCTGGCTCTGTGGGGTTAGGGGTAGATGGCTGGGGTAGAGTTGGGTCTGTGGCTCTGTGGGGTTAGGGGTAGCTGGCTGGGGTAGAGTTGGGTCTGTGGCTCTGTGGGGTTAGGGGTAGATGGCTGGGGTAGAGTTGGGTCTGTGGCTCTGTGGGGTTAGGGGTAGATGGCTGGGGTAGAGTTGGGGTGCTCTGGCTCTGTGGGGTTAGGGGTAGATGGCTGGGGTAGAGTTGGGTCTGTGGCTCTGTGGGGTTAGGGGTAGCTGGCTGGGGTAGAGTTGGGGTTCATCTGGCTCTGTGGGGTTAGGGGTAGCTGGCTGGGGTAGAGTTGGGTCTGTGGCTCTGTGGGGTTAGGGGTAGATGGCTGGGGTAGAGTTGGGGTTCATCTGGCTCTGTGGGGTTAGGGGTAGCTGGCTGGGGTAGAGTTGGGTCTGTGGCTCTGTGGGGTTAGGGGTAGATGGCTGGGGTAGAGTTGGGGTTCATCTGGCTCTGTGGGGTTAGGGGTAGATGGCTGGGGTAGAGTTGGGTCTGTGGCTCTGTGGGGTTAGGGGTAGATGGCTGGGGTAGAGTTGGGGTTCATCTGGCTCTGTGGGGTTAGGGGTAGATGGCTGGGGTAGAGTTGGGGTTCATCTGGCTCTGTGGGGTTAGGGGTAGATGGCTGGGGTAGAGTTGGGGTTCATCTGGCTCTGTGGGGTTAGGGTAGCTGGCTGGGGTAGAGTTGGGGTTCATCTGGCTCTGTGGGGTTAGGGGTAGCTGGCTGGGGTAGAGTTGGGGTTCATCTGGCTCTGTGGGGTTAGGGGTAGCTGGCTGGGGTAGAGTTGGGGTTCATCTGGCTCTGTGGGGTTAGGGTAGCTGGCTGGGGTAGAGTTGGGGTTCATCTGGCTCTGTGGGGTTAGGGGTAGATGTCTGGGGTAGAGTTGGGGTTCATCTGGCTCTGTGGGGTTAGGGGTAGATGGCTGGGGTAGAGTTGGGTCTGTGGCTCTGTGGGGTTAGGGGTAGATGGCTGGGGTAGAGTTGGGTCTGTGGCTCTGTGGGGTTAGGGGTAGATGGCTGGGGTAGAGTTGGGGTTCATCTGGCTCTGTGGGGTTAGGGTAGCTGGCTGGGGTAGAGTTGGGGCTCATCTGGCTCTGTGGGGTTAGGGGTAGATGGCTGGGGTAGAGTTGGGTCTGTGGCTCTGTGGGGTTAGGGGTAGATGGCTGGGGTAGAGTTGGGTCTGTGGCTCTGTGGGGTTAGGGGTAGATGGCTGGGGTAGAGTTGGGGTTCATCTGGCTCTGTGGGGTTAGGGTAGCTGGCTGGGGTAGAGTTGGGTCTGTGGCTCTGTGGGGTTAGGGGTAGATGGCTGGGGTAGAGTTGGGGTTCATCTGGCTCTGTGGGGTTAGGGGTAGATGGCTGGGGTAGAGTTGGGGTTCATCTGGCTCTGTGGGGTTAGGGGTAGATGGCTGGGGTAGAGTTGGGTCTGTGGCTCTGTGGGGTTAGGGGTAGATGGCTGGGGTAGAGTTGGGGTTCATCTGGCTCTGTGGGGTTAGGGGTAGATGGCTGGGGTAGAGTTGGGTCTGTGGCTCTGTGGGGTTAGGGGTAGATGGCTGGGGTAGAGTTGGGTCTGTGGCTCTGTGGGGTTAGGGGTAGATGGCTGGGGTAGAGTTGGGTCTGTGGCTCTGTGGGGTTAGGGGTAGATGGCTGGGGTAGAGTTGGGTCTGTGGCTCTCTGGGGTTAGGGGTAGATGGCTGGGGTAGAGTTGGGTCTGTGGCTCTGTGGGGTTAGGGGTAGATGGCTGGGGTAGAGTTGGGTCTATGGCTCTGTGGGGTTAGGGGTAGATGGCTGGGGTAGAGTTGGGGTTCATCTGGCTCTGTGGGGTTAGGGGTAGATGGCTGGGGTAGAGTTGGGTCTGTGGCTCTGTGGGGTTAGGGGTAGATGGCTGGGGTAGAGTTGGGGTTCATCTGGCTCTGTGGGGTTAGGGGTAGCTGGCTGGGGTAGAGTTGGGTCTGTGGCTCTGTGGGGTTAGGGGTAGATGGCTGGGGTAGAGTTGGGTCTGTGGCTCTGTGGGGTTAGGGGTAGATGGCTGGGGTAGAGTTGGGTCTGTGGCTCTGTGGGGTTAGGGGTAGCTGGCTGGGGTAGAGTTGGGGTTCATCTGGCTCTGTGGGGTTAGGGGTAGCTGGCTGGGGTAGAGTTGGGTCTGTGGCTCTGTGGGGTTAGGGGTAGATGGCTGGGGTAGAGTTGGGTCTGTGGCTCTGTGGGGTTAGGGGTAGATGGCTGGGGTAGAGTTGGGGTTCATCTGGCTCTGTGGGGTTAGGGGTAGATGGCTGGGGTAGAGTTGGGTCTGTGGCTCTGTGGGGTTAGGGGTAGATGGCTGGGGTAGAGTTGGGGTTCATCTGGCTCTGTGGGGTTAGGGGTAGATGGCTGGGGTAGAGTTGGGGTTCATCTGGCTCTGTGGGGTTAGGGGTAGATGGCTGGGGTAGAGTTGGGGTTCATCTGGCTCTGTGGGGTTAGGGGTAGATGGCTGGGGTAGAGTTGGGGTTCATCTGGCTCTGTGGGGTTAGGGTAGCTGGCTGGGGTAGAGTTGGGGTTCATCTGGCTCTGTGGGGTTAGGGGTAGCTGGCTGGGGTAGAGTTGGGGTTCATCTGGCTCTGTGGGGTTAGGGGTAGCTGGCTGGGGTAGAGTTGGGGTTCATCTGGCTCTGTGGGGTTAGGGTAGCTGGCTGGGGTAGAGTTGGGGTTCATCTGGCTCTGTGGGGTTAGGGGTAGATGGCTGGGGTAGAGTTGGGTCTGTGGCTCTGTGGGGTTAGGGGTAGATGGCTGGGGTAGAGTTGGGGTTCATCTGGCTCTGTGGGGTTAGGGGTAGATGGCTGGGGTAGAGTTGGGTCTGTGGCTCTGTGGGGTTAGGGTAGATGGCTGGGGTAGAGTTGGGGTTCATCTGGCTCTGTGGGGTTAGGGGTAGATGGCTGGGGTAGAGTTGGGTCTGTGGCTCTGTGGGGTTAGGGGTAGATGGCTGGGGTAGAGTTGGGTCTGTGGCTCTGTGGGGTTAGGGGTAGATGGCTGGGGTAGAGTTGGGTCTGTGGCTCTGTGGGGTTAGGGGTAGATGGCTGGGGTAGAGTTGGGGTTCATCTGGCTCTGTGGGGTTAGGGGTAGATGGCTGGGGTAGAGTTGGGTCTGTGGCTCTGTGGGGTTAGGGGTAGATGGCTGGGGTAGAGTTGGGGTTCATCTGGCTCTGTGGGGTTAGGGGTAGATGGCTGGGGTAGAGTTGGGTCTATGGCTCTGTGGGGTTAGGGGTAGATGGCTGGGGTAGAGTTGGGTCTGTGGCTCTGTGGGGTTAGGGGTAGATGGCTGGGGTAGAGTTGGGGTTCATCTGGCTCTGTGGGGTTAGGGGTAGATGGCTGGGGTAGAGTTGGGTCTGTGGCTCTGTGGGGTTAGGGGTAGATGGCTGGGGTAGAGTTGGGGTTCATCTGGCTCTGTGGGGTTAGGGGTAGATGGCTGGGGTAGAGTTGGGTCTGTGGCTCTGTGGGGTTAGGGGTAGCTGGCTGGGGTAGAGTTGGGGTTCATCTGGCTCTGTGGGGTTAGGGGTAGCTGGCTGGGGTAGAGTTGGGTCTGTGGCTCTGTGGGGTTAGGGGTAGATGGCTGGGGTAGAGTTGGGTCTGTGGCTCTGTGGGGTTAGGGGTAGCTGGCTGGGGTAGAGTTGGGGTTCATCTGGCTCTGTGGGGTTAGGGGTAGATGGCTGGGGTAGAGTTGGGGTTCATCTGGCTCTGTGGGGTTAGGGGTAGATGGCTGGGGTAGAGTTGGGTCTATGGCTCTGTGGGGTTAGGGGTAGATGGCTGGGGTAGAGTTGGGGTTCATCTGGCTCTGTGGGGTTAGGGGTAGATGGCTGGGGTAGAGTTGGGGTTCATCTGGCTCTGTGGGGTTAGGGGTAGATGGCTGGGGTAGAGTTGGGTCTGTGGCTCTGTGGGGTTAGGGTAGCTGGCTGGGGTAGAGTTGGGTCTGTGGCTCTGTGGGGTTAGGGGTAGATGGCTGGGGTAGAGTTGGGGTTCATCTGGCTCTGTGGGGTTAGGGGTTAGGGGTAGATGACTGGGGTAGAGTTGGGGCTCATCTGGCTCTGTGGGGTTAGGGGTAGATGGCTGGGGTAGAGTTGGGTCTGTGGCTCTGTGGGGTTAGGGGTAGATGGCTGGGGTAGAGTTGGGGTTCATCTGGCTCTGTGGGGTTAGGGGTAGATGGCTGGGGTAGAGTTGGGGTTCATCTGGCTCTGTGGGGTTAGGGTAGATGGCTGGGGTAGAGTTGGGGTTCATCTGGCTCTGTGGGGTTAGGGGTAGATGGCTGGGGTAGAGTTGGGTCTGTGGCTCTGTGGGGTTAGGGGTAGATGGCTGGGGTAGAGTTGGGTCTGTGGCTCTGTGGGGTTAGGGGTAGATGGCTGGGGTAGAGTTGGGTCTGTGGCTCTGTGGGGTTAGGGGTAGATGGCTGGGGTAGAGTTGGGGTTCATCTGGCTCTGTGGGGTTAGGGGTAGCTGGCTGGGGTAGAGTTGGGGTTCATCTGGCTCTGTGGGGTTAGGGTTAGATGGCTGGGGTAGAGTTGGGGTTCATCTGGCTCTGTGGGGTTAGGGGTAGATGGCTGGGGTAGAGTTGGGTCTGTGGCTCTGTGGGGTTAGGGGTAGATGGCTGGGGTAGAGTTGGGGTTCATCTGGCTCTGTGGGGTTAGGGGTAGCTGGCTGGGGTAGAGTTGGGGTTCATCTGGCTCTGTGGGGTTAGGGGTAGATGGCTGGAGTAGAGTTGGGGTTCATCTGGCTCTGTGGGGTTAGGGGTTAGGGGTAGATGGCTGGGGTAGAGTTGGGTCTGTGGCTCTGTGGGGTTAGGGGTTAGGGGTAGCTGGCTGGGGTAGAGTTGGGGTTCATCTGGCTCTGTGGGGTTAGGGGTAGATGGCTGGGGTAGAGTTGGGTCTGTGGCTCTGTGGGGTTAGGGGTAGATGGCTGGGGTAGAGTTGGGGTTCATCTGGCTCTGTGGGGTTAGGGGTAGATGGCTGGGGTAGAGTTGGGGTTCATCTGGCTCTGTGGGGTTAGGGGTAGATGGCTGGGGTAGAGTTGGGGTTCATCTGGCTCTGTGGGGTTAGGGGTAGCTGGCTGGGGTAGAGTTGGGGCTCATCTGGCTCTGTGGGGTTAGGGGTAGATGGCTGGGGTAGAGTTGGGTCTGTGGCTCTGTGGGGTTAGGGGTAGCTGGCTGGGGTAGAGTTGGGGTTCATCTGGCTCTGTGGGGTTAGGGGTAGATGGCTGGGGTAGAGTTGGGTCTGTGGCTCTGTGGGGTTAGGGGTAGATGGCTGGGGTAGAGTTGGGGTTCATCTGGCTCTGTGGGGTTAGGGGTTAGGGGTAGATGACTGGGGTAGAGTTGGGGTTCATCTTGCTCTGTGGGGTTAGGGGTAGATGGCTGGGGTAGAGTTGGGTCTATGGCTCTGTGGGGTTAGGGTAGATGGCTGGGGTAGAGTTGGGGTTCATCTGGCTCTGTGGGGTTAGGGGTAGATGGCTGGGGTAGAGTTGGGTCTGTGGCTCTGTGGGGTTAGGGGTAGATGGCTGGGGTAGAGTTGGGGTTCATCTGGCTCTGTGGGGTTAGGGGTAGATGGCTGGGGTAGAGTTGGGGTTCATCTGGCTCTGTGGGGTTAGGGGTAGATGGCTGGGGTAGAGTTGGGGTTCATCTGGCTCTGTGGGGTTAGGGGTAGCTGGCTGGGGTAGAGTTGGGGTTCATCTGGCTCTGTGGGGTTAGGGGTAGATGGCTGGGGTAGAGTTGGGTCTGTGGCTCTGTGGGGTTAGGGGTAGATGGCTGGGGTAGAGTTGGGTCTATGGCTCTGTGGGGTTAGGGGTAGATGGCTGGGGTAGAGTTGGGGTTCATCTGGCTCTGTGGGGTTACGGGTAGATGGCTGGGGTAGAGTTGGGTCTGTGGCTCTGTGGGGTTAGGGGTAGATGGCTGGGGTAGAGTTGGGGTTCATCTGGCTCTGTGGGGTTAGGGGTAGATGGCTGGGGTAGAGTTGGGGTTCATCTGGCTCTGTGGGGTTAGGGGTAGATGGCTGGGGTAGAGTTGGGTCTGTGGCTCTGTGGGGTTAGGGGTAGATGGCTGGGGTAGAGTTGGGGTTCATCTGGCTCTGTGGGGTTAGGGGTAGCTGGCTGGGGTAGAGTTGGGGTTCATCTGGCTCTGTGGGGTTAGGGGTTAGGGGTAGCTGGCTGGGGTAGAGTTGGGGTTCATCTGGCTCTGTGGGGTTAGGGGTAGCTGGCTGGGGTAGAGTTGGGTCTGTGGCTCTGTGGGGTTAGGGGTTAGGGGTAGAGTTGGGGTTCATCTGGCTCTGTGGGGTTAGGGTAGCTGGCTGCACTGGGTGATCTGAAAATACCAAGGCTGTGGCAGTCACGAAATTTCGTCAGCCATGAACATAATCACATTTAGCATCTCCTGGCTTCCACAGATAGCCTACACCATCACAATAAATCCATGTAATATTGTCTACCTACACCATCACAATAAATCCATGTAATATAGTCTACCTACACCATCACAATAAATCCATGTAATATAGTCTACCTACACCTTCACAATAAATCCATGGAATATAGTCTACCTACACCATCACAATAAATCCATGGAATATAGTCTACCTACACCATCACAATAAATCCATGTAATATAGTCTACCTACACCATCACAATAAATCCATGTAATATAGCCTACACCATCACAATAAATCCATGTAATATAGTCTACCTACACCATCACAATACATCCATGTAATATAGTCTACACCATCACAATAAATCCATGTAATATAGTCTACACCATCACAATAAATCCATGTAATATAGTCTACCTACACCATCACAATAAATCCATGTAATATAGTCTACACCATCCCAATAAATCCATGTAATATAGTCTACCTACACCATCACAATAAATCCATGTAATATAGTCTACCTACACCATCACAATAAATCCATGTAATATAGTCTACCTACACCATCACAATAAATCCATGTAATATAGTCTACACCATCACAATAAATCCATGTAATATAGTCTACCTACACCATCACAATAAACCCATGTAATATAGTCTACCTACACCATCACAATAAACCCATGTAATATAGTCTACCTACACCATCACAATAAATCCATGTAATATAGTCTACCTACACCATCACAATAAATCCATGTAGTATAGTCTACCTACACCTTCACAATAAATCCATGTAATATAGTCTACACCTTCACAATAAATCCATGGAATATAGTCTACCTACACCATCACAATAAATCCATGTTATATAGCCTACACCATCACAATAAATCCATGTAATATAGTCTACCTACACCATCACAATAAATCCATGTAATATAGTCTACCTACACCATCACAATAAATCCATGTAATATAGTCTACACCATCACAATAAATCCATGTAATATATCCTACACCATCACAATAAATCCATGTAATATAGTCTACACCATCACAATAAATCCATGTAATATAGTCTACCTACACCATCACAATAAATCCATGTAATATAGTCTACACCATCACAATAAATCCATGTAATATAGTCTACCTACACCATCACAATAAATCCATGTAATATAGTCTACCTACACCATCACAATAAATCCATGTAATATAGTCTACACCATCACAATAAATCCATGTAATATATCCTACACCATCACAATAAATCCATGTAATATAGTCTACACCATCACAATAAATCCATGGAATATAGTCTACCTACACCATCACAATAAATCCATGTAATATAGTCTACCTACACCATCACAATAAATCCATGTAATATAGCCTACACCATCACAATAAATCCATGTAATATAGTCTACCTACACCATCACAATAAATCCATGTAATATAGTCTACCTACACCATCACAATAAATCCATGTAATATAGTCTACACCATCACAATAAATCCATGTAATATATCCTACACCATCACAATAAATCCATGTAATATAGTCTACACCATCACAATAAATCCATGTAATATAGTCTACACCATCACAATAAATCCATGTAATATAGTCTACACATCACAATAAATCCATGTAATATAGTCTACCTACACCATCACAATAAATCCATGTAATATAGTCTACACCATCCCAATAAATCCATGTAATATAGTCTACCTACACCATCACAATAAATCCATGTAATATAGTCTACCTACACCATCACAATAAATCCATGTAATATAGTCTACCTACACCATCACAATAAATCCATGTAATATAGTCTACACCATCACAATAAATCCATGTAATATAGTCTACCTACACCATCACAATAAACCCATGTAATATAGTCTACCTACACCATCACAATAAACCCATGTAATATAGTCTACCTACACCATCACAATAAATCCATGTAATATAGTCTACCTACACCATCACAATACATCCATGTAGTATAGTCTACCTACACCTTCACAATAAATCCATGTAATATAGTCTACACCTTCACAATAAATCCATGGAATATAGTCTACCTACACCATCACAATAAATCCATGTAATATAGTCTACCTACACCATCACAATAAATCCATGTTATATAGCCTACACCATCACAATAAATCCATGTAATATAGTCTACCTACACCATCACAATAAATCCATGTAATATAGTCTACCTACACCATCACAATAAATCCATGTAATATAGTCTACACCATCACAATAAATCCATGTAATATATCCTACACCATCACAATAAATCCATGTAATATAGTCTACACCATCCCAATAAATCCATGTAATATAGTCTACCTACACCATCACAATAAATCCATGTAATATAGTCTACCTACACCATCACAATAAATCCATGTAATATAGTCTACCTACACCATCACAATAAATCCATGTAATATATTCTACACCATCACAATAAATCCATGTAATATAGTCTACCTACACCATCACAATAAACCCATGTAATATAGTCTACCTACACCATCACAATAAACCCATGTAATATAGTCTACCTACACCATCACAATAAATCCATGTAATATAGTCTACCTACACCATCACAATAAATCCATGTAGTATAGTCTACCTACACCTTCACAATAAATCCATGTAATATAGTCTACACCTTCACAATAAATCCATGGAATATAGTCTACCTACACCATCACAATAAATCCATGTAATATAGTCTACCTACACCATCACAATAAATCCATGTAATATAGTCTACACCATCACAATAAATCCATGTAATATATCCTACACCATCACAATAAATCCATGTAATATAGTCTACACCATCACAATAAATCCATGTAATATAGTCTACACCATCACAATAAATCCATGTAATATAGTCTACCTACACCATCACAATAAATCCATGTAATATAGTCTACACCATCACAATAAATCCATGTAATATAGTCTACCTACACCATCACAATAAATCCATGTAATATAGTCTACCTACACCATCACAATAAATCCATGTAATATAGTCTACACCATCACAATAAATCCATGTAATATATCCTACACCATCACAATAAATCCATGTAATATAGTCTACACCATCACAATAAATCCATGGAATATAGTCTACCTACACCATCACAATAAATCCATGTAATATAGTCTACCTACACCATCACAATAAATCCATGTAATATAGCCTACACCATCACAATAAATCCATGTAATATAGTCTACCTACACCATCACAATAAATCCATGTAATATAGTCTACCTACACCATCACAATAAATCCATGTAATATAGTCTACACCATCACAATAAATCCATGTAATATATCCTACACCATCACAATAAATCCATGTAATATATCCTACACCATCACAATAAATCCATGTAATATAGTCTACACCATCACAATAAATCCATGGAATATAGTCTACCAATACCATCACAATAAATCCATGTAATATAGTCTACCTACACCATCACAATAAATCCATGTAATATAGCCTACACCATCACAATAAATCCATGTAATATAGTCTACCTACACCATCACAATAAATCCATGTAATATAGTCTACCTACACCATCACAATAAATCCATGTAATATAGTCTACACCATCACAATAAATCCATGTAATATATCCTACACCATCACAATAAATCCATGTAATATAGTCTACACCATCACAATAAATCCATGTAATATAGTCTACACATCACAATAAATCCATGTAATATAGTCTACCTACACCATCACAATAAATCCATGTAATATAGTCTACACCATCCCAAAAAATCCATGTAATATAGTCTACCTACACCATCACAATAAATCCATGTAATATAGTCTACCTACACCATCACAATAAATCCATGTAATATAGTCTACCTACACCATCACAATAAATCCATGTAATATAGTCTACACCATCACAATAAATCCATGTAATATAGTCTACCTACACCATCACAATAAACCCATGTAATATAGTCTACCTACACCATCACAATAAACCCATGTAATATAGTCTACCTACACCATCACAATAAATCCATGTAATATAGTCTACCTACACCATCACAATACATCCATGTAGTATAGTCTACCTACACCTTCACAATAAATCCATGTAATATAGTCTACACCTTCACAATAAATCCATGGAATATAGTCTACCTACACCATCACAATAAATCCATGTAATATAGTCTACCTACACCATCACAATAAATCCATGTTATATAGCCTACACCATCACAATAAATCCATGTAATATAGTCTACCTACACCATCACAATAAATCCATGTAATATAGTCTACCTACACCATCACAATAAATCCATGTAATATAGTCTACACCATCACAATAAATCCATGTAATATATCCTACACCATCACAATAAATCCATGTAATATAGTCTACCTACACCATCACAATAAATCCATGTAATATAGCCTACCTACACCATCACAATACATCCATGTAATATAGTCTACCTACACCATCACAATAAATCCATGTAATATAGTCCACCTACACCATCCCAATAAATCCATGTAATATAGTCTACCTACACCATCACAATAAATCCATGTAATATAGTCTACCTACACCATCACAATAAATCCATGTAATATAGTCTACCTACACCATCACAATAAATCCATGTAATATAGTCTACACCATCACAATAAATCCATGTAATATAGTCTACCTACACCATCACAATAAACCCATGTAATATAGTCTACCTACACCATCACAATAAACCCATGTAATATAGTCTACCTACACCATCACAATAAATCCATGTAATATAGTCTACCTACACCATCACAATAAATCCATGTAGTATAGTCTACCTACACCTTCACAATAAATCCATGTAATATAGTCTACACCTTCACAATAAATCCATGGAATATAGTCTACCTACACCATCACAATAAATCCATGTAATATAGTCTACACCATCACAATAAATCCATGTAATATATCCTACACCATCACAATAAATCCATGTAATATAGTCTACACCATCACAATAAATCCATGTAATATAGTCTACACCATCACAATAAATCCATGTAATATAGTCTACCTACACCATCACAATAAATCCATGTAATATAGCCTACCTACACCATCACAATAAATCCATGTAATATAGTCTACACCATCACAATAAATCCATGTAATATAGTCTACACCATCGCAATAAATCCATGTAATATAGTCTACCTACACCATCACAATAAATCCATGTAATATAGTCTACCTACACCATCACAATAAATCCATGTAATATAGTCTACACCATCACAATAAATCCATGTAATATAGTCTACCTACACCATCACAATAAATCCATGTAATATAGTCTACCTACACCATCACAATAAATCCATGTAATATAGTCTACCTACACCATCACAATAAATCCATGTAATATAGTCTACAGCATCACAATAAATCCATGTAATATAGTCTACACCATCACAATAAATCCATGTAATATAGTCTACCTACACCATCACAATACATCCATGTAATATAGTCTACCTACACCATCACAATAAATCCATGTAATATAGTCTACCTACACCATCACAATAAATCCATGTAATATAGTCTACACCATCACAATAAATCCATGTAATATAGTCTACACCATCACAATAAATCCATGTAAAATAGTCTACTTACACCATCACAATAAATCCATGTAATATAGTCTACACCATCACAATAAATCCATGTAATATTGTCTACACCATCACAATAAATCCATGTAATATAGTCTACCTACACCATCACAATAAATACATGTAATATAGCCTACACCGTCACAATAAATCCATGTAATATAGTCTACCTACACCATCACAATAAATCCATGTAATATAGTCTACCTACACCATCACAATAAATCCATGTAATATAGTCTACCTACACCGTCACAATAAATCCATGTAATATAGTCTACCTACACCATCACAATAAATCCATGTAATATAGTCTACCTACACCATCACAATAAATCCATGTAATATAGTCTACCTACACCATCACAATAAATCCATGTAATATAGTCTACCTACACCATCACAATAAATCCATGTAATATAGTCTACACCATCACAATAAATCCATGTAATATATCCTACACCATCACAATAAATCCATGTAATATAGTCTACACCATCACAATAAATCCATGTAATATAGTCTACCTACACCATCACAATAAATCCATGTAATATAGTCTACACCATCACAATAAATCCATGTAATATAGTCTACCTACACCATCACAATAAATCCATGTAATATAGCCTACCTACACCATCACAATAAATCCATGTAATATAGCCTACCTACACCATCACAATAAATCCATGTAATATAGTCTACACCATCACAATAAATCCATGTAATATAGTCTACACCATCGCAATAAATCCATGTAATATAGTCTACCTACACCATCACAATAAATCCATGTAATATAGTCTACCTACACCATCACAATAAATCCATGTAATATAGTCTACACCATCACAATAAATCCATGTAATATAGTCTACCTACACCATCACAATAAATCCATGTAATATAGTCTACCTACACCATCACAATAAATCCATGTAATATAGTCTACCTACACCATCACAATAAATCCATGTAATATAGTCTACACCATCACAATAAATCCATGTAATATAGTCTACACCATCACAATAAATCCATGTAATATAGTCTACCTACACCATCACAATACATCCATGTAATATAGTCTACCTACACCATCACAATAAATCCATGTAATATAGTCTACACCATCACAATAAATCCATGTAATATAGTCTACCTACACCATCACAATAAATCCATGTAATATAGTCTACCTACACCATCACAATAAATCCATGTAATATAGTCTACCTACACCATCACAATAAATCCATGTAATATAGTCTACAGCATCACAATAAATCCATGTAATATAGTCTACACCATCACAATAAATCCATGTAATATAGTCTACCTACACCATCACAATACATCCATGTAATATAGTCTACCTACACCATCACAATAAATCCATGTAATATAGTCTACCTACACCATCACAATAAATCCATGTAATATAGTCTACCTACACCATCACAATAAATCCATGTAATATAGTCTACACCATCACAATAAATCCATGTAATATATCCTACACCATCACAATAAATCCATGTAATATAGTCTACACCATCACAATAAATCCATGTAATATAGTCTACCTACACCATCACAATAAATCCATGTAATATAGTCTACACCATCACAATAAATCCATTTAATATAGTCTACCTACACCATCACAATAAATCCATGTAATATAGCCTACCTACACCATCACAATAAATCCATGTAATATAGCCTACCTACACCATCACAATAAATCCATGTAATATAGTCTACACCATCACAATAAATCCATGTAATATAGTCTACACCATCGCAATAAATCCATGTAATATAGTCTACCTACACCATCACAATAAATCCATGTAATATAGTCTACCTACACCATCACAATAAATCCATGTAATATAGTCTACACCATCACAATAAATCCATGTAATATAGTCTACCTACACCATCACAATAAATCCATGTAATATAGTCTACCTACACCATCACAATAAATCCATGTAATATAGTCTACCTACACCATCACAATAAATCCATGTAATATAGTCTACACCATCACAATAAATCCATGTAATATAGTCTACACCATCACAATAAATCCATGTAATATAGTCTACCTACACCATCACAATACATCCATGTAATATAGTCTACCTACACCATCACAATAAATCCATGTAATATAGTCTACACCATCACAATAAATCCATGTAATATAGTCTACCTACACCATCACAATAAATCCATGTAATATAGTCTACCTACACCATCACAATAAATCCATGTAATATAGTCTACCTACACCATCACAATAAATCCATGTAATATAGTCTACAGCATCACAATAAATCCATGTAATATAGTCTACACCATCACAATAAATCCATGTAATATAGTCTACCTACACCATCACAATACATCCATGTAATATAGTCTACCTACACCATCACAATAAATCCATGTAATATAGTCTACCTACACCATCACAATAAATCCATGTAATATAGTCTACACCATCACAATAAATCCATGTAATATAGTCTACACCATCACAATAAATCCATGTAAAATAGTCTACCTACACCATCACAATAAATCCATGTAATATAGTCTACAACATCACAATAAATCCATGTAATATTGTCTACACCATCACAATAAATCCATGTAATATAGTCTACCTACACCATCACAATAAATACATGTAATATAGCCTACACCGTCACAATAAATCCATGTAATATAGTCTACCTACACCATCACAATAAATCCATGTAATATAGTCTACCTACACCATCACAATAAATCCATGTAATATAGTCTACACCATCACAATAAATCCATGTAATATGTCCTACACCATCACAATAAATCCATGTAATATAGTCTACACCATCACAATAAATCCATGTAATATAGTCTACACCATCACAATAAATCCATGTAATATAGTCTACCTACACCATCACAATAAATCCATGTAATATAGTCTACACCATCACAATAAATCCATGTAATATAGTCTACCTACACCATCACAATAAATCCATGTAATATAGCCTACCTACACCATCACAATAAATCCATGTAATATAGTCTACACCATCACAATAAATCCATGTAATATAGTCTACACCATCGCAATAAATCCATGTAATATAGTCTACCTACACCATCACAATAAATCCATGTAATATAGTCTACCTACACCATCACAATAAATCCATGTAATATAGTCTACACCATCACAATAAATCCATGTAATATAGTCTACCTACACCATCACAATAAATCCATGTAATATAGTCTACCTACACCATCACAATAAATCCATGTAATATAGTCTACCTACACCATCACAATAAATCCATGTAATATAGTCTACACCATCACAATAAATCCATGTAATATAGTCTACACCATCACAATAAATCCATGTAATATAGTCTACCTACACCATCACAATACATCCATGTAATATAGTCTACCTACACCATCACAATAAATCCATGTAACATAGTCTACCTACACATCACAATAAATCCATGTAATATAGTCTACACCATCACAATAAATCCATGTAATATAGTCTACACCATCACAATAAATCCATGTAATATAGTCTACACCATCACAATAAATCCATGTAATATAGTCTACCTACACCATCACAATACATCCATGTAATATAGTCTACCTACACCATCACAATAAATCCATGTAATAGTCTACCTACACCATCACAATAAATCCATGTAATATAGTCTACACCATCACAATAAATCCATGTAATATAGTCTACACCATCACAATAAATCCATGTAATATAGTCTACACCATCACAATAAATCCATGTAATATAGTCTACCTACACCATCACAATAAATACATGTAATATAGTCTACACCATCACAATAAATCCATGTAATATTGTCTACACCATCACAATAAATCCATGTAATATAGTCTACCTACACCATCACAATAAATACATGTAATATAGCCTACACCGTCACAATAAATCCATGTAATATAGTCTACCTACACCGTCACAATAAATCCATGTAATATAGTCTACCTACACCGTCACAATAAATCCATGTAATATAGTCTACCTACACTATCACAATAAATCCATGTAATATAGTCTACCTACACCGTCACAATAAATCCATGTATTATAGTCTACCTACACCATCACAATAAATCCATGTAATATAGTCTACCTACACCATCACAATAAATCCATGTAATATAGTCTACCTACACCATCACAATAAATCCATGTAATATAGTCTACCTACACCATCACAATACATCCATGTAATATAGTCTACCTACACCTTCACAATACATCCATGTAAAATAGTCTACCTACACCATGACAATAAACCCATGTAATATAGTCTACACCATCACAATAAATCCATGTAATATAGTCTACACCATCACAATAAATCCATGTAATATAGTCTACACCATCACAATAAATCCATGTAATATAGCCTACACCATCACAATAAATCCATGTAATATAGTCTACACCATCACAATAAATCCATGTAATATAGTCTACACCATCACAATAAATCCATGTAATATAGTCTACACCATCACAATAAATCCATGTAATATAGTCTACACCATCACAATAAATCCATGTAATATAGTCTGTCTACACCATCACAATAAATCCATGTAATATAGTCTGTCTACACCATCACAATAAATCCATGTAATATAGTCTACCTACACCATCACAATACATCCATGTAATATAGTCTACCTACACCATCACAATACATCCATGTAATATAGTCTACCTACACCATCACAATAAATCCATGTAATATAGTCTACCTACACCATCACAATAAATCCATGTAATATAGTCTACACCATCACAATAAATCCATGTAATATAGTCTACCTACACCATCACAATAAATCCATGTAATATAGTCTACCTACACCATCACAATAAATCCATGTAATATAGTCTACACCATCACAATAAATCCATGTAATATATCCTACACCATCACAATAAATCCATGTAATATAGTCTACACCATCACAATAAATCCATGGAATATAGTCTACCTACACCATCACAATAAATCCATGTAATATAGTCTACCTACACCATCACAATAAATCCATGTAATATAGCCTACACCATCACAATAAATCCATGTAATATAGTCTACCTACACCATCACAATAAATCCATGTAATATAGTCTACCTACACCATCACAATAAATCCATGTAATATAGTCTACACCATCACAATAAATCCATGTAATATATCCTACACCATCACAATAAATCCATGTAATATAGTCTACACCATCACAATAAATCCATGTAATATAGTCTACACATCACAATAAATCCATGTAATATAGTCTACCTACACCATCACAATAAATCCATGTAATATAGTCTACACCATCCCAATAAATTCATGTAATATAGTCTACCTACACCATCACAATAAATCCATGTAATATAGTCTACCTACACCATCACAATAAATCCATGTAATATAGTCTACCTACACCATCACAATAAATCCATGTAATATAGTCTACACCATCACAATAAATCCATGTAATATAGTCTACCTACACCATCACAATAAACCCATGTAATATAGTCTACCTACACCATCACAATAAACCCATGTAATATAGTCTACCTACACCATCACAATAAATCCATGTAATATAGTCTACCTACACCATCACAATACATCCATGTAGTATAGTCTACCTACACCTTCACAATAAATCCATGTAATATAGTCTACACCTTCACAATAAATCCATGGAATATAGTCTACCTACACCATCACAATAAATCCATGTAATATAGTCTACCTACACCATCACAATAAATCCATGTTATATAGCCTACACCATCACAATAAATCCATGTAATATAGTCTACCTACACCATCACAATAAATCCATGTAATATAGTCTACCTACACCATCACAATAAATCCATGTAATATAGTCTACACCATCACAATAAATCCATGTAATATATCCTACACCATCACAATAAATCCATGTAATATAGTCTACACCATCCCAATAAATCCATGTAATATAGTCTACCTACACCATCACAATAAATCCATGTAATATAGTCTACCTACACCATCACAATAAATCCATGTAATATATCCTACACCATCACAATAAATCCATGTAATATAGTCTACACCATCCCAATAAATCCATGTAATATAGTCTACCTACACCATCACAATAAATCCATGTAATATAGTCTACCTACACCATCACAATAAATCCATGTAATATAGTCTACCTACACCATCACAATAAATCCATGTAATATAGTCTACACCATCACAATAAATCCATGTAATATAGTCTACCTACACCATCACAATAAACCCATGTAATATAGTCTACCTACACCATCACAATAAACCCATGTAATATAGTCTACCTACACCATCACAATAAATCCATGTAATATAGTCTACCTTCACCATCACAATAAATCCATGTAGTATAGTCTACCTACACCATCACAATAAATCCATGTAATATAGTCTACCTACACCATCACAATAAATCCATGTAATATAGTCTACCTACACCATCACAATAAATCCATGTAATATAGTCTACACCATCACAATAAATCCATGTAATATAGTCTACCTACACCATCACAATAAATCCATGTAATATAGTCTACCTACACCATCACAATAAATCCATGTAATATAGTCTACACCATCACAATAAATCCATGTAATATATCCTACACCATCACAATAAATCCATGTAATATAGTCTACACCATCACAATAAATCCATGGAATATAGTGTACCTACACCATCACAATAAATCCATGTAATATAGTCTACCTACACCATCACAATAAATCCATGTAATATAGCCTACACCATCACAATAAATCCATGTAATATAGTCTACCTACACCATCACAATAAATCCATGTAATATAGTCTACCTACACCATCACAATAAATCCATGTAATATAGTCTACACCATCACAATAAATCCATGTAATATATCCTACACCATCACAATAAATCCATGTAATATAGTCTACACCATCACAATAAATCCATGTAATATAGTCTACACATCACAATAAATCCATGTAATATAGTCTACCTACACCATCACAATAAATCCATGTAATATAGTCTACACCATCCCAATAAATCCATGTAATATAGTCTACCTACACCATCACAATAAATCCATGTAATATAGTCTACCTACACCATCACAATAAATCCATGTAATATAGTCTACCTACACCATCACAATAAATCCATGTAATATAGTCTACACCATCACAATAAATCCATGTAATATAGTCTACCTACACCATCACAATAAACCCATGTAATATAGTCTACCTACACCATCACAATAAACCCATGTAATATAGTCTACCTACACCATCACAATAAATCCATGTAATATAGTCTACCTACACCATCACAATACATCCATGTAGTATAGTCTACCTACACCTTCACAATAAATCCATGTAATATAGTCTACACCTTCACAATAAATCCATGGAATATAGTCTACCTACACCATCACAATAAATCCATGTAATATAGTCTACCTACACCATCACAATAAATCCATGTTATATAGCCTACACCATCACAATAAATCCATGTAATATAGTCTACCTACACCATCACAATAAATCCATGTAATATAGTCTACCTACACCATCACAATAAATCCATGTAATATAGTCTACACCATCACAATAAATCCATGTAATATATCCTACACCATCACAATAAATCCATGTAATATAGTCTACACCATCCCAATAAATCCATGTAATATAGTCTACCTACACCATCACAATAAATCCATGTAATATAGTCTACCTACACCATCACAATAAATCCATGTAATATAGTCTACCTACACCATCACAATAAATCCATGTAATATAGTCTACACCATCACAATAAATCCATGTAATATAGTCTACCTACACCATCACAATAAACCCATGTAATATAGTCTACCTACACCATCACAATAAACCCATGTAATATAGTCTACCTACACCATCACAATAAATCCATGTAATATAGTCTACCTACACCATCACAATAAATCCATGTAGTATAGTCTACCTACACCTTCACAATAAATCCATGTAATATAGTCTACACCTTCACAATAAATCCATGGAATATAGTCTACCTACACCATCACAATAAATCCATGTAATATAGTCTACCTACACCATCACAATAAATCCATGTTATATAGCCTACACCATCAAAATATATCCATGTAATATAGTCTACCTTTACCATCACAATAAATCCATGTAATATAGTCTACCTACACCATCACAATAAATCCATGTAATATAGTCTACACCATCACAATAAATCCATGTAATATATCCTACACCATCACAATAAATCCATGTAATATAGTCTACACCATCACAATAAATCCATGTAATATAGTCTACACCATCACAATAAATCCATGTAATATAGTCTACCTACACCATCACAATAAATCCATGTAATATAGTCTACACCATCACAATAAATCCATGTAATATAGTCTACCTACACCATCACAATAAATCCATGTAATATAGCCTACCTACACCATCACAATAAATCCATGTAATATAGTCTACACCATCACAATAAATCCATGTAATATAGTCTACACCATCGCAATAAATCCATGTAATATAGTCTACCTACACCATCACAATAAATCCATGTAATATAGTCTACCTACACCATCACAATAAATCCATGTAATATAGTCTACACCATCACAATAAATCCATGTAATATAGTCTACCTACACCATCACAATAAATCCATGTAATATAGTCTACCTACACCATCACAATAAATCCATGTAATATAGTCTACCTACACCATCACAATAAATCCATGTAATATAGTCTACCTACACCATCACAATAAATCCATGTAATATAGTCTACAGCATCACAATAAATCCATGTAATATAGTCTACACCATCACAATAAATCCATGTAATATAGTCTACCTACACCATCACAATACATCCATGTAATATAGTCTACCTACACCATCACAATAAATCCATGTAATATAGTCTACCTACACCATCACAATAAATCCATGTAATATAGTCTACACCATCACAATAAATCCATGTAATATAGTCTACCTACACCATCACAATAAATCCATGTAATATAGCCTACCTACACCATCACAATAAATCCATGTAATATAGCCTACCTACACCATCACAATGAATCCATGTAATATAGTCTACACCATCACAATAAATCCATGTAATATAGTCTACACCATCGCAATAAATCCATGTAATATAGTCTACCTACACCATCACAATAAATCCATGTAATATAGTCTACCTACACCATCACAATAAATCCATGTAATATAGTCTACACCATCACAATAAATCCATGTAATATAGTCTACCTACACCATCACAATAAATCCATGTAATATAGTCTACCTACACCATCACAATAAATCCATGTAATATAGTCTACCTACACCATCACAATAAATCCATGTAATATAGTCTACCTACACCATCACAATAAATCCATGTAATATAGTCTACACCATCACAATAAATCCATGTAATATAGTCTACACCATCACAATAAATCCATGTAAAATAGTCTACCTACACCATCACAATAAATCCATGTAATATAGTCTACACCATCACAATAAATCCATGTAATATTGTCTACACCATCACAATAAATCCATGTAATATAGTCTACCTACACCATCACAATAAATACATGTAATATAGCCTACACCGTCACAATAAATCCATGTAATATAGTCTACCTACACCATCACAATAAATCCATGTAATATAGTCTACCTACACCATCACAATAAATCCATGTAATATAGTCTACCTACACCGTCACAATAAATCCATGTAATATAGTCTACCTACACCATCACAATAAATCCATGTAATATAGTCTACCTACACCATCACAATAAATCCATGTAATATAGTCTACCTACACCATCACAATAAATCCATGTAATATAGTCTACCTACACCATCACAATAAATCCATGTAATATAGTCTACACCATCACAATAAATCCATGTAATATATCCTACACCATCACAATAAATCCATGTAATATAGTCTACACCATCACAATAAATCCATGTAATATAGTCTACACCATCACAATAAATCCATGTAATATAGTCTACCTACACCATCACAATAAATCCATGTAATATAGTCTACACCATCACAATAAATCCATGTAATATAGTCTACCTACACCATCACAATAAATCCATGTAATATAGCCTACCTACACCATCACAATAAATCCATGTAATATAGCCTACCTACACCATCACAATAAATCCATGTAATATAGTCTACACCATCACAATAAATCCATGTAATATAGTCTACACCATCACAATAAATCCATGTAATATAGTCTACCTACACCATCACAATAAATCCATGTAATATAGTCTACCTACACCATCACAATAAATCCATGTAATATAGTCTACACCATCACAATAAATCCATGTAATATAGTCTACCTACACCATCACAATAAATCCATGTAATATAGTCTACCTACACCATCACAATAAATCCATGTAATATAGTCTACCTACACCATCACAATAAATCCATGTAATATAGTCTACACCATCACAATAAATCCATGTAATATAGTCTACACCATCACAATAAATCCATGTAATATAGTCTACCTACACCATCACAATACATCCATGTAATATAGTCTACCTACACCATCACAATAAATCCATGTAATATAGTCTACACCATCACAATAAATCCATGTAATATAGTCTACCTACACCATCACAATAAATCCATGTAATATAGTCTACCTACACCATCACAATAAATCCATGTAATATAGTCTACCTACACCATCACAATAAATCCATGTAATATAGTCTACAGCATCACAATAAATCCATGTAATATAGTCTACACCATCACAATAAATCCATGTAATATAGTCTACCTACACCATCACAATACATCCATGTAATATAGTCTACCTACACCATCACAATAAATCCATGTAATATAGTCTACCTACACCATCACAATAAATCCATGTAATATAGTCTACACCATCACAATAAATCCATGTAATATAGTCTACACCATCACAATAAATCCATGTAAAATAGTCTACCTACACCATCACAATAAATCCATGTAATATAGTCTACAACATCACAATAAATCCATGTAATATTGTCTACACCATCACAATAAATCCATGTAATATAGTCTACCTACACCATCACAATAAATCCATGTAATATAGTCTACCTACACCATCACAATAAATCCATGTAATATAGTCTACCTACACCATCACAATAAATCCATGTAATATAGTCTACACCATCACAATAAATCCATGTAATATGTCCTACACCATCACAATAAATCCATGTAATATAGTCTACACCATCACAATAAATCCATGTAATATAGTCTACACCATCACAATAAATCCATGTAATATAGTCTACCTACACCATCACAATAAATCCATGTAATATAGTCTACACCATCACAATAAATCCATGTAATATAGTCTACCTACACCATCACAATAAATCCATGTAATATAGCCTACCTACACCATCACAATAAATCCATGTAATATAGTCTACACCATCACAATAAATCCATGTAATATAGTCTACACCATCGCAATAAATCCATGTAATATAGTCTACCTACACCATCACAATAAATCCATGTAATATAGTCTACCTACACCATCACAATAAATCCATGTAATATAGTCTACCTACACCATCACAATAAATCCATGTAATATAGTCTACACCATCACAATAAATCCATGTAATATAGTCTACCTACACCATCACAATAAATCCATGTAATATAGTCTACCTACACCATCACAATAAATCCATGTAATATAGTCTACCTACACCATCACAATAAATCCATGTAATATAGTCTACACCATCACAATAAATCCATGTAATATAGTCTACACCATCACAATAAATCCATGTAATATAGTCTACCTACACCATCACAATACATCCATGTAATATAGTCTACCTACACCATCACAATAAATCCATGTAATATAGTCTACCTACACCATCACAATAAATCCATGTAATATAGTCTACCTACACCATCACAATAAATCCATGTAATATAGTCTACACCATCACAATAAATCCATGTAATATGTCCTACACCATCACAATAAATCCATGTAATATAGTCTACACCATCACAATAAATCCATGTAATATAGTCTACACCATCACAATAAATCCATGTAATATAGTCTACCTACACCATCACAATAAATCCATGTAATATAGTCTACACCATCACAATAAATCCATGTAATATAGTCTACCTACACCATCACAATAAATCCATGTAATATAGCCTACCTACACCATCACAATAAATCCATGTAATATAGTCTACACCATCACAATAAATCCATGTAATATAGTCTACACCATCGCAATAAATCCATGTAATATAGTCTACCTACACCATCACAATAAATCCATGTAATATAGTCTACCTACACCATCACAATAAATCCATGTAATATAGTCTACCTACACCATCACAATAAATCCATGTAATATAGTCTACACCATCACAATAAATCCATGTAATATAGTCTACCTACACCATCACAATAAATCCATGTAATATAGTCTACCTACACCATCACAATAAATCCATGTAATATAGTCTACCTACACCATCACAATAAATCCATGTAATATAGTCTACACCATCACAATAAATCCATGTAATATAGTCTACACCATCACAATAAATCCATGTAATATAGTCTACCTACACCATCACAATACATCCATGTAATATAGTCTACCTACACCATCACAATAAATCCATGTAATATAGTCTACCTACACCATCACAATAAATCCATGTAATATAGTCTACACCATCACAATAAATCCATGTAATATAGTCTACACCATCACAATAAATCCATGTAATATAGTCTACCTACACCATCACAATAAATCCATGTAATATAGTCTACACCATCACAATAAATCCATGTAATATTGTCTACACCATCACAATAAATCCATGTAATATAGTCTACCTACACCATCACAATAAATACATGTAATATAGCCTACACCGTCACAATAAATCCATGTAATATAGTCTACCTACACCGTCACAATAAATCCATGTAATATAGTCTACCTACACCATCACAATAAATCCATGTAATATAGTCTACCTACACCATCACAATAAATCCATGTAATATAGTCTACCTACACCGTCACAATAAATCCATGTATTATAGTCTACCTACACCATCACAATAAATCCATGTAATATAGTCTACCTACACCATCACAATAAATCCATGTAATATAGTCTACCTACACCATCACAATAAATCCATGTAATATAGTCTACCTACACCATCACAATACATCCATGTAATATAGTCTACCTACACCTTCACAATACATCCATGTAAAATAGTCTACCTACACCATGACAATAAACCCATGTAATATAGTCTACACCATCACAATAAATCCATGTAATATAGTCTACACCATCACAACAAATCCATGTAATATAGTCTACACCATCACAATAAATCCATGTAATATAGCCTACACCATCACAATAAATCCATGTAATATAGTCTACACCATCACAATAAATCCATGTAATATAGTCTACACCATCACAATAAATCCATGTAATATAGTCTACACCATCACAATAAATCCATGTAATATAGTCTACACCATCACAATAAATCCATGTAATATAGTCTGTCTACACCATCACAATAAATCCATGTAATATAGTCTACCTACACCATCACAATAAATCCATGTAATATAGTCTACCTACACCATCACAATACATCCATGTAATATAGTCTACCTACACCATCACAATAAATCCATGTAATATAGCCTACACCGTCACAATAAATCCATGTAATATAGTCTACCTACACCATCACAATAAATCAATGTAATATAGTCTACACCTTCACAGTACATCCATGTAATATAGTCTACCTACACCATCACAATAAATCCATGTAATATAGTCTACACCTTCACAATACATCCATGTAATATAGTCTACCTACACCATCACAATACATCCATGTAAAATAGTCCACCTACACCATCACAATAAATCCATGTAATATAGTCTACACCATCACAATAAATCCATGTAATATAGTCTACACCATCACAATAAATCCATGTAATATAGTCTACCTACACCATCACAATAAATCCATGTAATATATCCTACACCATAACAATAAATCCATGTAATATAGTCTACCTACACCATCACAATAAATCCATGTAATATAGTCTACCTACACCATCACAATAAATCCATGTAATATAGTCTACACCATCACAATAAATCCATGTAATATTGTCTACACCATCACAATAAATCCATGTAATATAGTCTACCTACACCATCACAATAAATACATGTAATATAGCCTACACCGTCACAATAAATCCATGTAATATAGTCTACCTACACCGTCACAATAAATCCATGTAATATAGTCTACCTACACCATCACAATAAATCCATGTAATATAGTCTACCTACACCATCACAATAAATCCATGTAATATAGTCTACCTACACCGTCACAATAAATCCATGTATTATAGTCTACCTACACCATCACAATAAATCCATGTAATATAGTCTACCTACACCATCACAATAAATCCATGTAATATAGTCTACCTACACCATCACAATAAATCCATGTAATATAGTCTACCTACACCATCACAATACATCCATGTAATATAGTCTACCTACACCTTCACAATACATCCATGTAAAATAGTCTACCTACACCATGACAATAAACCCATGTAATATAGTCTACACCATCACAATAAATCCATGTAATATAGTCTACACCATCACAACAAATCCATGTAATATAGTCTACACCATCACAATAAATCCATGTAATATAGCCTACACCATCACAATAAATCCATGTAATATAGTCTACACCATCACAATAAATCCATGTAATATAGTCTACACCATCACAATAAATCCATGTAATATAGTCTACACCATCACAATAAATCCATGTAATATAGTCTACACCATCACAATAAATCCATGTAATATAGTCTGTCTACACCATCACAATAAATCCATGTAATATAGTCTACCTACACCATCACAATAAATCCATGTAATATAGTCTACCTACACCATCACAATACATCCATGTAATATAGTCTACCTACACCATCACAATAAATCCATGTAATATAGCCTACACCGTCACAATAAATCCATGTAATATAGTCTACCTACACCATCACAATAAATCAATGTAATATAGTCTACACCTTCACAGTACATCCATGTAATATAGTCTACCTACACCATCACAATAAATCCATGTAATATAGTCTACACCTTCACAATACATCCATGTAATATAGTCTACCTACACCATCACAATACATCCATGTAAAATAGTCCACCTACACCATCACAATAAATCCATGTAATATAGTCTACACCATCACAATAAATCCATGTAATATAGTCTACACCATCACAATAAATCCATGTAATATAGTCTACCTACACCATCACAATAAATCCATGTAATATATCCTACACCATAACAATAAATCCATGTAATATAGTCTACCTACACCATCACAATAAATCCATGTAATATAGTCTACCTACACCATCACAATAAATCCATGTAATATAGTCTACCTACACCATCACAATAAATCCATGTAATATAGTCTACCTACACTTTCACAATAAATCCATGTAACATCGTGTACCTACACCATCACAATAAATCCATGTAATATATTCTACACCATCACAATAAATCCATGTAATATAGTCTACCTACATCATCACAATAAATCCATGTAATATAGCCTACACCATCACAATAAATCCATGTAATATAGTCTACCTACACCATCACAATAAATCCATGTAATATAGTCTACCTACACCATCACAATAAATCCATGTAATATAGTCTACCTACACCATCACAATAAATCCATGTAATATAGTCTACCTACACCATCACAATAAATCCATGTAATATAGTCTACACCATCACAATAAATACATGTAATATAGTCTACCTACACCATCACAATAAATCCATGTAATATAGTCTACCTACACCATCATAATAAATCCATGTAATATAGCCTACACCATCACAATAAATCCATGTAATATAGTCTACCTACACCATCACAATAAATCCATGTAATATAGTCTACCTACACCATCACAATAAATCCATGTAATATAGTCTACACCATCACAATAAATCCATGTAATATATCCTACACCATCACAATAAACCCATGTAATATAGTCTACACCATCACAATAAATCCATGTAATATAGTCTACCTACACCATCACAATAAATCCATGTAATATAGTCTACCTACACCATCACAATAAATCCATGTAATATAGTCTACCTACACCATCACAATAAATCCATGTAATATAGTCCACCTACACCATCACAATAAATCCATGTAATATAGTCCACCTACACCATCACAATAAATCCATGTAATATAGTCTACACCATCACAATAAATCCCTGTAATATAGTCTACCTACACCATCACAATAAATCCATGTAATATAGTCTACCTACACCATCACAATAAATCCATGTAATATAGTCTACACCATCACAATAAATCCATGTAATATAGTCTACACCATCACAATAAATCCATGTAATATAGTCTACCTACATCATCACAATAAATCCATGTAATATAGCCTACACCATCACAATAAATCCATGTAATATAGTCTACCTACACCATCACAATAAATCCATGTAATATAGTCTACCTACACCATCACAATAAATCCATGTAATATAGTCTACACCATCACAATAAATACATGTAATATAGTCTACCTACACCATCACAATAAATCCATGTAATATAGTCTACCTACACCATCATAATAAATCCATGTAATATAGCCTACACCATCACAATAAATCCATGTAATATAGTCTACCTACACCATCACAATAAATCCATGTAATATAGTCTACCTACACCATCACAATAAATCCATGTAATATAGTCTACACCATCACAATAAATCCATGTAATATATCCTACACCATCACAATAAACCCATGTAATATAGTCTACACCATCACAATAAATCCATGTAATATAGTCTACCTACACCATCACAATAAATCCATGTAATATAGTCTACCTACACCATCACAATAAATCCATGTAATATAGTCTACCTACACCATCACAATAAATCCATGTAATATAGTCTACCTACACCATCACAATAAATCCATGTAATATAGTCTACCTACACCATCACAATAAATCCATGTAATATAGTCTACCTACACCATCACAATAAATCCATGTAATATAGTCCACCTACACCATCACAATAAATCCATGTAATATAGTCCACCTACAGCATCACAATAAATCCATGTAATAGAGTCCACCTACACCATCACAATAAATCCATGTAATATAGTCTACACCATCACAATAAATCCATGTAATATAGTCTACACCATCACAATATATCCATGTAATATAGTCTACCTACATCATCACAATAAATCCATGTAATATAGCCTACACCATCACAATAAATCCATGTAATATAGTCTACCTACACCATCACAATAAATCCATGTAATATATCCTACACCATAACAATAAATCCATGTAATATAGTCTACCTACACCATCACAATAAATCCATGTAATATAGTCTACCTACACCATCACAATAAATCCATGTAATATAGTCTACCTACACCATCACAATAAATCCATGTAATATAGTCTACACCATCACAATAAATACATGTAATATAGTCTACCTACACCATCACAATAAATCCATGTAATATAGTCTACCTACACCATCATAATAAATCCATGTAATATAGCCTACACCATCACAATAAATCCATGTAATATAGTCTACCTACACCATCACAATAAATCCATGTAATATAGTCTACCTACACCATCACAATAAATCCATGTAATATAGTCTACACCATCACAATAAATCCATGTAATATATCCTACACCATCACAATAAACCCATGTAATATAGTCTACACCATCACAATAAATCCATGTAATATAGTCTACCTACACCATCACAATAAATCCATGTAATATAGTCTACCTACACCATCACAATAAATCCATGTAATATAGTCTACCTACACCATCACAATAAATCCATGTAATATAGTCCACCTACACCATCACAATAAATCCATGTAATATAGTCCACCTACACCATCACAATAAATCCATGTAATATAGTCTACACCATCACAATAAATCCCTGTAATATAGTCTACCTACACCATCACAATAAATCCATGTAATATAGTCTACCTACACCATCACAATAAATCCATGTAATATAGTCTACACCATCACAATAAATCCATGTAATATAGTCTACACCATCACAATAAATCCATGTAATATAGTCTACCTACATCATCACAATAAATCCATGTAATATAGCCTACACCATCACAATAAATCCATGTAATATAGTCTACCTACACCATCACAATAAATCCATGTAATATAGTCTACCTACACCATCACAATAAATCCATGTAATATAGTCTACACCATCACAATAAATACATGTAATATAGTCTACCTACACCATCACAATAAATCCATGTAATATAGTCTACCTACACCATCATAATAAATCCATGTAATATAGCCTACACCATCACAATAAATCCATGTAATATAGTCTACCTACACCATCACAATAAATCCATGTAATATAGTCTACCTACACCATCACAATAAATCCATGTAATATAGTCTACACCATCACAATAAATCCATGTAATATATCCTACACCATCACAATAAACCCATGTAATATAGTCTACACCATCACAATAAATCCATGTAATATAGTCTACCTACACCATCACAATAAATCCATGTAATATAGTCTACCTACACCATCACAATAAATCCATGTAATATAGTCTACCTACACCATCACAATAAATCCATGTAATATAGTCTACCTACACCATCACAATAAATCCATGTAATATAGTCTACCTACACCATCACAATAAATCCATGTAATATAGTCTACCTACACCATCACAATAAATCCATGTAATATAGTCCACCTACACCATCACAATAAATCCATGTAATATAGTCCACCTACAGCATCACAATAAATCCATGTAATAGAGTCCACCTACACCATCACAATAAATCCATGTAATATAGTCTACACCATCACAATAAATCCATGTAATATAGTCTACACCATCACAATATATCCATGTAATATAGTCTACCTACATCATCACAATAAATCCATGTAATATAGCCTACACCATCACAATAAATCCATGTAATATAGTCTACCTACACCATCACAATAAATCCATGTAATATAGTCTACCTACATCATCACAATAAATCCATGTAATATAGTCTACCTACACCATCACAATAAATCCATGTAATATAGTCTACACCATCACAATAAATCCATATCATATAGCCTACACCATCACAATAAATCCATGTAATATAGTATACCTACACCATCACAATAAATCCATGTAATATAGTCCACCTACACCGTCACAATAAATCCATGTAATATAGTCTACACCATCACAATAAATCCATGTAATATAGTCTACACCATCACAATAAATCCATGTAATATAGTCTACCTACATCATCACAATAAATCCATGTAATATAGCCTACACCATCACAATAAATCCATGTAATATAGTCTACCTACACCATCACAATAAATCCATGTAATATAGTCTACCTACACCATCACAATAAATCCATGTAATATAGTCTACACCATCACAATAAATACATGTAATATAGTCTACCTACACCATCACAATAAATCCATGTAATATAGTCTACCTACACCATCATAATAAATCCATGTAATATAGCCTACACCATCACAATAAATCCATGTAATATAGTCTACCTACACCATCACAATAAATCCATGTAATATAGTCTACCTACACCATCACAATAAATCCATGTAATATAGTCTACACCATCACAATAAATCCATGTAATATATCCTACACCATCACAATAAACCCATGTAATATAGTCTACACCATCACAATAAATCCATGTAATATAGTCTACCTACACCATCACAATAAATCCATGTAATATAGTCTACCTACACCATCACAATAAATCCATGTAATATAGTCTACCTACACCATCACAATAAATCCATGTAATATAGTCTACCTACACCATCACAATAAATCCATGTAATATAGTCTACCTACACCATCACAATAAATCCATGTAATATAGTCTACCTACACCATCACAATAAATCCATGTAATATAGTCCACCTACACCATCACAATAAATCCATGTAATATAGTCCACCTACAGCATCACAATAAATCCATGTAATAGAGTCCACCTACACCATCACAATAAATCCATGTAATATAGTCTACACCATCACAATAAATCCATGTAATATAGTCTACACCATCACAATATATCCATGTAATATAGTCTACCTACATCATCACAATAAATCCATGTAATATAGCCTACACCATCACAATAAATCCATGTAATATAGTCTACCTACACCATCACAATAAATCCATGTAATATAGTCTACCTACATCATCACAATAAATCCATGTAATATAGTCTACCTACACCATCACAATAAATCCATGTAATATAGTCTACACCATCACAATAAATCCATATCATATAGCCTACACCATCACAATAAATCCATGTAATATAGTATACCTACACCATCACAATAAATCCATGTAATATAGTCCACCTACACCGTCACAATAAATCCATGTAATATAGTCTACACCATCACAATAAATCCATGTAATATAGTCTACACCATCACAATAAATCCATGTAATATAGTCTACACCATCACAATAAATCCATGTAATATAGTCTACACCATCACAATAAATCCATGTAATATAGTCCACCTACACCATCACAATAAATCCATGTAATATAGTCCACCTACACCATCACAATAAATCCATGTAATATAGTCCACCTACACCATCACAATAAATCCATGTAATATAGTCTACACCATCACAATAAATCCATGTAATATAGTCTACCTACACCATCACAATAAATCCATGTAATATAGTCTACCTACACCATCACAATAAATCCATGTAATATATCCTACACCATAACAATAAATCCATGTAATATAGTCTACCTACACCATCACAATAAATCCATGTAATATAGTCCACCTACACCATCACAATAAATCCATGTAATATAGTCTACACCATCACAATAAATCCATGTAATATAGTCTACACCATCACAATAAATCCATGTAATATAGTCTACACCATCACAATAAATCCATGTAATATAGTCTACACCATCACAATAAATCCATGTAATATAGTCCACCTACACCATCACAATAAATCCATGTAATATAGTCTACCTACACCATCATAATAAATCCATGTAATATAGCCTACACCATCACAATAAATCCATGTAATATAGTCTACCTACACCATCACAATAAATCCATGTAATATAGTCTACCTACACCATCACAATAAATCCATGTAATATAGTCTACACCATCACAATAAATCCATGTAATATATCCTACACCATCACAATAAACCCATGTAATATAGTCTACACCATCACAATAAATCCATGTAATATAGTCTACCTACACCATCACAATAAATCCATGTAATATAGTCTACCTACACCATCACAATAAATCCATGTAATATAGTCTACCTACACCATCACAATAAATCCATGTAATATAGTCCACCTACACCATCACAATAAATCCATGTAATATAGTCCACCTACACCATCACAATAAATCCATGTAATATAGTCTACACCATCACAATAAATCCATGTAATATAGTCTACACCATCACAATAAATCCATGTAATATAGTCTACCTACACCATCACAATAAATCCATGTAATATATCCTACACCATAACAATAAATCCATGTAATATAGTCTACCTACACCATCACAATAAATCCATGTAATATAGTCTACCTACACCATCACAATAAATCCATGTAATATAGTCTACACCATCACAATAAATCCATGTAATATATCCTACACCATCACAATAAACCCATGTAATATAGTCTACACCATCACAATAAATCCATGTAATATAGTCTACCTACACTATCACAATAAATCCATGTAATATAGTCTACCTACACCATCACAATAAATCCATGTAATATAGTCTACCTACACCATCACAATAAATCCATGTAATATAGTCTACACCATCACAATAAATCCCTGTAATATAGTCTACACCATCACAATAAATCCATGTAATATAGTCTACCTACATCATCACAATAAATCCATGTAATATAGCCTACACCATCACAATAAATCCATGTACTATAGTCTACCTACACCATCACAATAAATCCATGTAATATAGTCTACCTACACCATCACAATAAATCCATGTAATATAGTCTACCTACACCATCACAATAAATCCATGTAATATAGTCTACACCATCACAATAAATCCATGTCATATAGCCTACACCATCACAATAAATCCATGTAATATAGTCTACCTACACCATCACAATAAATCCATGTAATATAGTCTACCTACACCATCACAATAAATCCAAGTAATATAGTCTACACCATCACAATAAATCCATGTAATATAGTCTACCTACACCATCACAATAAATCCATGTAATATAGTCTACCTACACCATCATAATAAATCCATGTAATATAGCCTACACCATCACAATAAATCCATGTAATATAGTCTACCTACACCATCACAATAAATCCATGTAATATAGTCTACCTACACCATCACAATAAATCCATGTAATATAGTCTACACCATCACAATAAATCCATGTAATATATCCTACACCATCACAATAAATCCATGTAATATAGTCTACACCATCACAATAAATCCATGTAATATAGTCTACCTACACCATCACAATAAATCCATGTAATATAGTCTACCTACACCATCACAATAAATCCATGTAATATAGTCTACCTACACCATCACAATAAATCCATGTAATATAGTCCACCTACACCATCACAATAAATCCATGTAATATAGTCTACACCATCACAATAAATCCATGTAATATAGTCTACCTACACCATCACAATAAATCCATGTAATATAGTCTACACCATCACAATAAATCCATGTAATATATCCTACACCATCACAATAAACCCATGTAATATAGTCTACACCATCACAATAAATCCATGTAATATAGTCTACCTACACCATCACAATAAATCCATGTAATAGTCTACCTACACCATCACAATAAATCCATGTAATATAGTCTACCTACACCATCACAATAAATCCATGTAATATAGTCCACCTACACCATCACAATAAATCCATGTAATATAGTCCACCTACACCATCACAATAAATCCATGTAATATAGTCTACACCATCACAATAAATCCATGTAATATATCCTACACCATCACAATAAACCCATGTAATATAGTCTACACCATCACAATAAATCCATGTAATATAGTCTACCTACACCATCACAATAAATCCATGTAATATAGTCTACCTACACCATCACAATAAATCCATGTAATATAGTCTACCTACACCATCACAATAAATCCATGTAATATAGTCCACCTACACCATCACAATAAATCCATGTAATATAGTCCACCTACACCATCACAATAATTCCATGTAATATAGTCTACACCATCACAATAAAGCCCTGTAATATAGTCTACACATCACAATAAATCCATGTAATATAGTCTACCTACATCATCACAATAAATCCATGTAATATAGCCTACACCATCACAATAAATCCATGTAATATAGTCTACCTACACCATCACAATAAATCCATGTAATATAGTCTACCTACACCATCACAATAAATCCATGTAATATAGTCTACCTACACCATCACAATAAATCCATGTAATATAGTCTACACCATCACAATAAATCCATGTCATACAGCCTACACCATCACAATAAATCCATGTAATATAGTCTACCTACACCATCACAATAAATCCATGTAATATAGTCTACCTACACCATCACAATAAATCCAAGTAATATAGTCTACACCATCACAATAAATCCATGTAATATAGTCTACCTACACCATCACAATAAATCCATGTAATATAGTCTACCTACACCATCATAATAAATCCATGTAATATAGCCTACACCATCACAATAAATCCATGTAATATAGTCTACCTACACCATCACAATAAATCCATGTAATATAGTCTACCTACACCATCACAATAAATCCATGTAATATAGTCTACACCATCACAATAAATCCATGTAATATATCCTACACCATCACAATAAACCCATGTAATATAGTCTACACCATCACAATAAATCCATGTAATATAGTCTACCTACACCATCACAATAAATCCATGTAATATAGTCTACCTACACCATCACAATAAATCCATGTAATATAGTCTACCTACACCATCACAATAAATCCATGTAATATAGTCCACCTACACCATCACAATAAATCCATGTAATATAGTCCACCTACACCATCACAATAAATCCATGTAATATAGTCTACACCATCACAATAAATCCATGTAATATAGTCTACCTACACCATCACAATAAATCCATGTAATATAGTCTACCTACACCATCACAATAAATCCATGTAATATATCCTACACCATAACAATAAATCCATGTAATATAGTCTACCTACACCATCACAATAAATCCATGTAATATAGTCCACCTACACCGTCACAATAAATCCATGTAATATAGTCTACACCATCACAATAAATCCATGTAATATAGTCTACACCATCACAATAAATCCATGTAATATAGTCTACACCATCACAATAAATCCATGTAATATAGTCTACACCATCACAATAAATCCATGTAATATAGTCCACCTACACCATCACAATAAATCCATGTAATATAGTCTACTTACACCATCATAATAAATCCATGTAATATAGCCTACACCATCACAATAAATCCATGTAATATAGTCTACATACACCATCACAATAAATCCATGTAATATAGTCTACCTACACCATCACAATAAATACATGTAATATAGTCTACACCATCACAATAAATCCATGTAATATATCCTACACCATCACAATAAACCCATGTAATATAGTCTACACCATCACAATAAATCCATGTAATATAGTCTACCTACACCATCACAATAAATCCATGTAATATAGTCCACCTACACCATCACAATAAATCCATGTAATATAGTCCACCTACACCATCACAATAAATCCATGTAATATAGTCTACACCATCACAATAAATCCATGTAATATAGTCTACCTACACCATCACAATAAATCCATGTAATATAGTCTACCTACACCATCACAATAAATCCATGTAATATATCCTACACCATAACAATAAATCCATGTAATATAGTCTACCTACACCATCACAATAAATCCAGGTAATATAGTCCACCTACACCATCACAATAAATCCATGTAATATAGTCTACACCATCACAATAAATCCATGTAATATAGTCTACACCATCACAATAAATCCATGTAATATAGTCTACACCATCACAATAAATCCATGTAATATAGTCTACACCATCACAATAAATCCATGTAATATAGTCTACCTACACCATCACAATAAATCCATGTAATATAGTCTACCTACACCATCACAATAAACCCATGTAATATAGTCTACACCATCACAATAAATCCATGTAATATAGTCTACCTACACCATCACAATAAATCCATGTAATATAGTCTACCTACACCATCACAATAAATCCATGTAATATAGTCTACCTACACCATCACAATAAATCCATGTAATATAGTCCACCTACACCATCACAATAAATCCATGTAATATAGTCCACCTACACCATCACAATAAATCCATGTAATATAGTCTACACCATCACAATAAATCCATGTAATATAGTCTACACCATCACAATAAATCCATGTAATATAGTCTACCTACACCATCACAATAAATCCATGTAATATATCCTACACCATAACAATAAATCCATGTAATATAGTCTACCTACACCATCACAATAAATCCATGTAATATAGTCTACCTACACCATCACAATAAATCCATGTAATATAGTCTACACCATCACAATAAATCCATGTAATATATCCTACACCATCACAATAAACCCATGTAATATAGTCTACACCATCACAATAAATCCATGTAATATAGTCTACCTACACCATCACAATAAATCCATGTAATATAGTCTACCTACACCATCACAATAAATCCATGTAATATAGTCTACCTACACCATCACAATAAATCCATGTAATATAGTCCACCTACACCATCACAATAAATCCATGTAATATAGTCCACCTACACCATCACAATAAATCCATGTAATATAGTCTACACCATCACAATAAATCCCTGTAATATAGTCTACACCATCACAATAAATCCATGTAATATAGTCTACCTACATCATCACAATAAATCCATGTAATATAGCCTACACCATCACAATAAATCCATGTAATATAGTCTACCTACACCATCACAATAAATCCATGTAATATAGTCTACCTACACCATCACAATAAATCCATGTAATATAGTCTACCTACACCATCACAATAAATCCATGTAATATAGTCTACACCATCACAATAAATCCATGTCATATAGCCTACACCATCACAATAAATCCATGTAATATAGTCTACCTACACCATCACAATAAATCCATGTAATATAGTCAACCTACACCATCACAATAAATCCAAGTAATATAGTCTACACCATCACAATAAATCCATGTAATATAGTCTACCTACACCATCACAATAAATCCATGTAATATAGTCTACCTACACCATCATAATAAATCCATGTAATATAGCCTACACCATCACAATAAATCCATGTAATATAGTCTACCTACACCATCACAATAAATCCATGTAATATAGTCTACCTACACCATCACAATAAATTCATGTAATATAGTCTACACCATCACAATAAATCCATGTAATATATCCTACACCATCACAATAAATCCATGTAATATAGTCTACACCATCACAATAAATCCATGTAATATAGTCTACCTACACCATCACAATAAATCCATGTAATATAGTCTACCTACACCATCACAATAAATCCATGTAATATAGTCTACCTACACCATCACAATAAATCCATGTAATATAGTCCACCTACACCATCACAATAAATCCATGTAATATAGTCCACCTACACCATCACAATAAATCCATGTAATATAGTCTACACCATCACAATAAATCCCTGTAATATAGTCTACACCATCACAATAAATCCATGTAATATAGTCTACCTACATCATCACAATAAATCCATGTAATATAGCCTACACCATCACAATAAATCCATGTAATATAGTCTACCTACACCATCACAATAAATCCATGTAATATAGTCTACCTACACCATCACAATAAATCCATGTAATATAGACTACCTACACCATCACAATAAATCCATGTAATATAGTCTACACCATCACAATAAATCCATGTCATATAGCCTACACCATCACAATAAATCCATGTAATATAGTCTACCTACACCATCACAATAAATCCATGTAATATAGTCAACCTACACCATCACAATAAATCCAAGTAATATAGTCTACACCATCACAATAAATCCATGTAATATAGTCTACCTACACCATCACAATAAATCCATGTAATATAGTCTACCTACACCATCATAATAAATCCATGTAATATAGCCTACACCATCACAATAAATCCATGTAATATAGTCTACCTACACCATCACAATAAATCCATGTAATATAGTCTACCTACACCATCACAATAAATTCATGTAATATAGTCTACACCATCACAATAAATCCATGTAATATATCCTACACCATCACAATAAATCCATGTAATATAGTCTACACCATCACAATAAATCCATGTAATATAGTCTACCTACACCATCACAATAAATCCATGTAATATAGTCTACCTACACCATCACAATAAATCCATGTAATATAGTCTACCTACACCATCACAATAAATCCATGTAATATAGTCCACCTACACCATCACAATAAATCCATGTAATATAGTCTACACCATCACAATAAATCCATGTAATATAGTCTACACCATCACAATAAATCCATGTAATATAGTCCACCTACACCATCACAATAAATCCATGTAATATAGTCTACCTACACCATCACAATAAATCCATGTAATATAGTCTACACCTTCACAATACATCCATGTAGTATAGTCTACCTACACCATCACAATAAATCCATGTAAAATAGTCCACCTACACCATCACAATAAATCCATGTAATATAGTCTACACCATCACAATAAATCCATGTAATATAGTCTACACCATCACAATAAATCCATGTAATATAGTCTACACCATCACAATAAATCCATGTAATATAGTCTACCTACACCATCACAATAAATCCATGTAATATATCCTACACCATCACAATAAACCCATGTAATATAGTCTACACCATCACAATAAATCCATGTAATATAGTCTACCTACACCATCACAATAAATCCATGTAATATAGTCTACCTACACCATCACAATAAATCCATGTAATATAGTCTACCTACACCATCACAATAAATCCAGGTAATATAGTCCACCTACACCATCACAATAAATCCATGTAATATAGTCCACCTACACCATCACAATAAATCCATGTAATATAGTCTACACCATCACAATAAATCCATGTAATATAGTCTACCTACACCATCACAATAAATCCATGTAATATAGTCTACCTACACCATCACAATAAATCCATGTAATATATCCTGCACCATAACAATAAATCCATGTAATATAGTCTACCTACACCATCACAATAAATCCATGTAATATAGTCCACCTACACCATCACAATAAATCCATGTAATATAGTCTACACCATCACAATAAATCCATGTAATATATCCTACACCATCACAATAAACCCATGTAATATAGTCTACACCATCACAATAAATCCATGTAATATAGTCTACCTACACCATCACAATAAATCCATGTAATATAGTCTACCTACACCATCACAATAAATCCATGTAATATAGTCTACCTACACCATCACAATAAATCCATGTAATATAGTCCACCTACACCATCACAATAAATCCATGTAATATAGTCCACCTACACCATCACAATAAATCCATGTAATATAGTCTACACCATCACAATAAATCCATGTAATATAGTCTACCTACACCATCACAATAAATCCATGTAATATAGTCTACCTACACCATCACAATAAATCCATGTAATATATCCTACACCATAACAATAAATCCATGTAATATAGTCTACCTACACCATCACAATAAATCCATGTAATATAGTCCACCTACACCATCACAATAAATCCATGTAATATAGTCTACACCATCACAATAAATCCATGTAATATAGTCTACACCATCACAATAAATCCATGTAATATAGTCTACACCATCACAATAAATCCATGTAATATAGTCTACACCATCACAATAAATCCATGTAATATAGTCCACCTACACCATCACAATAAATCCATGTAATATAGTCTACCTACACCATCATAATAAATCCATGTAATATAGCCTACACCATCACAATAAATCCATGTAATATAGTCTACCTACACCATCACAATAAATCCATGTAATATAGTCTACACCATCACAATAAATCCATGTAATATATCCTACACCATCACAATAAATCCATGTAATATAGTCTACCTACACCATCACAATAAATCCATGTAATATAGTCTACACCATCACAATAAATCCATGTAATATATCCTACACCATCACAATAAACCCATGTAATATAGTCTACACCATCACAATAAATCCATGTAATATAGTCTACCTACACGATCACAATAAATCCATGTAATATAGTCTACCTACACCATCACAATAAATCCATGTAATATAGTCTACCTACACCATCACAATAAATCCATGTAATATAGTCCACCTACACCATCACAATAAATCCATGTAATATAGTCTACACCATCACAATAAATCCATGTAATATAGTCTACACCATCACAATAAATCCATGTAATATAGTCTACCTACACCATCACAATAAATCCATGTAATATAGTCTACCTACACCATCACAATAAATCCATGTAATATAGTCTACCTACACCATCACAATAAATCCATGTAATATAGTCCACCTACACCATCACAATAAATCCATGTAATATAGTCCACCTACACCATCACAATAAATCCATGTAATATAGTCTACACCATCACAATAAATCCCTGTAATATAGTCTACACCATCACAATAAATCCATGTAATATAGTCTACCTACATCATCACAATAAATCCATGTAATATAGCCTACACCATCACAATAAATCCATGTAATATAGTCTACCTACACCATCACAATAAATCCATGTAATATAGTCTACCTACACCATCACAATAAATCCATGTAATATAGACTACCTACACCATCACAATAAATCCATGTAATATAGTCTACACCATCACAATAAATCCATGTCATATAGCCTACACCATCACAATAAATCCATGTAATATAGTCTACCTACACCATCACAATAAATCCATGTAATATAGTCAACCTACACCATCACAATAAATCCAAGTAATATAGTCTACACCATCACAATAAATCCATGTAATATAGTCTACCTACACCATCACAATAAATCCATGTAATATAGTCTACCTACACCATCATAATAAATCCATGTAATATAGCCTACACCATCACAATAAATCCATGTAATATAGTCTACCTACACCATCACAATAAATCCATGTAATATAGTCTACCTACACCATCACAATAAATTCATGTAATATAGTCTACACCATCACAATAAATCCATGTAATATATCCTACACCATCACAATAAATCCATGTAATATAGTCTACACCATCACAATAAATCCATGTAATATAGTCTACCTACACCATCACAATAAATCCATGTAATATAGTCTACCTACACCATCACAATAAATCCATGTAATATAGTCTACCTACACCATCACAATAAATCCATGTAATATAGTCCACCTACACCATCACAATAAATCCATGTAATATAGTCTACACCATCACAATAAATCCATGTAATATAGTCTACACCATCACAATAAATCCATGTAATATAGTCCACCTACACCATCACAATAAATCCATGTAATATAGTCTACCTACACCATCACAATAAATCCATGTAATATAGTCTACACCTTCACAATACATCCATGTAGTATAGTCTACCTACACCATCACAATAAATCCATGTAAAATAGTCCACCTACACCATCACAATAAATCCATGTAATATAGTCTACACCATCACAATAAATCCATGTAATATAGTCTACACCATCACAATAAATCCATGTAATATAGTCTACACCATCACAATAAATCCATGTAATATAGTCTACCTACACCATCACAATAAATCCATGTAATATATCCTACACCATCACAATAAACCCATGTAATATAGTCTACACCATCACAATAAATCCATGTAATATAGTCTACCTACACCATCACAATAAATCCATGTAATATAGTCTACCTACACCATCACAATAAATCCATGTAATATAGTCTACCTACACCATCACAATAAATCCAGGTAATATAGTCCACCTACACCATCACAATAAATCCATGTAATATAGTCCACCTACACCATCACAATAAATCCATGTAATATAGTCTACACCATCACAATAAATCCATGTAATATAGTCTACCTACACCATCACAATAAATCCATGTAATATAGTCTACCTACACCATCACAATAAATCCATGTAATATATCCTGCACCATAACAATAAATCCATGTAATATAGTCTACCTACACCATCACAATAAATCCATGTAATATAGTCCACCTACACCATCACAATAAATCCATGTAATATAGTCTACACCATCACAATAAATCCATGTAATATATCCTACACCATCACAATAAACCCATGTAATATAGTCTACACCATCACAATAAATCCATGTAATATAGTCTACCTACACCATCACAATAAATCCATGTAATATAGTCTACCTACACCATCACAATAAATCCATGTAATATAGTCTACCTACACCATCACAATAAATCCATGTAATATAGTCCACCTACACCATCACAATAAATCCATGTAATATAGTCCACCTACACCATCACAATAAATCCATGTAATATAGTCTACACCATCACAATAAATCCATGTAATATAGTCTACCTACACCATCACAATAAATCCATGTAATATAGTCTACCTACACCATCACAATAAATCCATGTAATATATCCTACACCATAACAATAAATCCATGTAATATAGTCTACCTACACCATCACAATAAATCCATGTAATATAGTCCACCTACACCATCACAATAAATCCATGTAATATAGTCTACACCATCACAATAAATCCATGTAATATAGTCTACACCATCACAATAAATCCATGTAATATAGTCTACACCATCACAATAAATCCATGTAATATAGTCTACACCATCACAATAAATCCATGTAATATAGTCCACCTACACCATCACAATAAATCCATGTAATATAGTCTACCTACACCATCATAATAAATCCATGTAATATAGCCTACACCATCACAATAAATCCATGTAATATAGTCTACCTACACCATCACAATAAATCCATGTAATATAGTCTACACCATCACAATAAATCCATGTAATATATCCTACACCATCACAATAAATCCATGTAATATAGTCTACCTACACCATCACAATAAATCCATGTAATATAGTCTACACCATCACAATAAATCCATGTAATATATCCTACACCATCACAATAAACCCATGTAATATAGTCTACACCATCACAATAAATCCATGTAATATAGTCTACCTACACGATCACAATAAATCCATGTAATATAGTCTACCTACACCATCACAATAAATCCATGTAATATAGTCTACCTACACCATCACAATAAATCCATGTAATATAGTCCACCTACACCATCACAATAAATCCATGTAATATAGTCTACACCATCACAATAAATCCATGTAATATAGTCTACACCATCACAATAAATCCATGTAATATAGTCTACCTACACCATCACAATAAATCCATGTAATATATCCTACACCATAACAATAAATCCATTTAATATAGTCTACCTACACCATCACAATAAATCCATGTAATATAGTCTACCTACACCATCACAATAAATCCATGTAATATAGTCTACACCATCACAATAAATCCATGTAATATAGTCTACACCATCACAATAAATCCATGTAATATAGTCCACCTACACCATCACAATAAATCCATGTAATATAGTCTACCTACACCATCACAATAAATCCATGTAATATAGTCTACACCTTCACAATACATCCATGTAGTATAGTCTACCTACACCATCACAATAAATCCATGTAAAATAGTCCACCTACACCATCACAATAAATCCATGTAATATAGTCTACACCATCACAATAAATCCATGTAATATAGTCTACACCATCACAATAAATCCATGTAATATAGTCTACACCATCACAATAAATCCATGTAATATAGTCTACCTACACCATCACAATAAATCCATGTAATATATCCTACACCATCACAATAAACCCATGTAATATAGTCTACACCATCACAATAAATCCATGTAATATAGTCTACCTACACATCACAATAAATCCATGTAATATAGTCTACCTACACCATCACAATAAATCCATGTAATATAGTCTACCTACACCATCACAATAAATCCAGGTAATATAGTCCACCTACACCATCACAATAAATCCATGTAATATAGTCCACCTACACCATCACAATAAATCCATGTAATATAGTCTACACCATCACAATAAATCCATGTAATATAGTCTACCTACACCATCACAATAAATCCATGTAATATAGTCTACCTACACCATCACAATAAATCCATGTAATATATCCTGCACCATAACAATAAATCCATGTAATATAGTCTACCTACACCATCACAATAAATCCATGTAATATAGTCCACCTACACCATCACAATAAATCCATGTAATATAGTCTACACCATCACAATAAATCCATGTAATATATCCTACACCATCACAATAAACCCATGTAATATAGTCTACACCATCACAATAAATCCATGTAATATAGTCTACCTACACCATCACAATAAATCCATGTAATATAGTCTACCTACACCATCACAATAAATCCATGTAATATAGTCTACCTACACCATCACAATAAATCCATGTAATATAGTCCACCTACACCATCACAATAAATCCATGTAATATAGTCCACCTACACCATCACAATAAATCCATGTAATATAGTCTACACCATCACAATAAATCCATGTAATATAGTCTACCTACACCATCACAATAAATCCATGTAATATAGTCTACCTACACCATCACAATAAATCCATGTAATATATCCTACACCATAACAATAAATCCATGTAATATAGTCTACCTACACCATCACAATAAATCCATGTAATATAGTCGACCTACACCATCACAATAAATCCATGTAATATAGTCTACACCATCACAATAAATCCATGTAATATAGTCGACACCATCATAATTAATCCATGTAATATAGTCTACACCATCACAATAAATCCATGTAATATAGTCTACACCATCACAATAAATCCATGTAATATATCCTACACCATCACAATAAACCCATGTAATATAGTCTACACCATCACAATAAATCCATTTAATATAGTCTACCTACACCATCACAATAAATCCATGTAATATAGTCTACCTACACCATCACAATAAATCCATGTAATATAGTCTACCTACACCATCACAATAAATCCATGTAATATAGTCCACCTACACCATCACAATAAATCCATGTAATATAGTCCACCTACACCATCACAATAAATCCATGTAATATAGTCTACACCATCACAATAAATCCATGTAATATAGTCTACCTACACCATCACAATAAATCCATGTAATATAGTCTACCTACACCATCACAATAAATCCATGTAATATATCCTACACCATAACAATAAATCCATGTAATATAGTCTACCTACACCATCACAATAAATCCATGTAATATAGTCCACCTACACCGTCACAATAAATCCATGTAATATAGTCTACACCATCACAATAAATCCATGTAATATAGTCTACACCATCACAATAAATCCATGTAATATAGTCTACACCATCACAATAAATCCATGTAATATAGTCTACACCATCACAATAAATCCATGTAATATAGTCCACCTACACCATCACAATAAATCCATGTAATATAGTCTACTTACACCATCATAATAAATCCATGTAATATAGCCTACACCATCACAATAAATCCATGTAATATAGTCTACATACACCATCACAATAAATCCATGTAATATAGTCTACCTACACCATCACAATAAATACATGTACTATAGTCTACACCATCACAATAAATCCATGTAATATATCCTACACCATCACAATAAACCCATGTAATATAGTCTACACCATCACAATAAATCCATGTAATATAGTCTACCTACACCATCACAATAAATCCATGTAATATAGTCCACCTACACCATCACAATAAATCCATGTAATATAGTCCACCTACACCATCACAATAAATCCATGTAATATAGTCTACACCATCACAATAAATCCATGTAATATAGTCTACCTACACCATCACAATAAATCCATGTAATATAGTCTACCTACACCATCACAATAAATCCATGTAATATATCCTACACCATAACAATAAATCCATGTAATATAGTCTACCTACACCATCACAATAAATCCAGGTAATATAGTCCACCTACACCATCACAATAAATCCATGTAATATAGTCTACACCATCACAATAAATCCATGTAATATAGTCTACACCATCACAATAAATCCATGTAATATAGTCTACACCATCACAATAAATCCATGTAATATAGTCTACACCATCACAATAAATCCATGTAATATAGTCCACCTACACCATCACAATAAATCCATGTAATATAGTCTACCTACACCATCACAATAAACCCATGTAATATAGTCTACACCATCACAATAAATCCATGTAATATAGTCTACCTACACCATCACAATAAATCCATGTAATATAGTCTACCTACACCATCACAATAAATCCATGTAATATAGTCCACCTACACCATCACAATAAATCCATGTAATATAGTCTACACCATCACAATAAATCCATGTAATATAGTCTACACCATCACAATAAATCCATGTAATATAGTCTACCTACACCATCACAATAAATCCATGTAATATATCCTACACCATAACAATAAATCCATGTAATATAGTCCACCTACACCATCACAATAAATCCATGTAATATAGTCTACACCATCACAATAAATCCATGTAATATAGTCTACACCATCACAATAAATCCATGTAATATAGTCTACCTACACCATCACAATAAATCCATGTAATATATCCTACACCATAACAATAAATCCATGTAATATAGTCTACCTACACCATCACAATAAATCCATGTAATATAGTCTACCTACACCATCACAATAAATCCATGTAATATAGTCTACACCATCACAATAAATCCATGTAATATATCCTACACCATCACAATAAACCCATGTAATATAGTCTACACCATCACAATAAATCCATGTAATATAGTCTACCTACACCATCACAATAAATCCATGTAATATAGTCTACCTACACCATCACAATAAATCCATGTAATATAGTCTACCTACACCATCACAATAAATCCATGTAATATAGTCCACCTACACCATCACAATAAATCCATGTAATATAGTCCACCTACACCATCACAATAAATCCATGTAATATAGTCTACACCATCACAATAAATCCCTGTAATATAGTCTACACCATCACAATAAATCCATGTAATATAGTCTACCTACATCATCACAATAAATCCATGTAATATAGCCTACACCATCACAATAAATCCATGTAATATAGTCTACCTACACCATCACAATAAATCCATGTAATATAGTCTACCTACACCATCACAATAAATCCATGTAATATAGTCTACCTACACCATCACAATAAATCCATGTAATATAGTCTACACCATCACAATAAATCCATGTCATATAGCCTACACCATCACAATAAATCCATGTAATATAGTCTACCTACACCATCACAATAAATCCATGTAATATAGTCAACCTACACCATCACAATAAATCCAAGTAATATAGTCTACACCATCACAATAAATCCATGTAATATAGTCTACCTACACCATCACAATAAATCCATGTAATATAGTCTACCTACACCATCATAATAAATCCATGTAATATAGCCTACACCATCACAATAAATCCATGTAATATAGTCTACCTACACCATCACAATAAATCCATGTAATATAGTCTACCTACACCATCACAATAAATTCATGTAATATAGTCTACACCATCACAATAAATCCATGTAATATATCCTACACCATCACAATAAATCCATGTAATATAGTCTACACCATCACAATAAATCCATGTAATATAGTCTACCTACACCATCACAATAAATCCATGTAATATAGTCTACCTACACCATCACAATAAATCCATGTAATATAGTCTACCTACACCATCACAATAAATCCATGTAATATAGTCCACCTACACCATCACAATAAATCCATGTAATATAGTCTACACCATCACAATAAATCCATGTAATATAGTCTACACCATCACAATAAATCCATGTAATATAGTCCACCTACACCATCACAATAAATCCATGTAATATAGTCTACCTACACCATCACAATAAATCCATGTAATATAGTCTACACCTTCACAATACATCCATGTAGTATAGTCTACCTACACCATCACAATAAATCCATGTAAAATAGTCCACCTACACCATCACAATAAATCCATGTAATATAGTCTACACCATCACAATAAATCCATGTAATATAGTCTACACCATCACAATAAATCCATGTAATATAGTCTACACCATCACAATAAATCCATGTAATATAGTCTACCTACACCATCACAATAAATCCATGTAATATATCCTACACCATCACAATAAACCCATGTAATATAGTCTACACCATCACAATAAATCCATGTAATATAGTCTACCTACACCATCACAATAAATCCATGTAATATAGTCTACCTACACCATCACAATAAATCCATGTAATATAGTCTACCTACACCATCACAATAAATCCAGGTAATATAGTCCACCTACACCATCACAATAAATCCATGTAATATAGTCCACCTACACCATCACAATAAATCCATGTAATATAGTCTACACCATCACAATAAATCCATGTAATATAGTCTACCTACACCATCACAATAAATCCATGTAATATAGTCTACCTACACCATCACAATAAATCCATGTAATATATCCTGCACCATAACAATAAATCCATGTAATATAGTCTACCTACACCATCACAATAAATCCATGTAATATAGTCCACCTACACCATCACAATAAATCCATGTAATATAGTCTACACCATCACAATAAATCCATGTAATATATCCTACACCATCACAATAAACCCATGTAATATAGTCTACACCATCACAATAAATCCATGTAATATAGTCTACCTACACCATCACAATAAATCCATGTAATATAGTCTACCTACACCATCACAATAAATCCATGTAATATAGTCTACCTACACCATCACAATAAATCCATGTAATATAGTCCACCTACACCATCACAATAAATCCATGTAATATAGTCCACCTACACCATCACAATAAATCCATGTAATATAGTCTACACCATCACAATAAATCCATGTAATATAGTCTACCTACACCATCACAATAAATCCATGTAATATAGTCTACCTACACCATCACAATAAATCCATGTAATATATCCTACACCATAACAATAAATCCATGTAACATAGTCTACCTACACCATCACAATAAATCCATGTAATATAGTCCACCTACACCATCACAATAAATCCATGTAATATAGTCTACACCATCACAATAAATCCATGTAATATAGTCTACACCATCACAATAAATCCATGTAATATAGTCTACACCATCACAATAAATCCATGTAATATAGTCTACACCATCACAATAAATCCATGTAATATAGTCCACCTACACCATCACAATAAATCCATGTAATATAGTCTACCTACACCATCACAATAAATCCATGTAATATAGTCTACACCATCACAATAAATCCATGTAATATATCCTACACCATCACAATAAACCCATGTAATATAGTCTACACCATCACAATAAATCCATGTAATATAGTCTACCTACACGATCACAATAAATCCATGTAATATAGTCTACCTACACCATCACAATAAATCCATGTAATATAGTCTACCTACACCATCACAATAAATCCATGTAATATAGTCCACCTACACCATCACAATAAATCCATGTAATATAGTCTACACCATCACAATAAATCCATGTAATATAGTCTACACCATCACAATAAATCCATGTAATATAGTCTACCTACACCATCACAATAAATCCATGTAATATATCCTACACCATAACAATAAATCCATTTAATATAGTCTACCTACACCATCACAATAAATCCATGTAATATAGTCTACCTACACCATCACAATAAATCCATGTAATATAGTCTACACCATCACAATAAATCCATGTAATATAGTCTACACCATCACAATAAATCCATGTAATATAGTCCACCTACACCATCACAATAAATCCATGTAATATAGTCTACCTACACCATCACAATAAATCCATGTAATATAGTCTACACCTTCACAATACATCCATGTAGTATAGTCTACCTACACCATCACAATAAATCCATGTAAAATAGTCCACCTACACCATCACAATAAATCCATGTAATATAGTCTACACCATCACAATAAATCCATGTAATATAGTCTACACCATCACAATAAATCCATGTAATATAGTCTACACCATCACAATAAATCCATGTAATATAGTCTACCTACACCATCACAATAAATCCATGTAATATATCCTACACCATCACAATAAATCCATGTAATATAGTCTACCTACACATCACAATAAATCCATGTAATATAGTCTACCTACACCATCACAATAAATCCATGTAATATAGTCTACCTACACCATCACAATAAATCCAGGTAATATAGTCCACCTACACCATCACAATAAATCCATGTAATATAGTCCACCTACACCATCACAATAAATCCATGTAATATAGTCTACACCATCACAATAAATCCATGTAATATAGTCTACCTACACCATCACAATAAATCCATGTAATATAGTCTACCTACACCATCACAATAAATCCATGTAATATATCCTGCACCATAACAATAAATCCATGTAATATAGTCTACCTACACCATCACTATAAATCCATGTAATATAGTCCACCTACACCATCACAATAAATCCATGTAATATAGTCTACACCATCACAATAAATCCATGTAATATATCCTACACCATCACAATAAACCCATGTAATATAGTCTACACCATCACAATAAATCCATGTAATATAGTCTACCTACACCATCACAATAAATCCATGTAATATAGTCTACCTACACCATCACAATAAATCCATGTAATATAGTCTACCTACACCATCACAATAAATCCATGTAATATAGTCCACCTACACCATCACAATAAATCCATGTAATATAGTCCACCTACACCATCACAATAAATCCATGTAATATAGTCTACACCATCACAATAAATCCATGTAATATAGTCTACCTACACCATCACAATAAATCCATGTAATATAGTCTACCTACACCATCACAATAAATCCATGTAATATATCCTACACCATAACAATAAATCCATGTAATATAGTCTACCTACACCATCACAATAAATCCATGTAATATAGTCGACCTACACCATCACAATAAATCCATGTAATATAGTCTACACCATCACAATAAATCCATGTAATATAGTCTACACCATCATAATTAATCCATGTAATATAGTCTACACCATCACAATAAATCCATGTAATATAGTCTACACCATCACAATAAATCCATGTAATATAGTCCACCTACACCATCACAATAAATCCATGTAATATAGTCTACCTACACCATCATAATAAATCCATGTAATATAGCCTACACCATCACAATAAATCCATGTAATATAGTCTACCTACACCATCACAATAAATCCATGTAATATAGTCTACACCATCACAATAAATCCATGTAATATATCCTACACCATCACAATAAATCCATGTAATATAGTCTACCTACACCATCACAATAAATCCATGTAATATAGTCTACACCATCACAATAAATCCATGTAATATATCCTACACCATCACAATAAACCCATGTAATATAGTCTACACCATCACAATAAATCCATGTAATATAGTCTACCTACACGATCACAATAAATCCATGTAATATAGTCTACCTACACCATCACAATAAATCCATGTAATATAGTCTACCTACACCATCACAATAAATCCATGTAATATAGTCCACCTACACCATCACAATAAATCCATGTAATATAGTCTACACCATCACAATAAATCCATGTAATATAGTCTACACCATCACAATAAATCCATGTAATATAGTCTACCTACACCATCACAATAAATCCATGTAATATATCCTACACCATAACAATAAATCCATTTAATATAGTCTACCTACACCATCACAATAAATCCATGTAATATAGTCTACCTACACCATCACAATAAATCCATGTAATATAGTCTACACCATCACAATAAATCCATGTAATATATCCTACACCATCACAATAAACCCATGTAATATAGTCTACACCATCACAATAAATCCATGTAATATAGTCTACCTACACCATCACAATAAATCCATGTAATATAGTCAACCTACACCATCACAATAAATCCATGTAATATAGTCTACCTACACCATCACAATAAATCCATGTAATATAGTCCACCTATACCATCACAATAAATCCATGTAATATAGTCCACCTACACCATCACAATAAATCCATGTAATATAGTCTACACCATCACAATAAATCCCTGTAATATAGTCTACACCATCACAATAAATCCATGTAATATAGTCTACCTACATCATCACAATAAATCCATGTAATATAGCCTACACCATCACAATAAATCCATGTAATATAGTCTACCTACACCATCACAATAAATCCATGTAATATAGTCTACCTACACCATCACAATAAATCCATGTAATATAGTCTACCTACACCATCACAATAAATCCATGTAATATAGTCTACACCATCACAATAAATCCATGTCATATAGCCTACACCATCACAATAAATCCATGTAATATAGTCTACCTACACCATCACAATAAATCCATGTAATATACTCTACCTACACCATCACAATAAATCCAAGTAATATAGTCTACACCATCACAATAAATCCATGTAATATAGTCTACCTACACCATCACAATAAATCCATGTAATATAGTCTACCTACACCATCATAATAAATCCATTTAATATAGCCTACACCATCACAATAAATCCATGTAATATAGTCTACCTACACCATCACAATAAATCCATGTAATATAGTCTACCTACACCATCACAATAAATCCATGTAATATAGTCTACACCATCACAATAAATCCATGTAATATATCCTACACCATCACAATAAATCCATGTAATATAGTCTACACCATCACAATAAATCCATGTAATATAGTCTACCTACACCATCACAATAAATCCATGTAATATAGTCTACCTACACCATCACAATAAATCCATGTAATATAGTCCACCTACACCATCACAATAAATCCATGTAATATAGTCCACCTACACCATCACAATAAATCCATGTAATATAGTCTACACCATCACAATAAATCCATGTAATATAGTCTACACCATCACAATAAATCCATGTAATATAGTCTACACCATCACAATAAATCCATGTAATATAGTCTACACCATCACAATAAATCCATGTAATATAGTCCACCTACACCATCACAATAAATCCATGTAATATAGTCTACCTACACCATCACAATAAATCCATGTAATATAGTCTACACCTTCACAATACATCCATGTAATATAGTCCACCTACACCATCACAATAAATCAATGTAATATAGTCTACACCATCACAATAAATCCATGTAATATAGTCTACACCATCACAATAAATCCATGTAATATAGTCTACACCATCACAATAAATCCATGTAATATAGTCTACACCATCACAATAAATCCATGTAATATAGTCTACCTACACCATCACAATAAATCCATGTAATATATCCTACACCATAACAATAAATCCATGTAATATAGTCTACCTACACCATCACAATAAATCCATGTAATATAGTCTACCTACACCATCACAATAAATCCATGTAATATAGTCTACCTACACCGTCACAATAAATCCATGTAATATAGTCTACCTACACTTTCACAATAAATCCATGTAACATCGTGTACCTACACCATCACAATAAATCCATGTAATATAGTCTACACCATCACAATAAATCCATGTAATATAGTCTACCTACATCATCACAATAAATCCATGTAATATAGCCTACACCATCACAATAAATCCATGTAATATAGTCTACCTACACCATCACAATAAATCCATGTAATATAGTCTACCTACACCATCACAATAAATCCATGTAATATAGTCTACCTACACCATCACAATAAATCCATGTAATATAGTCTACACCATCAGAATAAATCCATGTCATATAGCCTACACCATCACAATGAATCCATGTAATATAGTCTACCTACACCATCACAATAAATCCATGTAATATAGTCTACCTACACCATCACAATAAATCCATGTAATATAGTCTACACCATCACAATAAATCCATGTAATATAGTCTACCTACACCATCACAATAAATCCATGTAATATAGTCTACCTACACCATCATAATAAATCCATGTAATATAGCCTACACCATCACAATAAATCCATGTAATATAGTCTACCTACACCATCACAATAAATCCATGTAATATAGTCTACCTACACATCACAATAAATCCATGTAATATAGTCTACACCATCACAATAAATCCATGTAATATATCCTACACCATCACAATAAATCCATGTAATATAGTCCACCTACACCATCACAATAAATCCATGTAATATAGTCCACCTACACCATCACAATAAATCCATGTAATATAGTCTACACCATCACAATAAATCCATGTAATATAGTCTACCTACACCATCATAATAAATCCATGTAATATAGCCTACACCATCACAATAAATCCATGTAATATAGTCTACCTACACCATCACAATAAATCCATGTAATATAGTCTACCTACACATCACAATAAATCCATGTAATATAGTCTACACCATCACAATAAATCCATGTAATATATCCTACACCATCACAATAAATCCATGTAATATAGTCCACCTACACCATCACAATAAATCCATGTAATATAGTCCACCTACACCATCACAATAAATCCATGTAATATAGTCTACACCATCACAATAAATCAATGTAATATAGTCTACACCATCACAATAAATCCATGTAATATAGTCTACCTACACCATCACAATAAATCCATGTAATATATCCTACACCATAACAATAAATCCATTTAATATAGTCTACCTACACCATCACAATAAATCCATGTAATATAGTCTACCTACACCATCACAATAAATCCATGTAATATAGTCTACACCATCACAATAAATCCATGTAATATATCCTACACCATCACAATAAACCCATGTAATATAGTCTACACCATCACAATAAATCCATGTAATATAGTCTACCTACACCATCACAATAAATCCATGTAATATAGTCAACCTACACCATCACAATAAATCCATGTAATATAGTCTACCTACACCATCACAATAAATCCATGTAATATAGTCCACCTATACCATCACAATAAATCCATGTAATATAGTCCACCTACACCATCACAATAAATCCATGTAATATAGTCTACACCATCACAATAAATCCCTGTAATATAGTCTACACCATCACAATAAATCCATGTAATATAGTCTACCTACATCATCACAATAAATCCATGTAATATAGCCTACACCATCACAATAAATCCATGTAATATAGTCTACCTACACCATCACAATAAATCCATGTAATATAGTCTACCTACACCATCACAATAAATCCATGTAATATAGTCTACCTACACCATCACAATAAATCCATGTAATATAGTCTACACCATCACAATAAATCCATGTCATATAGCCTACACCATCACAATAAATCCATGTAATATAGTCTACCTACACCATCACAATAAATCCATGTAATATACTCTACCTACACCATCACAATAAATCCAAGTAATATAGTCTACACCATCACAATAAATCCATGTAATATAGTCTACCTACACCATCACAATAAATCCATGTAATATAGTCTACCTACACCATCATAATAAATCCATTTAATATAGCCTACACCATCACAATAAATCCATGTAATATAGTCTACCTACACCATCACAATAAATCCATGTAATATAGTCTACACCATCACAATAAATCCATGTAATATATCCTACACCATCACAATAAATCCATGTAATATAGTCTACACCATCACAATAAATCCATGTAATATAGTCTACCTACACCATCACAATAAATCCATGTAATATAGTCTACCTACACCATCACAATAAATCCATGTAATATAGTCCACCTACACCATCACAATAAATCCATGTAATATAGTCCACCTACACCATCACAATAAATCCATGTAATATAGTCTACACCATCACAATAAATCCATGTAATATAGTCTACACCATCACAATAAATCCATGTAATATAGTCTACACCATCACAATAAATCCATGTAATATAGTCTACACCATCACAATAAATCCATGTAATATAGTCCACCTACACCATCACAATAAATCCATGTAATATAGTCTACCTACACCATCACAATAAATCCATGTAATATAGTCTACACCTTCACAATACATCCATGTAATATAGTCCACCTACACCATCACAATAAATCCATGTAATATAGTCTACACCATCACAATAAATCCATGTAATATAGTCTACACCATCACAATAAATCCATGTAATATAGTCTACACCATCACAATAAATCCATGTAATATAGTCTACACCATCACAATAAATCCATGTAATATAGTCTACCTACACCATCACAATAAATCCATGTAATATATCCTACACCATAACAATAAATCCATGTAATATAGTCTACCTACACCATCACAATAAATCCATGTAATATAGTCTACCTACACCATCACAATAAATCCATGTAATATAGTCTACCTACACCGTCACAATAAATCCATGTAATATAGTCTACCTACACTTTCACAATAAATCCATGTAACATCGTGTACCTACACCATCACAATAAATCCATGTAATATAGTCTACACCATCACAATAAATCCATGTAATATAGTCTACCTACATCATCACAATAAATCCATGTAATATAGCCTACACCATCACAATAAATCCATGTAATATAGTCCACCTACACCATCACAATAAATCCATGTAATATAGTCTACACCATCACAATAAATCCCTGTAATATAGCCTACACCATCACAATAAATCCATGTAATATAGTCTACCTACACCATCACAATAAATCCATGTAATATAGTCTACCTACACCATCACAATAAATCCATGTAATATAGTCTACCTACACCATCACAATAAATCCATGTAATATAGTCTACACCATCACAATAAATCCATGTCATATAGCCTACACCATCACAATAAATCCATGTAATATAGTCTACCTACACCATCACAATAAATCCATGTAATATACTCTACCTACACCATCACAATAAATCCAAGTAATATAGTCTACACCATCACAATAAATCCATGTAATATAGTCTACCTACACCATCACAATAAATCCATGTAATATAGTCTACCTACACCATCATAATAAATCCATTTAATATAGCCTACACCATCACAATAAATCCATGTAATATAGTCTACCTACACCATCACAATAAATCCATGTAATATAGTCTACACCATCACAATAAATCCATGTAATATATCCTACACCATCACAATAAATCCATGTAATATAGTCTACACCATCACAATAAATCCATGTAATATAGTCTACCTACACCATCACAATAAATCCATGTAATATAGTCTACACCATCACAATAAATCCATGTCATATAGCCTACACCATCACAATAAATCCATGTAATATAGTCTACCTACACCATCACAATAAATCCATGTAATATAGTCAACCTACACCATCACAATAAATCCATGTAATATAGTCTACCTACACCATCACAATAAATCCATGTAATATAGTCTACCTACACCATCACAATAAATCCATGTAATATAGTCTACCTACATCATCACAATAAATCCATGTAATATAGTCCACCTACACCATCACAATAAATCCATGTAATATAGTCTACACCATCACAATAAATCCATGTAATATAGTCTACCTACACCATCACAATAAATCCATGTAATATAGTCTACCTACACCATCACAATAAATCCATGTAATATATCCTGCACCATAACAATAAATCCATGTAATATAGTCTACCTACACCATCACAATAAATCCATGTAATATAGTCCACCTACACCATCACAATAAATCCATGTAATATAGTCTACACCATCACAATAAATCCATGTAATATATCCTACACCATCACAATAAACCCATGTAATATAGTCTACACCATCACAATAAATCCATGTAATATAGTCTACCTACACCATCACAATAAATCCATGTAATATAGTCTACCTACACCATCACAATAAATCCATGTAATATAGTCTACCTACACCATCACAATAAATCCATGTAATATAGTCCACCTACACCATCACAATAAATCCATGTAATATAGTCCACCTACACCATCACAATAAATCCATGTAATATAGTCTACACCATCACAATAAATCCATGTAATATAGTCTACCTACACCATCACAATAAATCCATGTAATATAGTCTACCTACACCATCACAATAAATCCATGTAATATATCCTACACCATAACAATAAATCCATGTAATATAGTCTACCTACACCATCACAATAAATCCATGTAATATAGTCGACCTACACCATCACAATAAATCCATGTAATATAGTCTACACCATCACAATAAATCCATGTAATATAGTCGACACCATCATAATTAATCCATGTAATATAGTCTACACCATCACAATAAATCCATGTAATATAGTCTACACCATCACAATAAATCCATGTAATATATCCTACACCATCACAATAAACCCATGTAATATAGTCTACACCATCACAATAAATCCATGTAATATAGTCTACCTACACCATCACAATAAATCCATGTAATATAGTCTACCTACACCATCACAATAAATCCATGTAATATAGTCTACCTACACCATCACAATAAATCCATGTAATATAGTCCACCTACACCATCACAATAAATCCATGTAATATAGTCCACCTACACCATCACAATAAATCCATGTAATATAGTCTACACCATCACAATAAATCCATGTAATATAGTCTACCTACACCATCACAATAAATCCATGTAATATAGTCTACCTACACCATCACAATAAATCCATGTAATATATCCTACACCATAACAATAAATCCATGTAATATAGTCTACCTACACCATCACAATAAATCCATGTAATATAGTCCACCTACACCGTCACAATAAATCCATGTAATATAGTCTACACCATCACAATAAATCCATGTAATATAGTCTACACCATCACAATAAATCCATGTAATATAGTCTACACCATCACAATAAATCCATGTAATATAGTCTACACCATCACAATAAATCCATGTAATATAGTCCACCTACACCATCACAATAAATCCATGTAATATAGTCTACTTACACCATCATAATAAATCCATGTAATATAGCCTACACCATCACAATAAATCCATGTAATATAGTCTACATACACCATCACAATAAATCCATGTAATATAGTCTACCTACACCATCACAATAAATACATGTACTATAGTCTACACCATCACAATAAATCCATGTAATATATCCTACACCATCACAATAAACCCATGTAATATAGTCTACACCATCACAATAAATCCATGTAATATAGTCTACCTACACCATCACAATAAATCCATGTAATATAGTCCACCTACACCATCACAATAAATCCATGTAATATAGTCCACCTACACCATCACAATAAATCCATGTAATATAGTCTACACCATCACAATAAATCCATGTAATATAGTCTACCTACACCATCACAATAAATCCATGTAATATAGTCTACCTACACCATCACAATAAATCCATGTAATATATCCTACACCATAACAATAAATCCATGTAATATAGTCTACCTACACCATCACAATAAATCCAGGTAATATAGTCCACCTACACCATCACAATAAATCCATGTAATATAGTCTACACCATCACAATAAATCCATGTAATATAGTCTACACCATCACAATAAATCCATGTAATATAGTCTACACCATCACAATAAATCCATGTAATATAGTCTACACCATCACAATAAATCCATGTAATATAGTCCACCTACACCATCACAATAAATCCATGTAATATAGTCTACCTACACCATCATAATAAATCCATGTAATATAGCCTACACCATCACAATAAATCCATGTAATATAGTCTACCTACACCATCACAATAAATCCATGTAATATAGTCTACCTACACCATCACAATAAACCCATGTAATATAGTCTACACCATCACAATAAATCCATGTAATATAGTCTACCTACACCATCACAATAAATCCATGTAATATAGTCTACCTACACCATCACAATAAATCCATGTAATATAGTCCACCTACACCATCACAATAAATCCATGTAATATAGTCTACACCATCACAATAAATCCATGTAATATAGTCTACACCATCACAATAAATCCATGTAATATAGTCTACCTACACCATCACAATAAATCCATGTAATATATCCTACACCATAACAATAAATCCATGTAATATAGTCCACCTACACCATCACAATAAATCCATGTAATATAGTCTACACCATCACAATAAATCCATGTAATATAGTCTACACCATCACAATAAATCCATGTAATATAGTCTACCTACACCATCACAATAAATCCATGTAATATATCCTACACCATAACAATAAATCCATGTAATATAGTCTACCTACACCATCACAATAAATCCATGTAATATAGTCTACCTACACCATCACAATAAATCCATGTAATATAGTCTACACCATCACAATAAATCCATGTAATATATCCTACACCATCACAATAAACCCATGTAATATAGTCTACACCATCACAATAAATCCATGTAATATAGTCTACCTACACCATCACAATAAATCCATGTAATATAGTCTACCTACACCATCACAATAAATCCATGTAATATAGTCTACCTACACCATCACAATAAATCCATGTAATATAGTCCACCTACACCATCACAATAAATCCATGTAATATAGTCCACCTACACCATCACAATAAATCCATGTAATATAGTCTACACCATCACAATAAATCCCTGTAATATAGTCTACACCATCACAATAAATCCATGTAATATAGTCTACCTACATCATCACAATAAATCCATGTAATATAGCCTACACCATCACAATAAATCCATGTAATATAGTCTACCTACACCATCACAATAAATCCATGTAATATAGTCTACCTACACCATCACAATAAATCCATGTAATATAGTCCACCTACACCGTCACAATAAATCCATGTAATATAGTCTACACCATCACAATAAATCCATGTAATATAGTCTACACCATCACAATAAATCCATGTAATATAGTCTACACCATCACAATAAATCCATGTAATATAGTCTACACCATCACAATAAATCCATGTAATATAGTCCACCTACACCATCACAATAAATCCATGTAATATAGTCTACTTACACCATCATAATAAATCCATGTAATATAGCCTACACCATCACAATAAATCCATGTAATATAGTCTACATACACCATCACAATAAATCCATGTAATATAGTCTACCTACACCATCACAATAAATACATGTACTATAGTCTACACCATCACAATAAATCCATGTAATATATCCTACACCATCACAATAAACCCATGTAATATAGTCTACACCATCACAATAAATCCATGTAATATAGTCTACCTACACCATCACAATAAATCCATGTAATATAGTCCACCTACACCATCACAATAAATCCATGTAATATAGTCCACCTACACCATCACAATAAATCCATGTAATATAGTCTACACCATCACAATAAATCCATGTAATATAGTCTACCTACACCATCACAATAAATCCATGTAATATAGTCTACCTACACCATCACAATAAATCCATGTAATATATCCTACACCATAACAATAAATCCATGTAATATAGTCTACCTACACCATCACAATAAATCCAGGTAATATAGTCCACCTACACCATCACAATAAATCCATGTAATATAGTCTACACCATCACAATAAATCCATGTAATATAGTCTACACCATCACAATAAATCCATGTAATATAGTCTACACCATCACAATAAATCCATGTAATATAGTCTACACCATCACAATAAATCCATGTAATATAGTCCACCTACACCATCACAATAAATCCATGTAATATAGTCTACCTACACCATCATAATAAATCCATGTAATATAGCCTACACCATCACAATAAATCCATGTAATATAGTCTACCTACACCATCACAATAAATCCATGTAATATAGTCTACCTACACCATCACAATAAACCCATGTAATATAGTCTACACCATCACAATAAATCCATGTAATATAGTCTACCTACACCATCACAATAAATCCATGTAATATAGTCTACCTACACCATCACAATAAATCCATGTAATATAGTCCACCTACACCATCACAATAAATCCATGTAATATAGTCTACACCATCACAATAAATCCATGTAATATAGTCTACACCATCACAATAAATCCATGTAATATAGTCTACCTACACCATCACAATAAATCCATGTAATATATCCTACACCATAACAATAAATCCATGTAATATAGTCCACCTACACCATCACAATAAATCCATGTAATATAGTCTACACCATCACAATAAATCCATGTAATATAGTCTACACCATCACAATAAATCCATGTAATATAGTCTACCTACACCATCACAATAAATCCATGTAATATATCCTACACCATAACAATAAATCCATGTAATATAGTCTACCTACACCATCACAATAAATCCATGTAATATAGTCTACCTACACCATCACAATAAATCCATGTAATATAGTCTACACCATCACAATAAATCCATGTAATATATCCTACACCATCACAATAAACCCATGTAATATAGTCTACACCATCACAATAAATCCATGTAATATAGTCTACCTACACCATCACAATAAATCCATGTAATATAGTCTACCTACACCATCACAATAAATCCATGTAATATAGTCTACCTACACCATCACAATAAATCCATGTAATATAGTCCACCTACACCATCACAATAAATCCATGTAATATAGTCCACCTACACCATCACAATAAATCCATGTAATATAGTCTACACCATCACAATAAATCCCTGTAATATAGTCTACACCATCACAATAAATCCATGTAATATAGTCTACCTACATCATCACAATAAATCCATGTAATATAGCCTACACCATCACAATAAATCCATGTAATATAGTCTACCTACACCATCACAATAAATCCATGTAATATAGTCTACCTACACCATCACAATAAATCCATGTAATATAGTCTACCTACACCATCACAATAAATCCATGTAATATAGTCTACACCATCACAATAAATCCATGTCATATAGCCTACACCATCACAATAAATCCATGTAATATAGTCTACCTACACCATCACAATAAATCCATGTAATATAGTCAACCTACACCATCACAATAAATCCAAGTAATATAGTCTACACCATCACAATAAATCCATGTAATATAGTCTACCTACACCATCACAATAAATCCATGTAATATAGTCTACCTACACCATCATAATAAATCCATGTAATATAGCCTACACCATCACAATAAATCCATGTAATATAGTCTACCTACACCATCACAATAAATCCATGTAATATAGTCTACCTACACCATCACAATAAATTCATGTAATATAGTCTACACCATCACAATAAATCCATGTAATATATCCTACACCATCACAATAAATCCATGTAATATAGTCTACACCATCACAATAAATCCATGTAATATAGTCTACCTACACCATCACAATAAATCCATGTAATATAGTCTACCTACACCATCACAATAAATCCATGTAATATAGTCTACCTACACCATCACAATAAATCCATGTAATATAGTCCACCTACACCATCACAATAAATCCATGTAATATAGTCTACACCATCACAATAAATCCATGTAATATAGTCTACACCATCACAATAAATCCATGTAATATAGTCCACCTACACCATCACAATAAATCCATGTAATATAGTCTACCTACACCATCACAATAAATCCATGTAATATAGTCTACACCTTCACAATACATCCATGTAGTATAGTCTACCTACACCATCACAATAAATCCATGTAAAATAGTCCACCTACACCATCACAATAAATCCATGTAATATAGTCTACACCATCACAATAAATCCATGTAATATAGTCTACACCATCACAATAAATCCATGTAATATAGTCTACACCATCACAATAAATCCATGTAATATAGTCTACCTACACCATCACAATAAATCCATGTAATATATCCTACACCATCACAATAAACCCATGTAATATAGTCTACACCATCACAATAAATCCATGTAATATAGTCTACCTACACCATCACAATAAATCCATGTAATATAGTCTACCTACACCATCACAATAAATCCATGTAATATAGTCTACCTACACCATCACAATAAATCCAGGTAATATAGTCCACCTACACCATCACAATAAATCCATGTAATATAGTCCACCTACACCATCACAATAAATCCATGTAATATAGTCTACACCATCACAATAAATCCATGTAATATAGTCTACCTACACCATCACAATAAATCCATGTAATATAGTCTACCTACACCATCACAATAAATCCATGTAATATATCCTGCACCATAACAATAAATCCATGTAATATAGTCTACCTACACCATCACAATAAATCCATGTAATATAGTCCACCTACACCATCACAATAAATCCATGTAATATAGTCTACACCATCACAATAAATCCATGTAATATATCCTACACCATCACAATAAACCCATGTAATATAGTCTACACCATCACAATAAATCCATGTAATATAGTCTACCTACACCATCACAATAAATCCATGTAATATAGTCTACCTACACCATCACAATAAATCCATGTAATATAGTCTACCTACACCATCACAATAAATCCATGTAATATAGTCCACCTACACCATCACAATAAATCCATGTAATATAGTCCACCTACACCATCACAATAAATCCATGTAATATAGTCTACACCATCACAATAAATCCATGTAATATAGTCTACCTACACCATCACAATAAATCCATGTAATATAGTCTACCTACACCATCACAATAAATCCATGTAATATATCCTACACCATAACAATAAATCCATGTAACATAGTCTACCTACACCATCACAATAAATCCATGTAATATAGTCCACCTACACCATCACAATAAATCCATGTAATATAGTCTACACCATCACAATAAATCCATGTAATATAGTCTACACCATCACAATAAATCCATGTAATATAGTCTACACCATCACAATAAATCCATGTAATATAGTCTACACCATCACAATAAATCCATGTAATATAGTCCACCTACACCATCACAATAAATCCATGTAATATAGTCTACCTACACCATCACAATAAATCCATGTAATATAGTCTACACCATCACAATAAATCCATGTAATATATCCTACACCATCACAATAAACCCATGTAATATAGTCTACACCATCACAATAAATCCATGTAATATAGTCTACCTACACGATCACAATAAATCCATGTAATATAGTCTACCTACACCATCACAATAAATCCATGTAATATAGTCTACCTACACCATCACAATAAATCCATGTAATATAGTCCACCTACACCATCACAATAAATCCATGTAATATAGTCTACACCATCACAATAAATCCATGTAATATAGTCTACACCATCACAATAAATCCATGTAATATAGTCTACCTACACCATCACAATAAATCCATGTAATATATCCTACACCATAACAATAAATCCATTTAATATAGTCTACCTACACCATCACAATAAATCCATGTAATATAGTCTACCTACACCATCACAATAAATCCATGTAATATAGTCTACACCATCACAATAAATCCATGTAATATAGTCTACACCATCACAATAAATCCATGTAATATAGTCCACCTACACCATCACAATAAATCCATGTAATATAGTCTACCTACACCATCACAATAAATCCATGTAATATAGTCTACACCTTCACAATACATCCATGTAGTATAGTCTACCTACACCATCACAATAAATCCATGTAAAATAGTCCACCTACACCATCACAATAAATCCATGTAATATAGTCTACACCATCACAATAAATCCATGTAATATAGTCTACACCATCACAATAAATCCATGTAATATAGTCTACACCATCACAATAAATCCATGTAATATAGTCTACCTACACCATCACAATAAATCCATGTAATATATCCTACACCATCACAATAAATCCATGTAATATAGTCTACCTACACATCACAATAAATCCATGTAATATAGTCTACCTACACCATCACAATAAATCCATGTAATATAGTCTACCTACACCATCACAATAAATCCAGGTAATATAGTCCACCTACACCATCACAATAAATCCATGTAATATAGTCCACCTACACCATCACAATAAATCCATGTAATATAGTCTACACCATCACAATAAATCCATGTAATATAGTCTACCTACACCATCACAATAAATCCATGTAATATAGTCTACCTACACCATCACAATAAATCCATGTAATATATCCTGCACCATAACAATAAATCCATGTAATATAGTCTACCTACACCATCACAATAAATCCATTTAATATAGTCCACCTACACCATCACAATAAATCCATGTAATATAGTCTACACCATCACAATAAATCCATGTAATATATCCTACACCATCACAATAAACCCATGTAATATAGTCTACACCATCACAATAAATCCATGTAATATAGTCTACCTACACCATCACAATAAATCCATGTAATATAGTCTACCTACACCATCACAATAAATCCATGTAATATAGTCTACCTACACCATCACAATAAATCCATGTAATATAGTCCACCTACACCATCACAATAAATCCATGTAATATAGTCCACCTACACCATCACAATAAATCCATGTAATATAGTCTACACCATCACAATAAATCCATGTAATATAGTCTACCTACACCATCACAATAAATCCATGTAATATAGTCTACCTACACCATCACAATAAATCCATGTAATATATCCTACACCATAACAATAAATCCATGTAATATAGTCTACCTACACCATCACAATAAATCCATGTAATATAGTCGACCTACACCATCACAATAAATCCATGTAATATAGTCTACACCATCACAATAAATCCATGTAATATAGTCTACACCATCATAATTAATCCATGTAATATAGTCTACACCATCACAATAAATCCATGTAATATAGTCTACACCATCACAATAAATCCATGTAATATAGTCCACCTACACCATCACAATAAATCCATGTAATATAGTCTACCTACACCATCATAATAAATCCATGTAATATAGCCTACACCATCACAATAAATCCATGTAATATAGTCTACCTACACCATCACAATAAATCCATGTAATATAGTCTACACCATCACAATAAATCCATGTAATATATCCTACACCATCACAATAAATCCATGTAATATAGTCTACCTACACCATCACAATAAATCCATGTAATATAGTCTACACCATCACAATAAATCCATGTAATATATCCTACACCATCACAATAAACCCATGTAATATAGTCTACACCATCACAATAAATCCATGTAATATAGTCTACCTACACGATCACAATAAATCCATGTAATATAGTCTACCTACACCATCACAATAAATCCATGTAATATAGTCTACCTACACCATCACAATAAATCCATGTAATATAGTCCACCTACACCATCACAATAAATCCATGTAATATAGTCTACACCATCACAATAAATCCATGTAATATAGTCTACACCATCACAATAAATCCATGTAATATAGTCTACCTACACCATCACAATAAATCCATGTAATATATCCTACACCATAACAATAAATCCATTTAATATAGTCTACCTACACCATCACAATAAATCCATGTAATATAGTCTACCTACACCATCACAATAAATCCATGTAATATAGTCTACACCATCACAATAAATCCATGTAATATATCCTACACCATCACAATAAACCCATGTAATATAGTCTACACCATCACAATAAATCCATGTAATATAGTCTACCTACACCATCACAATAAATCCATGTAATATAGTCAACCTACACCATCACAATAAATCCATGTAATATAGTCTACCTACACCATCACAATAAATCCATGTAATATAGTCCACCTATACCATCACAATAAATCCATGTAATATAGTCCACCTACACCATCACAATAAATCCATGTAATATAGTCTACACCATCACAATAAATCCCTGTAATATAGTCTACACCATCACAATAAATCCATGTAATATAGTCTACCTACATCATCACAATAAATCCATGTAATATAGCCTACACCATCACAATAAATCCATGTAATATAGTCTACCTACACCATCACAATAAATCCATGTAATATAGTCTACCTACACCATCACAATAAATCCATGTAATATAGTCTACCTACACCATCACAATAAATCCATGTAATATAGTCTACACCATCACAATAAATCCATGTCATATAGCCTACACCATCACAATAAATCCATGTAATATAGTCTACCTACACCATCACAATAAATCCATGTAATATACTCTACCTACACCATCACAATAAATCCAAGTAATATAGTCTACACCATCACAATAAATCCATGTAATATAGTCTACCTACACCATCACAATAAATCCATGTAATATAGTCTACCTACACCATCATAATAAATCCATTTAATATAGCCTACACCATCACAATAAATCCATGTAATATAGTCTACCTACACCATCACAATAAATCCATGTAATATAGTCTACCTACACCATCACAATAAATCCATGTAATATAGTCTACACCATCACAATAAATCCATGTAATATATCCTACACCATCACAATAAATCCATGTAATATAGTCTACACCATCACAATAAATCCATGTAATATAGTCTACCTACACCATCACAATAAATCCATGTAATATAGTCTACCTACACCATCACAATAAATCCATGTAATATAGTCCACCTACACCATCACAATAAATCCATGTAATATAGTCCACCTACACCATCACAATAAATCCATATAATATAGTCTACACCATCACAATAAATCCATGTAATATAGTCTACACCATCACAATAAATCCATGTAATATAGTCTACACCATCACAATAAATCCATGTAATATAGTCTACACCATCACAATAAATCCATGTAATATAGTCCACCTACACCATCACAATAAATCCATGTAATATAGTCTACCTACACCATCACAATAAATCCATGTAATATAGTCTACACCTTCACAATACATCCATGTAATATAGTCCACCTACACCATCACAATAAATCAATGTAATATAGTCTACACCATCACAATAAATCCATGTAATATAGTCTACACCATCACAATAAATCCATGTAATATAGTCTACACCATCACAATAAATCCATGTAATATAGTCTACACCATCACAATAAATCCATGTAATATAGTCTACCTACACCATCACAATAAATCCATGTAATATATCCTACACCATAACAATAAATCCATGTAATATAGTCTACCTACACCATCACAATAAATCCATGTAATATAGTCTACCTACACCATCACAATAAATCCATGTAATATAGTCTACCTACACCGTCACAATAAATCCATGTAATATAGTCTACCTACACTTTCACAATAAATCCATGTAACATCGTGTACCTACACCATCACAATAAATCCATGTAATATAGTCTACACCATCACAATAAATCCATGTAATATAGTCTACCTACATCATCACAATAAATCCATGTAATATAGCCTACACCATCACAATAAATCCATGTAATATAGTCTACCTACACCATCACAATAAATCCATGTAATATAGTCTACCTACACCATCACAATAAATCCATGTAATATAGTCTACCTACACCATCACAATAAATCCATGTAATATAGTCTACACCATCAGAATAAATCCATGTCATATAGCCTACACCATCACAATGAATCCATGTAATATAGTCTACCTACACCATCACAATAAATCCATGTAATATAGTCTACCTACACCATCACAATAAATCCATGTAATATAGTCTACACCATCACAATAAATCCATGTAATATAGTCTACCTACACCATCACAATAAATCCATGTAATATAGTCTACCTACACCATCATAATAAATCCATGTAATATAGCCTACACCATCACAATAAATCCATGTAATATAGTCTACCTACACCATCACAATAAATCCATGTAATATAGTCTACCTACACATCACAATAAATCCATGTAATATAGTCTACACCATCACAATAAATCCATGTAATATATCCTACACCATCACAATAAATCCATGTAATATAGTCCACCTACACCATCACAATAAATCCATGTAATATAGTCCACCTACACCATCACAATAAATCCATGTAATATAGTCTACACCATCACAATAAATCAATGTAATATAGTCTACACCATCACAATAAATCCATGTAATATAGTCTACCTACACCATCACAATAAATCCATGTAATATATCCTACACCATAACAATAAATCCATTTAATATAGTCTACCTACACCATCACAATAAATCCATGTAATATAGTCTACCTACACCATCACAATAAATCCATGTAATATAGTCTACACCATCACAATAAATCCATGTAATATATCCTACACCATCACAATAAACCCATGTAATATAGTCTACACCATCACAATAAATCCATGTAATATAGTCTACCTACACCATCACAATAAATCCATGTAATATAGTCAACCTACACCATCACAATAAATCCATGTAATATAGTCTACCTACACCATCACAATAAATCCATGTAATATAGTCCACCTATACCATCACAATAAATCCATGTAATATAGTCCACCTACACCATCACAATAAATCCATGTAATATAGTCTACACCATCACAATAAATCCCTGTAATATAGTCTACACCATCACAATAAATCCATGTAATATAGTCTACCTACATCATCACAATAAATCCATGTAATATAGCCTACACCATCACAATAAATCCATGTAATATAGTCTACCTACACCATCACAATAAATCCATGTAATATAGTCTACCTACACCATCACAATAAATCCATGTAATATAGTCTACCTACACCATCACAATAAATCCATGTAATATAGTCTACACCATCACAATAAATCCATGTCATATAGCCTACACCATCACAATAAATCCATGTAATATAGTCTACCTACACCATCACAATAAATCCATGTAATATACTCTACCTACACCATCACAATAAATCCAAGTAATATAGTCTACACCATCACAATAAATCCATGTAATATAGTCTACCTACACCATCACAATAAATCCATGTAATATAGTCTACCTACACCATCATAATAAATCCATTTAATATAGCCTACACCATCACAATAAATCCATGTAATATAGTCTACCTACACCATCACAATAAATCCATGTAATATAGTCTACACCATCACAATAAATCCATGTAATATATCCTACACCATCACAATAAATCCATGTAATATAGTCTACACCATCACAATAAATCCATGTAATATAGTCTACCTACACCATCACAATAAATCCATGTAATATAGTCTACCTACACCATCACAATAAATCCATGTAATATAGTCCACCTACACCATCACAATAAATCCATGTAATATAGTCCACCTACACCATCACAATAAATCCATGTAATATAGTCTACACCATCACAATAAATCCATGTAATATAGTCTACACCATCACAATAAATCCATGTAATATAGTCTACACCATCACAATAAATCCATGTAATATAGTCTACACCATCACAATAAATCCATGTAATATAGTCCACCTACACCATCACAATAAATCCATGTAATATAGTCTACCTACACCATCACAATAAATCCATGTAATATAGTCTACACCTTCACAATACATCCATGTAATATAGTCCACCTACACCATCACAATAAATCCATGTAATATAGTCTACACCATCACAATAAATCCATGTAATATAGTCTACACCATCACAATAAATCCATGTAATATAGTCTACACCATCACAATAAATCCATGTAATATAGTCTACACCATCACAATAAATCCATGTAATATAGTCTACCTACACCATCACAATAAATCCATGTAATATATCCTACACCATAACAATAAATCCATGTAATATAGTCTACCTACACCATCACAATAAATCCATGTAATATAGTCTACCTACACCATCACAATAAATCCATGTAATATAGTCTACCTACACCGTCACAATAAATCCATGTAATATAGTCTACCTACACTTTCACAATAAATCCATGTAACATCGTGTACCTACACCATCACAATAAATCCATGTAATATAGTCTACACCATCACAATAAATCCATGTAATATAGTCTACCTACATCATCACAATAAATCCATGTAATATAGCCTACACCATCACAATAAATCCATGTAATATAGTCCACCTACACCATCACAATAAATCCATGTAATATAGTCTACACCATCACAATAAATCCCTGTAATATAGTCTACACCATCACAATAAATCCATGTAATATAGTCTACCTACATCATCACAATAAATCCATGTAATATAGCCTACACCATCACAATAAATCCATGTAATATAGTCTACCTACACCATCACAATAAATCCATGTAATATAGTCTACCTACACCATCACAATAAATCCATGTAATATAGTCTACCTACACCATCACAATAAATCCATGTAATATAGTCTACACCATCACAATAAATCCATGTCATATAGCCTACACCATCACAATAAATCCATGTAATATAGTCTACCTACACCATCACAATAAATCCATGTAATATACTCTACCTACACCATCACAATAAATCCAAGTAATATAGTCTACACCATCACAATAAATCCATGTAATATAGTCTACCTACACCATCACAATAAATCCATGTAATATAGTCTACCTACACCATCATAATAAATCCATTTAATATAGCCTACACCATCACAATAAATCCATGTAATATAGTCTACCTACACCATCACAATAAATCCATGTAATATAGTCTACACCATCACAATAAATCCATGTAATATATCCTACACCATCACAATAAATCCATGTAATATAGTCTACACCATCACAATAAATCCATGTAATATAGTCTACCTACACCATCACAATAAATCCATGTAATATAGTCTACCTACACCATCACAATAAATCCATGTAATATAGTCCACCTACACCATCACAATAAATCCATGTAATATAGTCCACCTACACCATCACAATAAATCCATGTAATATAGTCTACACCATCACAATAAATCCATGTAATATAGTCTACACCATCACAATAAATCCATGTAATATAGTCTACACCATCACAATAAATCCATGTAATATAGTCTACACCATCACAATAAATCCATGTAATATAGTCCACCTACACCATCACAATAAATCCATGTAATATAGTCTACCTACACCATCACAATAAATCCATGTAATATAGTCTACACCTTCACAATACATCCATGTAATATAGTCCACCTACACCATCACAATAAATCCATGTAATATAGTCTACACCATCACAATAAATCCATGTAATATAGTCTACACCATCACAATAAATCCATGTAATATAGTCTACACCATCACAATAAATCCATGTAATATAGTCTACACCATCACAATAAATCCATGTAATATAGTCTACCTACACCATCACAATAAATCCATGTAATATATCCTACACCATAACAATAAATCCATGTAATATAGTCTACCTACACCATCACAATAAATCCATGTAATATAGTCTACCTACACCATCACAATAAATCCATGTAATATAGTCTACCTACACCGTCACAATAAATCCATGTAATATAGTCTACCTACACTTTCACAATAAATCCATGTAACATCGTGTACCTACACCATCACAATAAATCCATGTAATATAGTCTACACCATCACAATAAATCCATGTAATATAGTCTACCTACATCATCACAATAAATCCATGTAATATAGCCTACACCATCACAATAAATCCATGTAATATAGTCTACCTACACCATCACAATAAATCCATGTAATATAGTCTACCTACACCATCACAATAAATCCATGTAATATAGTCTACCTACACCATCACAATAAATCCATGTAATATAGTCTACACCATCAGAATAAATCCATGTCATATAGCCTACACCATCACAATGAATCCATGTAATATAGTCTACCTACACCATCACAATAAATCCATGTAATATAGTCTACCTACACCATCACAATAAATCCATGTAATATAGTCTACACCATCACAATAAATCCATGTAATATAGTCTACCTACACCATCACAATAAATCCATGTAATATAGTCTACCTACACCATCATATTAAATCCATGTAATATAGCCTACACCATCACAATAAATCCATGTAATATAGTCTACCTACACCATCACAATAAATCCATGTAATATAGTCTACCTACACATCACAATAAATCCATGTAATATAGTCTACACCATCACAATAAATCCATGTAATATATCCTACACCATCACAATAAATCCATGTAATATAGTCCACCTACACCATCACAATAAATCCATGTAATATAGTCCACCTACACCATCACAATAAATCCATGTAATATAGTCTACACCATCACAATAAATCAATGTAATATAGTCTACACCATCACAATAAATCCATGTAATATAGTCTACCTACACCATCACAATAAATCCATGTAATAATTTTCTACACCATAACAATAAATCCATGTAATATAGTCTACCTACTCCATCACAATAAATCCATGTAATATAGTCCACCTACACCATCACAATAAATCCATGTAATATAGTCTACACCATCACAATAAATCCATGTAATATAGTCTACACCATCACAATAAATCCATGTAATATAGTCTACACCATCACAATAAATCCATGTAATATAGTCTACCTACACCATCACAATAAATCCATGTAATATAGTCTACCTACACCATCACAATAAATCCATGTAATATAGCCTACACCATCACAAATCCATGTAATATAGTCTACACCATCACAATAAATCCATGTAATATAGCCTACACCATCACAATAAATCCATGTAATATAGTCTACATCATCACAATAAATCCATGTAATATAGTCTACCTACACCATCACAATAAATCCATGTGATATAGTCTACACCATCAAAATAAATCCATGTGATATAGTCTACCTACACCATCACAATAAATCCATGTAATATAGTCAGTCTACACCTTCACAATAAATCCATGTAATATAGTCTACACCATCACAATAAATCCATGTAATATAGTCTACCTACACCATCACAATAAATCCATGTAATATAGTCTACACCATCACAATAAATCCATGTAATATAGTCTACCTACACCATCACAATAAATCCATGTAATATAGTCTACACCTTCACAATACATCCATGTAATATAGTCCACCTACACCATCACAATAAATCCATGTAATATAGTCTACACCATCACAATAAATCCATGTAATATAGTCTACACCATCACAATAAATCCATGTAATATAGTCTACACCATCACAATAAATCCATGTAATATAGTCTACCTACACCATCACAATAAATCCATGTAATATATCCTACACCATAACAATAAATCCATGTAATATAGTCTACCTACACCATCACAATAAATCCATGTAATATAGTCTACCTACACCATCACAATAAATCCATGTAATATAGTCTACCTACACCGTCACAATAAATCCATGTAATATAGTCTACCTACACTTTCACAATAAATCCATGTAACATCGTGTACCTACACCATCACAATAAATCCATGTAATATAGTCTACACCATCACAATAAATCCATTTAATATAGTCTACCTACATCATCACAATAAATCCATGTAATATAGCCTACACCATCACAATAAATCCATGTAATATAGTCTACCTACACCATCACAATAAATCCATGTAATATAGTCTACCTACACCATCACAATAAATCCATGTAATATAGTCTACCTACACCATCACAATAAATCCATGTAATATAGTCTACACCATCAGAATAAATCCATGTCATATAGCCTACACCATCACAATGAATCCATGTAATATAGTCTACCTACACCATCACAATAAATCCATGTAATATAGTCTACCTACACCATCACAATAAATCCATGTAATATAGTCTACCTACACCATCATAATAAATCCATGTAATATAGCCTACACCATCACAATAAATCCATGTAATATAGTCTACCTACACCATCACAATAAATCCATGTAATATAGTCTACCTACACATCACAATAAATCCATGTAATATAGTCTACACCATCACAATAAATCCATGTAATATATCCTACACCATCACAATAAATCCATGTAATATAGTCCACCTACACCATCACAATAAATCCATGTAATATAGTCCACCTACACCATCACAATAAATCCATGTAATATAGTCTACACCATCACAATAAATCCATGTAATATAGTCTACACCATCACAATAAATCCATGTAATATAGTCTACCTACACCATCACAATAAATCCATGTAATATATCCTACACCATAACAATAAATCCATTTAATATAGTCTACCTACACCATCACAATAAATCCATGTAATATAGTCTACCTACACCATCACAATAAATCCATGTAATATAGTCTACACCATCACAATAAATCCATGTAATATATCCTACACCATCACAATAAACCCATGTAATATAGTCTACACCATCACAATAAATCCATGTAATATAGTCTACCTACACCATCACAATAAATCCATGTAATATAGTCAACCTACACCATCACAATAAATCCATGTAATATAGTCTACCTACACCATCACAATAAATCCATGTAATATAGTCCACCTATACCATCACAATAAATCCATGTAATATAGTCCACCTACACCATCACAATAAATCCATGTAATATAGTCTACACCATCACAATAAATCCCTGTAATATAGTCTACACCATCACAATAAATCCATGTAATATAGTCTACCTACATCATCACAATAAATCCATGTAATATAGCCTACACCATCACAATAAATCCATGTAATATAGTCTACCTACACCATCACAATAAATCCATGTAATATAGTCTACCTACACCATCACAATAAATCCATGTAATATAGTCTACCTACACCATCACAATAAATCCATGTAATATAGTCTACACCATCACAATAAATCCATGTCATATAGCCTACACCATCACAATAAATCCATGTAATATAGTCTACCTACACCATCACAATAAATCCATGTAATATACTCTACCTACACCATCACAATAAATCCAAGTAATATAGTCTACACCATCACAATAAATCCATGTAATATAGTCTACCTACACCATCACAATAAATCCATGTAATATAGTCTACCTACACCATCATAATAAATCCATTTAATATAGCCTACACCATCACAATAAATCCATGTAATATAGTCTACCTACACCATCACAATAAATCCATGTAATATAGTCTACCTACACCATCACAATAAATCCATGTAATATAGTCTACACCATCACAATAAATCCATGTAATATATCCTACACCATCACAATAAATCCATGTAATATAGTCTACACCATCACAATAAATCCATGTAATATAGTCTACCTACACCATCACAATAAATCCATGTAATATAGTCTACCTACACCATCACAATAAATCCATGTAATATAGTCCACCTACACCATCACAATAAATCCATGTAATATAGTCCACCTACACCATCACAATAAATCCATGTAATATAGTCTACACCATCACAATAAATCCATGTAATATAGTCTACACCATCACAATAAATCCATGTAATATAGTCTACACCATCACAATAAATCCATGTAATATAGTCTACACCATCACAATAAATCCATGTAATATAGTCCACCTACACCATCACAATAAATCCATGTAATATAGTCTACCTACACCCTCACAATAAATCCATGTAATATAGTCTACACCTTCACAATACATCCATGTAATATAGTCCACCTACACCATCACAATAAATCCATGTAATATAGTCTACACATCACAATAAATCCATGTAATATAGTCTACACCATCACAATAAATCCATGTAATATAGTCTACACCATCACAATAAATCCATGTAATATATCCTACACCATCACAATAAATCCATGTAATATAGTCTACACCATCACAATAAATCCATGTAATATAGTCTACCTACACCATCACAATAAATCCATGTAATATAGTCTACCTACACCATCACAATAAATCCATGTAATATAGTCCACCTACACCATCACAATAAATCCATGTAATATAGTCCACCTACACCATCACAATAAATCCATGTAATATAGTCTACACCATCACAATAAATCCATGTAATATAGTCTACACCATCACAATAAATCCATGTAATATAGTCTACACCATCACAATAAATCCATGTAATATAGTCCACCTACACCATCACAATAAATCCATGTAATATAGTCTACCTACACCATCACAATAAATCCATGTAATATAGTCTACACCTTCACAATACATCCATGTAATATAGTCCACCTACACCATCACAATAAATCCATGTAATATAGTCTACACCATCACAATAAATCCATGTAATATAGTCTACACCATCACAATAAATCCATGTAATATAGTCTACACCATCACAATAAATCCATGTAATATAGTCTACACCATCACAATAAATCCATGTAATATAGTCTACCTACACCATCACAATAAATCCATGTAATATATCCTACACCATAACAATAAATCCATGTAATATAGTCTACCTACACCATCACAATAAATCCATGTAATATAGTCTACCTACACCATCACAATAAATCCATGTAATATAGTCTACCTACACCGTCACAATAAATCCATGTAATATAGTCTACCTACACTTTCACAATAAATCCATGTAACATCGTGTACCTACACCATCACAATAAATCCATGTAATATAGTCTACACCATCACAATAAATCCATGTAATATAGTCTACCTACATCATCACAATAAATCCATGTAATATAGCCTACACCATCACAATAAATCCATGTAATATAGTCTACCTACACCATCACAATAAATCCATGTAATATAGTCTACCTACACCATCACAATAAATCCATGTAATATAGTCTACCTACACCATCACAATAAATCCATGTAATATAGTCTACACCATCAGAATAAATCCATGTCATATAGCCTACACCATCACAATGAATCCATGTAATATAGTCTACCTACACCATCACAATAAATCCATGTAATATAGTCTACCTACACCATCACAATAAATCCATGTAATATAGTCTACACCATCACAATAAATCCATGTAATATAGTCTACCTACACCATCACAATAAATCCATGTAATATAGTCTACCTACACCATCATATTAAATCCATGTAATATAGCCTACACCATCACAATAAATCCATGTAATATAGTCTACCTACACCATCACAATAAATCCATGTAATATAGTCTACCTACACATCACAATAAATCCATGTAATATAGTCTACACCATCACAATAAATCCATGTAATATATCCTACACCATCACAATAAATCCATGTAATATAGTCCACCTACACCATCACAATAAATCCATGTAATATAGTCCACCTACACCATCACAATAAATCCATGTAATATAGTCTACACCATCACAATAAATCAATGTAATATAGTCTACACCATCACAATAAATCCATGTAATATAGTCTACCTACACCATCACAATAAATCCATGTAATATATCCTACACCATAACAATAAATCCATGTAATATAGTCTACCTACTCCATCACAATAAATCCATGTAATATAGTCCACCTACACCATCACAATAAATCCATGTAATATAGTCTACACCATCACAATAAATCCATGTAATATAGTCTACACCATCACAATAAATCCATGTAATATAGTCTACACCATCACAATAAATCCATGTAATATAGTCTACCTACACCATCACAATAAATCCATGTAATATAGTCTACCTACACCATCACAATAAATCCATGTAATATAGCCTACACCATCACAAATCCATGTAATATAGTCTACACCATCACAATAAATCCATGTAATATAGCCTACACCATCACAATAAATCCATGTAATATAGTCTACATCATCACAATAAATCCATGTAATATAGTCTACCTACACCATCACAATAAATCCATGTGATATAGTCTACACCATCAAAATAAATCCATGTGATATAGTCTACCTACACCATCACAATAAATCCATGTAATATAGTCAGTCTACACCTTCACAATAAATCCATGTAATATAGTCTACACCATCACAATAAATCCATGTAATATAGTCTACCTACACCATCACAATAAATCCATGTAATATAGTCTACACCATCACAATAAATCCATGTAATATAGTCTACCTACACCATCACAATAAATCCATGTAATATAGTCTACACCTTCACAATACATCCATGTAATATAGTCCACCTACACCATCACAATAAATCCATGTAATATAGTCTACACCATCACAATAAATCCATGTAATATAGTCTACACCATCACAATAAATCCATGTAATATAGTCTACACCATCACAATAAATCCATGTAATATAGTCTACACCATCACAATAAATCCATGTAATATAGTCTACCTACACCATCACAATAAATCCATGTAATATATCCTACACCATAACAATAAATCCATGTAATATAGTCTACCTACACCATCACAATAAATCCATGTAATATAGTCTACCTACACCATCACAATAAATCCATGTAATATAGTCTACCTACACCGTCACAATAAATCCATGTAATATAGTCTACCTACACTTTCACAATAAATCCATGTAACATCGTGTACCTACACCATCACAATAAATCCATGTAATATAGTCTACACCATCACAATAAATCCATGTAATATAGTCTACCTACATCATCACAATAAATCCATGTAATATAGCCTACACCATCACAATAAATCCATGTAATATAGTCTACCTACACCATCACAATAAATCCATGTAATATAGTCTACCTACACCATCACAATAAATCCATGTAATATAGTCTACCTACACCATCACAATAAATCCATGTAATATAGTCTACACCATCAGAATAAATCCATGTCATATAGCCTACACCATCACAATGAATCCATGTAATATAGTCTACCTACACCATCACAATAAATCCATGTAATATAGTCTACCTACACCATCACAATAAATCCATGTAATATAGTCTACACCATCACAATAAATCCATGTAATATAGTCTACCTACACCATCACAATAAATCCATGTAATATAGTCTACCTACACCATCATAATAAATCCATGTAATATAGCCTACACCATCACAATAAATCCATGTAATATAGTCTACCTACACCATCACAATAAATCCATGTAATATAGTCTACCTACACATCACAATAAATCCATGTAATATAGTCTACACCATCACAATAAATCCATGTAATATATCCTACACCATCACAATAAATCCATGTAATATAGTCCACCTACACCATCACAATAAATCCATGTAATATAGTCCACCTACACCATCACAATAAATCCATGTAATATAGTCTACACCATCACAATAAATCCATGTAATATAGTCTACACCATCACAATAAATCCATGTAATATAGTCTACCTACACCATCACAATAAATCCATGTAATATATCCTACACCATAACAATAAATCCATTTAATATAGTCTACCTACACCATCACAATAAATCCATGTAATATAGTCTACCTACACCATCACAATAAATCCATGTAATATAGTCTACACCATCACAATAAATCCATGTAATATATCCTACACCATCACAATAAACCCATGTAATATAGTCTACACCATCACAATAAATCCATGTAATATAGTCTACCTACACCATCACAATAAATCCATGTAATATAGTCAACCTACACCATCACAATAAATCCATGTAATATAGTCTACCTACACCATCACAATAAATCCATGTAATATAGTCCACCTATACCATCACAATAAATCCATGTAATATAGTCCACCTACACCATCACAATAAATCCATGTAATATAGTCTACACCATCACAATAAATCCCTGTAATATAGTCTACACCATCACAATAAATCCATGTAATATAGTCTACCTACATCATCACAATAAATCCATGTAATATAGCCTACACCATCACAATAAATCCATGTAATATAGTCTACCTACACCATCACAATAAATCCATGTAATATAGTCTACCTACACCATCACAATAAATCCATGTAATATAGTCTACCTACACCATCACAATAAATCCATGTAATATAGTCTACACCATCACAATAAATCCATGTCATATAGCCTACACCATCACAATAAATCCATGTAATATAGTCTACCTACACCATCACAATAAATCCATGTAATATACTCTACCTACACCATCACAATAAATCCAAGTAATATAGTCTACACCATCACAATAAATCCATGTAATATAGTCTACCTACACCATCACAATAAATCCATGTAATATAGTCTACCTACACCATCATAATAAATCCATTTAATATAGCCTACACCATCACAATAAATCCATGTAATATAGTCTACCTACACCATCACAATAAATCCATGTAATATAGTCTACCTACACCATCACAATAAATCCATGTAATATAGTCTACACCATCACAATAAATCCATGTAATATATCCTACACCATCACAATAAATCCATGTAATATAGTCTACACCATCACAATAAATCCATGTAATATAGTCTACCTACACCATCACAATAAATCCATGTAATATAGTCTACCTACACCATCACAATAAATCCATGTAATATAGTCCACCTACACCATCACAATAAATCCATGTAATATAGTCCACGTACACCATCACAATAAATCCATGTAATATAGTCTACACCATCACAATAAATCCATGTAATATAGTCTACACCATCACAATAAATCCATGTAATATAGTCTACACCATCACAATAAATCCATGTAATATAGTCTACACCATCACAATAAATCCATGTAATATAGTCTACACCATCACAATAAATCCATGTAATATAGTCTACACCATCACAATAAATCCATGTAATATAGTCTACCTACACCATCACAATAAATCCATGTAATATATCCTACACCATAACAATAAATCCATGTAATATAGTCTACCTACACCATCACAATAAATCCATGTAATATAGTCTACCTACACCATCACAATAAATCCATGTAATATAGTCTACCTACACCGTCACAATAAATCCATGTAATATAGTCTACCTACACTTTCACAATAAATCCATGTAACATCGTGTACCTACACCATCACAATAAATCCATGTAATATAGTCTACACCATCACAATAAATCCATGTAATATAGTCTACCTACATCATCACAATAAATCCATGTAATATAGCCTACACCATCACAATAAATCCATGTAATATAGTCTACCTACACCATCACAATAAATCCATGTAATATAGTCTACCTACACCATCACAATAAATCCATGTAATATAGTCTACCTACACCATCACAATAAATCCATGTAATATAGTCTACACCATCAGAATAAATCCATGTCATATAGCCTACACCATCACAATGAATCCATGTAATATAGTCTACCTACACCATCACAATAAATCCATGTAATATAGTCTACCTACACCATCACAATAAATCCATGTAATATAGTCTACACCATCACAATAAATCGATGTAATATAGTCTACCTACACCATCACAATAAATCCATGTAATATAGTCTACCTACACCATCATATTAAATCCATGTAATATAGCCTACACCATCACAATAAATCCATGTAATATAGTCTACCTACACCATCACAATAAATCCATGTAATATAGTCTACCTACACATCACAATAAATCCATGTAATATAGTCTACACCATCACAATAAATCCATGTAATATATCCTACACCATCACAATAAATCCATGTAATATAGTCCACCTACACCATCACAATAAATCCATGTAATATAGTCCACCTACACCATCACAATAAATCCATGTAATATAGTCTACACCATCACAATAAATCAATGTAATATAGTCTACACCATCACAATAAATCCATGTAATATAGTCTACCTACACCATCACAATAAATCCATGTAATATATCCTACACCATAACAATAAATCCATGTAATATAGTCTACCTACTCCATCACAATAAATCCATGTAATATAGTCCACCTACACCATCACAATAAATCCATGTAATATAGTCTACACCATCACAATAAATCCATGTAATATAGTCTACACCATCACAATAAATCCATGTAATATAGTCTACACCATCACAATAAATCCATGTAATATAGTCTACCTACACCATCACAATAAATCCATGTAATATATCCTACACCATAACAATAAATCCATGTAATATAGTCTACCTACTCCATCACAATAAATCCATGTAATATAGTCCACCTACACCATCACAATAAATCCATGTAATATAGTCTACACCATCACAATAAATCCATGTAATATAGTCTACACCATCACAATAAATCCATGTAATATAGTCTACACCATCACAATAAATCCATGTAATATAGTCTACCTACACCATCACAATAAATCCATGTAATATAGTCTACCTACACCATCACAATAAATCCATGTAATATAGCCTACACCATCACAAATCCATGTAATATAGTCTACACCATCACAATAAATCCATGTAATATAGCCTACACCATCACAATAAATCCATGTAATATAGTCTACATCATCACAATAAATCCATGTAATATAGTCTACCTACACCATCACAATAAATCCATGTGATATAGTCTACACCATCAAAATAAATCCATGTGATATAGTCTACCTACACCATCACAATAAATCCATGTAATATAGTCAGTCTACACCTTCACAATAAATCCATGTAATATAGTCTACACCATCACAATAAATCCATGTAATATAGTCTACCTACACCATCACAATAAATCCATGTAATATAGTCTACACCATCACAATAAATCCATGTAATATAGTCTACCTACACCATCACAATAAATCCATGTAATATAGTCTACACCTTCACAATACATCCATGTAATATAGTCCACCTACACCATCACAATAAATCCATGTAATATAGTCTACACCATCACAATAAATCCATGTAATATAGTCTACACCATCACAATAAATCCATGTAATATAGTCTACACCATCACAATAAATCCATGTAATATAGTCTACACCATCACAATAAATCCATGTAATATAGTCTACCTACACCATCACAATAAATCCATGTAATATATCCTACACCATAACAATAAATCCATGTAATATAGTCTACCTACACCATCACAATAAATCCATGTAATATAGTCTACCTACACCATCACAATAAATCCATGTAATATAGTCTACCTACACCGTCACAATAAATCCATGTAATATAGTCTACCTACACTTTCACAATAAATCCATGTAACATCGTGTACCTACACCATCACAATAAATCCATGTAATATAGTCTACACCATCACAATAAATCCATGTAATATAGTCTACCTACATCATCACAATAAATCCATGTAATATAGCCTACACCATCACAATAAATCCATGTAATATAGTCTACCTACACCATCACAATAAATCCATGTAATATAGTCTACCTACACCATCACAATAAATCCATGTAATATAGTCTACCTACACCATCACAATAAATCCATGTAATATAGTCTACACCATCAGAATAAATCCATGTCATATAGCCTACACCATCACAATGAATCCATGTAATATAGTCTACCTACACCATCACAATAAATCCATGTAATATAGTCTACCTACACCATCACAATAAATCCATGTAATATAGTCTACACCATCACAATAAATCCATGTAATATAGTCTACCTACACCATCACAATAAATCCATGTAATATAGTCTACCTACACCATCATAATAAATCCATGTAATATAGCCTACACCATCACAATAAATCCATGTAATATAGTCTACCTACACCATCACAATAAATCCATGTAATATAGTCTACCTACACATCACAATAAATCCATGTAATATAGTCTACACCATCACAATAAATCCATGTAATATATCCTACACCATCACAATAAATCCATGTAATATAGTCCACCTACACCATCACAATAAATCCATGTAATATAGTCCACCTACACCATCACAATAAATCCATGTAATATAGTCTACACCATCACAATAAATCCATGTAATATAGTCTACACCATCACAATAAATCCATGTAATATAGTCTACCTACACCATCACAATAAATCCATGTAATATATCCTACACCATAACAATAAATCCATTTAATATAGTCTACCTACACCATCACAATAAATCCATGTAATATAGTCTACCTACACCATCACAATAAATCCATGTAATATAGTCTACACCATCACAATAAATCCATGTAATATATCCTACACCATCACAATAAACCCATGTAATATAGTCTACACCATCACAATAAATCCATGTAATATAGTCTACCTACACCATCACAATAAATCCATGTAATATAGTCAACCTACACCATCACAATAAATCCATGTAATATAGTCTACCTACACCATCACAATAAATCCATGTAATATAGTCCACCTATACCATCACAATAAATCCATGTAATATAGTCCACCTACACCATCACAATAAATCCATGTAATATAGTCTACACCATCACAATAAATCCCTGTAATATAGTCTACACCATCACAATAAATCCATGTAATATAGTCTACCTACATCATCACAATAAATCCATGTAATATAGCCTACACCATCACAATAAATCCATGTAATATAGTCTACCTACACCATCACAATAAATCCATGTAATATAGTCTACCTACACCATCACAATAAATCCATGTAATATAGTCTACCTACACCATCACAATAAATCCATGTAATATAGTCTACACCATCACAATAAATCCATGTCATATAGCCTACACCATCACAATAAATCCATGTAATATAGTCTACCTACACCATCACAATAAATCCATGTAATATACTCTACCTACACCATCACAATAAATCCAAGTAATATAGTCTACACCATCACAATAAATCCATGTAATATAGTCTACCTACACCATCACAATAAATCCATGTAATATAGTCTACCTACACCATCATAATAAATCCATTTAATATAGCCTACACCATCACAATAAATCCATGTAATATAGTCTACCTACACCATCACAATAAATCCATGTAATATAGTCTACCTACACCATCACAATAAATCCATGTAATATAGTCTACACCATCACAATAAATCCATGTAATATATCCTACACCATCACAATAAATCCATGTAATATAGTCTACACCATCACAATAAATCCATGTAATATAGTCTACCTACACCATCACAATAAATCCATGTAATATAGTCTACCTACACCATCACAATAAATCCATGTAATATAGTCCACCTACACCATCACAATAAATCCATGTAATATAGTCCACGTACACCATCACAATAAATCCATGTAATATAGTCTACACCATCACAATAAATCCATGTAATATAGTCTACACCATCACAATAAATCCATGTAATATAGTCTACACCATCACAATAAATCCATGTAATATAGTCTACACCATCACAATAAATCCATGTAATATAGTCTACACCATCACAATAAATCCATGTAATATAGTCTACACCATCACAATAAATCCATGTAATATAGTCTACACCATCACAATAAATCCATGTAATATAGTCTACCTACACCATCACAATAAATCCATGTAATATATCCTACACCATAACAATAAATCCATGTAATATAGTCTACCTACACCATCACAATAAATCCATGTAATATAGTCTACCTACACCATCACAATAAATCCATGTAATATAGTCTACCTACACCGTCACAATAAATCCATGTAATATAGTCTACCTACACTTTCACAATAAATCCATGTAACATCGTGTACCTACACCATCACAATAAATCCATGTAATATAGTCTACACCATCACAATAAATCCATGTAATATAGTCTACCTACATCATCACAATAAATCCATGTAATATAGCCTACACCATCACAATAAATCCATGTAATATAGTCTACCTACACCATCACAATAAATCCATGTAATATAGTCTACCTACACCATCACAATAAATCCATGTAATATAGTCTACCTACACCATCACAATAAATCCATGTAATATAGTCTACACCATCAGAATAAATCCATGTCATATAGCCTACACCATCACAATGAATCCATGTAATATAGTCTACCTACACCATCACAATAAATCCATGTAATATAGTCTACCTACACCATCACAATAAATCCATGTAATATAGTCTACACCATCACAATAAATCGATGTAATATAGTCTACCTACACCATCACAATAAATCCATGTAATATAGTCTACCTACACCATCATATTAAATCCATGTAATATAGCCTACACCATCACAATAAATCCATGTAATATAGTCTACCTACACCATCACAATAAATCCATGTAATATAGTCTACCTACACATCACAATAAATCCATGTAATATAGTCTACACCATCACAATAAATCCATGTAATATATCCTACACCATCACAATAAATCCATGTAATATAGTCCACCTACACCATCACAATAAATCCATGTAATATAGTCCACCTACACCATCACAATAAATCCATGTAATATAGTCTACACCATCACAATAAATCAATGTAATATAGTCTACACCATCACAATAAATCCATGTAATATAGTCTACCTACACCATCACAATAAATCCATGTAATATATCCTACACCATAACAATAAATCCATGTAATATAGTCTACCTACTCCATCACAATAAATCCATGTAATATAGTCCACCTACACCATCACAATAAATCCATGTAATATAGTCTACACCATCACAATAAATCCATGTAATATAGTCTACACCATCACAATAAATCCATGTAATATAGTCTACACCATCACAATAAATCCATGTAATATAGTCTACCTACACCATCACAATAAATCCATGTAATATAGTCTACCTACACCATCACAATAAATCCATGTAATATAGCCTACACCATCACAAATCCATGTAATATAGTCTACACCATCACAATAAATCCATGTAATATAGCCTACACCATCACAATAAATCCATGTAATATAGTCTACATCATCACAATAAATCCATGTAATATAGTCTACCTACACCATCACAATAAATCCATGTGATATAGTCTACACCATCAAAATAAATCCATGTGATATAGTCTACCTACACCATCACAATAAATCCATGTAATATAGTCAGTCTACACCTTCACAATAAATCCATGTAATATAGTCTACACCATCACAATAAATCCATGTAATATAGTCTACCTACACCATCACAATAAATCCATGTAATATAGTCTACACCATCACAATAAATCCATGTAATATAGTCTACCTACACCATCACAATAAATCCATGTAATATAGTCTACACCTTCACAATACATCCATGTAATATAGTCCACCTACACCATCACAATAAATCCATGTAATATAGTCTACACCATCACAATAAATCCATGTAATATAGTCTACACCATCACAATAAATCCATGTAATATAGTCTACACCATCACAATAAATCCATGTAATATAGTCTACACCATCACAATAAATCCATGTAATATAGTCTACCTACACCATCACAATAAATCCATGTAATATATCCTACACCATAACAATAAATCCATGTAATATAGTCTACCTACACCATCACAATAAATCCATGTAATATAGTCTACCTACACCATCACAATAAATCCATGTAATATAGTCTACCTACACCGTCACAATAAATCCATGTAATATAGTCTACCTACACTTTCACAATAAATCCATGTAACATCGTGTACCTACACCATCACAATAAATCCATGTAATATAGTCTACACCATCACAATAAATCCATGTAATATAGTCTACCTACATCATCACAATAAATCCATGTAATATAGCCTACACCATCACAATAAATCCATGTAATATAGTCTACCTACACCATCACAATAAATCCATGTAATATAGTCTACCTACACCATCACAATAAATCCATGTAATATAGTCTACCTACACCATCACAATAAATCCATGTAATATAGTCTACACCATCAGAATAAATCCATGTCATATAGCCTACACCATCACAATGAATCCATGTAATATAGTCTACCTACACCATCACAATAAATCCATGTAATATAGTCTACCTACACCATCACAATAAATCCATGTAATATAGTCTACACCATCACAATAAATCCATGTAATATAGTCTACCTACACCATCACAATAAATCCATGTAATATAGTCTACCTACACCATCATAATAAATCCATGTAATATAGCCTACACCATCACAATAAATCCATGTAATATAGTCTACCTACACCATCACAATAAATCCATGTAATATAGTCTACCTACACATCACAATAAATCCATGTAATATAGTCTACACCATCACAATAAATCCATGTAATATATCCTACACCATCACAATAAATCCATGTAATATAGTCCACCTACACCATCACAATAAATCCATGTAATATAGTCCACCTACACCATCACAATAAATCCATGTAATATAGTCTACACCATCACAATAAATCCATGTAATATAGTCTACACCATCACAATAAATCCATGTAATATAGTCTACCTACACCATCACAATAAATCCATGTAATATATCCTACACCATAACAATAAATCCATTTAATATAGTCTACCTACACCATCACAATAAATCCATGTAATATAGTCTACCTACACCATCACAATAAATCCATGTAATATAGTCTACACCATCACAATAAATCCATGTAATATATCCTACACCATCACAATAAACCCATGTAATATAGTCTACACCATCACAATAAATCCATGTAATATAGTCTACCTACACCATCACAATAAATCCATGTAATATAGTCAACCTACACCATCACAATAAATCCATGTAATATAGTCTACCTACACCATCACAATAAATCCATGTAATATAGTCCACCTATACCATCACAATAAATCCATGTAATATAGTCCACCTACACCATCACAATAAATCCATGTAATATAGTCTACACCATCACAATAAATCCCTGTAATATAGTCTACACCATCACAATAAATCCATGTAATATAGTCTACCTACATCATCACAATAAATCCATGTAATATAGCCTACACCATCACAATAAATCCATGTAATATAGTCTACCTACACCATCACAATAAATCCATGTAATATAGTCTACCTACACCATCACAATAAATCCATGTAATATAGTCTACCTACACCATCACAATAAATCCATGTAATATAGTCTACACCATCACAATAAATCCATGTCATATAGCCTACACCATCACAATAAATCCATGTAATATAGTCTACCTACACCATCACAATAAATCCATGTAATATACTCTACCTACACCATCACAATAAATCCAAGTAATATAGTCTACACCATCACAATACATCCATGTAATATAGTCTACCTACACCATCACAATAAATCCATGTAATATAGTCTACCTACACCATCATAATAAATCCATTTAATATAGCCTACACCATCACAATAAATCCATGTAATATAGTCTACCTACACCATCACAATAAATCCATGTAATATAGTCTACCTACACCATCACAATAAATCCATGTAATATAGTCTACACCATCACAATAAATCCATGTAATATATCCTACACCATCACAATAAATCCATGTAATATAGTCTACACCATCACAATAAATCCATGTAATATAGTCTACCTACACCATCACAATAAATCCATGTAATATAGTCTACCTACACCATCACAATAAATCCATGTAATATAGTCCACCTACACCATCACAATAAATCCATGTAATATAGTCCACGTACACCATCACAATAAATCCATGTAATATAGTCTACACCATCACAATAAATCCATGTAATATAGTCTACACCATCACAATAAATCCATGTAATATAGTCTACACCATCACAATAAATCCATGTAATATAGTCTACACCATCACAATAAATCCATGTAATATAGTCTACCTACACCATCACAATAAATCCATGTAATATAGTCTACCTACACCATCATAATAAATCCATTTAATATAGCCTACACCATCACAATAAATCCATGTAATATAGTCTACACCATCACAATAAATCCATGTAATATATCCTACACCATCACAATAAATCCATGTAATATAGTCTACACCATCACAATAAATCCATGTAATATAGTCTACCTACACCATCACAATAAATCCATGTAATATAGTCTACCTACACCATCACAATAAATCCATGTAATATAGTCCACCTACACCATCACAATAAATCCATGTAATATAGTCCACGTACACCATCACAATAAATCCATGTAATATAGTCTACACCATCACAATAAATCCATGTAATATAGTCTACACCATCACAATAAATCCATGTAATATAGTCTACACCATCACAATAAATCCATGTAATATAGTCTACACCATCACAATAAATCCATGTAATATAGTCTACACCATCACAATAAATCCATGTAATATAGTCTACACCATCACAATAAATCCATGTAATATAGTCTACCTACACCATCACAATAAATCCATGTAATATAGTCTACACCTTCACAATACATCCATGTAATATAGTCCACCTACACCATCACAATAAATCCATGTAATATAGTCTACACATCACAATAAATCCATGTAATATAGTCTACACCATCACAATAAATCCATGTAATATAGTCTACACCATCACAATAAATCCATGTAATATAGTCTACCTACACCATCACAATAAATCCATGTAATATATCCTACACCATAACAATAAATCCATGTAATATAGTCTACCTACACCATCACAATAAATCCATGTAATATAGTCTACCTACACCATCACAATAAATCCATGTAATATAGTCTACCTACACCGTCACAATAAATCCATGTAATATAGTCTACCTACACTTTCACAATAAATCCATGTAACATCGTGTACCTACACCATCACAATAAATCCATGTAATATAGTCTACACCATCACAATAAATCCATGTAATATAGTCTACCTACATCATCACAATAAATCCATGTAATATAGCCTACACCATCACAATAAATCCATGTAATATAGTCTACCTACACCATCACAATAAATCCATGTAATATAGTCTACCTACACCATCACAATAAATCCATGTAATATAGTCTACCTACACCATCACAATAAATCCATGTAATATAGTCTACACCATCAGAATAAATCCATGTCATATAGCCTACACCATCACAATGAATCCATGTAATATAGTCTACCTACACCATCACAATAAATCCATGTAATATAGTCTACCTACACCATCACAATAAATCCATGTAATATAGTCTACACCATCACAATAAATCCATGTAATATAGTCTACCTACACCATCACAATAAATCCATGTAATATAGGCTACCTACACCATCATAATAAATCCATGTAATATAGCCTACACCATCACAATAAATCCATGTAATATAGTCTACCTACACCATCACAATAAATCCATGTAATATAGTCTACCTACACATCACAATAAATCCATGTAATATAGTCTACACCATCACAATAAATCCATGTAATATATCCTACACCATCACAATAAATCCATGTAATATAGTCCACCTACACCATCACAATAAATCCATGTAATATAGTCCACCTACACCATCACAATAAATCCATGTAATATAGTCTACACCATCACAATAAATCAATGTAATATAGTCTACACCATCACAATAAATCCATGTAATATAGTCTACCTACACCATCACAATAAATCCATGTAATATATCCTACACCATAACAATAAATCCATGTAATATAGTCTACCTACTCCATCACAATAAATCCATGTAATATAGTCCACCTACACCATCACAATAAATCCATGTAATATAGTCTACACCATCACAATAAATCCATGTAATATAGTCTACACCATCACAATAAATCCATGTAATATAGTCTACACCATCACAATAAATCCATGTAATATAGTCTACCTACACCATCACAATAAATCCATGTAATATAGTCTACCTACACCATCACAATAAATCCATGTAATATAGCCTACACCATCACAAATCCATGTAATATAGTCTACACCATCACAATAAATCCATGTAATATAGCCTACACCATCACAATAAATCCATGTAATATAGTCTACATCATCACAATAAATCCATGTAATATAGTCTACCTACACCATCACAATAAATCCATGTGATATAGTCTACACCATCAAAATAAATCCATGTGATATAGTCTACCTACACCATCACAATAAATCCATGTAATATAGTCAGTCTACACCTTCACAATAAATCCATGTAATATAGTCTACACCATCACAATAAATCCATGTAATATAGTCTACCTACACCATCACAATAAATCCATGTAATATAGTCTACACCATCACAATAAATCCATGTAATATAGTCTACCTACACCATCACAATAAATCCATGTAATATAGTCTACACCATCACAATAAATCCATGTAATATAGCCTATACCATCACAATAAATCCATGTAATATAGTCTACACCACCACAATAAATCCATGTAATATAGTCTACCTACACCTTCACAATAAATCCATGTAATATAGTCTGCACCATCACAATAAATCCATGTAATATAGTCTACACCATCACAATAAATCCATGTAATATAGTCTACCTACACCATCACAATAAATCCATGTAATATAGTCTACCTACACCATCACAATAAATCCATGTAATATATCCTACACCATAACAATAAATCCATGTAATATAGTCTACCTACACCATCACAATAAATCCATGTAATATAGTCTACCTACACCATCACAATAAATCCATGTAATATAGTCTACAACATCACAATAAATCCATGTAATATAGTCTACCTACACCATCACAATAAATCCATGTAATATAGTCTACCTACACCTTCACAATAAATCCATGTAATATCGTGTACCTACACCATCACAATAAATCCATGTAATATAGTCTACACCATCACAATAAATCCATGTAATATAGTCTACACCATCACAATAAATCCATGTAATATAGCCTACACCATCACAATAAATCCATGTAATATAGTCTACCTACACCATCACAATAAATCCATGTAATATAGTCTACCTACACCATCACAATAAATCCATGTAATAGTCTACCTACACCATCACAAATCCATGTAATATAGTCTACACCATCACAATAAATCCATGTAATATAGCCTACACCATCACAATAAATCCATGTAATATAGTTCACCTACACCATCACAATAAATCCATGTAATATGTCTACACCATCACAATAAATCCATGTAATATATAGTCTACACCATCACAATAAATCCATGTAATAGTCTACCTACACCATCACAATAAATCCATGTAATATAGTCTACACCATCACAATAAATCCATGTAATATAGTCTACCTACACCATCACAATAAATCCATGTAATATAGTCAGTCTACACCTTCACAATAAATCCATGTAATATAGTCTACACCATCACAATAAATCCATGTAATATAGTCTACCTACACCATCACAATAAATCCATGTAATATAGCCTACACCATCACAATAAATCCATGTAATATAGTCTACCTACACCATCACAATAAATCCATGTAATATAGTCTACCTACACCATCACAATAAATCCATGTAATATAGTCTACACCATCACAATAAATCCATGTAATATAGTCTACCTACACCATCACAATAAATCCATGTAATATAGCCTACACCATCACAATAAATCCATGTAATATAGTCTACCTACACCATCACAATAAATCCATGTAATATCGTCTACCTACACCATCACAATAAATCCATGTAATATAGTCTACACCATCACAATAAATCCATGTAATATATCCTACACCATCACAATAAATCCATGTAATATAGTCTACACCATCACAATAAATCCATGTAATATAGTCTACACCATCACAATAAATCCATGTAATAGTCTACCTACACCATCACAATAAATCCATGTAATATAGTCTACACCATCACAATAAATCCATGTAATATAGTCTACCTACACCATCACAATAAATCCATGTAATATAGTCAGTCTACACCTTCACAATAAATCCATGTAATATAGTCTACACCATCACAATAAATCCATGTAATATAGTCTACCTACACATCACAATAAATCCATGTAATATAGTCTACACCATCACAATAAATCCATGTAATATAGTCTACCTACACCATCACAATAAATCCATGTAATATAGTCTACACCATCACAATAAATCCATGTAATATAGCCTATACCATCACAATAAATCCATGTAATATAGTCTACATCATCACAATAAATCCATGTAATATAGCCTACACCATCACAATAAATCCATGTAATATAGTCTACCTACACCATCACAATAAATCCATGTAATATAGTCTACCTACACCATCACAATAAATCCATGTAATATAGTCTACCTACACCATCACAATAAATCCATGTAATATAGTCTACACCATCACAATAAATCCATGTCATATAGCCTACACCATCACAATAAATCCATGTAATATAGTCTACCTACACCATCACAATAAATCCATGTAATATATCCTACACCATAACAATAAATCCATGTAATATAGTCTACCTACACCATCACAATAAATCCATGTAATATAGTCTACCTACACCATCACAATAAATCCATGTAATATAGTCTACACCATCACAATAAATCCATGTAATATAGTCTACCTACACCATCACAATAAATCCATGTAATATAGTCAGTCTACACCTTCACAATAAATCCATGTAATATAGTCTACACCATCACAATAAATCCATGTAATATAGTCTACCTACACCATCACAATAAATCCATGTAATATAGTCTACACCATCACAATAAATCCATGTAATATAGTCTACCTACACCATCACAATAAATCCATGTAATATAGTCTACACCATCACAATAAATCCATGTAATATAGCCTATACCATCACAATAAATCCATGTAATATAGTCTACACCACCACAATAAATCCATGTAATATAGTCTACCTACACCTTCACAATAAATCCATGTAATATAGTCTGCACCATCACAATAAATCCATGTAATATAGTCTACACCATCACAATAAATCCATGTAATATAGTCTACCTACACCATCACAATAAATCCATGTAATATAGTCTACCTACACCATCACAATAAATCCATGTAATATATCCTACACCATAACAATAAATCCATGTAATATAGTCTACCTACACCATCACAATAAATCCATGTAATATAGTCTACCTACACCATCACAATAAATCCATGTAATATAGTCTACCTACACTTTCACAATAAATCCATGTAACATCGTGTACCTACACCATCACAATAAATCCATGTAATATAGTCTACACCATCACAATAAATCCATGTAATATAGTCTACCTACATCATCACAATAAATCCATGTAATATAGCCTACACCATCACAATAAATCCATGTAATATAGTCTACCTACACCATCACAATAAATCCATGTAATATAGTCTACCTACACCATCACAATAAATCCATGTAATATAGTCTACCTACACCATCACAATAAATCCATGTAATATAGTCTACACCATCACAATAAATCCATGTCATATAGCCTACACCATCACAATAAATCCATGTAATATAGTCTACCTACACCATCACAATAAATCCATGTAATATAGTCTACCTACACCATCACAATAAATCCATGTAATATAGTCTACACCATCACAATAAATCCATGTAATATAGTCTACCTACACCATCACAATAAATCCATGTAATATAGTCTACCTACACCATCATAATAAATCCATGTAATATAGCCTACACCATCACAATAAATCCATGTAATATAGTCTACCTACACCATCACAATAAATCCATGTAATATAGTCTACCTACACATCACAATAAATCCATGTAATATAGTCTACACCATCACAATAAATCCATGTAATATATCCTACACCATCACAATAAATCCATGTAATATAGTCCACCTACACCATCACAATAAATCCATGTAATATAGTCCACCTACACCATCACAATAAATCCATGTAATATAGTCTACACCATCACAATAAATCAATGTAATATAGTCTACACCATCACAATAAATCCATGTAATATAGTCTACCTACACCATCACAATAAATCCATGTAATATATCCTACACCATAACAATAAATCCATGTAATATAGTCTACCTACACCATCACAATAAATCCATGTAATATAGTCCACCTACACCATCACAATAAATCCATGTAATATAGTCTACACCATCACAATAAATCCATGTAATATAGTCTACACCATCACAATAAATCCATGTAATATAGTCTACACCATCACAATAAATCCATGTAATATAGTCTACCTACACCATCACAATAAATCCATGTAATATAGTCTACCTACACCATCACAATAAATCCATGTAATATAGCCTACACCATCACAATAAATCCATGTAATATAGTCTACATCATCACAATAAATCCATGTAATATAGTCTACCTACACCATCACAATAAATCCATGTGATATAGTCTACACCATCAAAATAAATCCATGTGATATAGTCTACCTACACCATCACAATAAATCCATGTAATATAGTCAGTCTACACCTTCACAATAAATCCATGTAATATAGTCTACACCATCACAATAAATCCATGTAATATAGTCTACCTACACCATCACAATAAATCCATGTAATATAGTCTACACCATCACAATAAATCCATGTAATATAGTCTACCTACACCATCATAATAAATCCATGTAATATAGTCTACACCATCACAATAAATCCATGTAATATAGCCTATACCATCACAATAAATCCATGTAATATAGTCTACACCACCACAATAAATCCATGTAATATAGTCTACCTACACCTTCACAATAAATCCATGTAATATAGTCTGCACCATCACAATAAATCCATGTAATATAGTCTACACCATCACAATAAATCCATGTAATATAGTCTACCTACACCATCACAATAAATCCATGTAATATAGTCTACCTACACCATCACAATAAATCCATGTAATATATCCTACACCATAACAATTAATCCATGTAATATAGTCTACCTACACCATCACAATAAATCCATGTAATATAGTCTACCTACACCATCACAATAAATCCATGTAATATAGTCTACACCATCACAATAAATCCATGTAATATAGTCTACCTACACCATCACAATAAATCCATGTAATATAGTCTACCTACACCTTCACAATAAATCCATGTAATATCGTGTACCTACACCATCACAATAAATCCATGTAATATAGTCTACACCATCACAATAAATCCATGTAATATTGCCTACACCATCACAATAAATCCATGTAATATAGTCTACCTACACCATCACAATAAATCCATGTAATATAGTCTACACCATCACAATAAATCCATGTAATATAGCCTACACCATCACAATAAATCCATGTAATATAGTCTACCTACACCATCACAATAAATCCATGTAATATAGTCTACCTACACCATCACAATAAATCCATGTAATAGTCTACCTACACCATCACAAATCCATGTAATATAGTCTACACCATCACAATAAATCCATGTAATATAGCCTACACCATCACAATAAATCCATGTAATATAGTTCACCTACACCATCACAATAAATCCATGTAATATGTCTACACCATCACAATAAATCCATGTAATATATAGTCTACACCATCACAATAAATCCATGTAATAGTCTACCTACAACATCACAATAAATCCATGTAATATAGTCTACACCATCACAATAAATCCATGTAATATAGTCTACCTAAACCATCACAATAAATCCATGTAATATAGTCAGTCTACACCTTCACAATAAATCCATGTAATATAGTCTACACCATCACAATAAATCCATGTAATATAGTCTACCTACACCATCACAATAAATCCATGTAATATAGCCTACACCATCACAATAAATCCATGTAATATAGTCTACCTACACCATCACAATAAATCCATGTAATATAGTCTACCTACACCATCACAATAAATCCATGTAATATAGTCTACACCATCACAATAAATCCATGTAATATAGTCTACCTACACCATCACAATAAATCCATGTAATTTAGCCTACACCATCACAATAAATCCATGTAATATAGTCTACCTACACCATCACAATAAATCCATGTAATATAGTCTACCTACACCATCACAGTAAATCCATGTAATATAGTCTACACCATCACAATAAATCCATGTAATATATCCTACACCATCACATTAAATCCATGTAATATAGTCTACACCATCACAATAAATCCATGTAATATAGTCTACACCATCACAATAAATCCATGTAATATAGTCTACCTACACCATCACAATAAATCCATGTAATATAGTCAGTCTACACCTTCACAATAAATCCATGTAATATAGTCTACACCATCACAATAAATCCATGTAATATAGTCTACCTACACCATCACAATAAATCCATGTAATATAGCCTACACCATCACAATAAATCCATGTAATATAGTCTACCTACACCATCACAATAAATCCATGTAATATAGTCTACCTACACCATCACAATAAATCCATGTAATATAGTCTACACCATCACAATAAATCCATGTAATATAGTCTACCTACACCATCACAATAAATCCATGTAATTTAGCCTACACCATCACAATAAATCCATGTAATATAGTCTACCTACACCATCACAATAAATCCATGTAATATAGTCTACCTACACCATCACAGTAAATCCATGTAATATAGTCTACACCATCACAATAAATCCATGTAATATATCCTACACCATCACATTAAATCCATGTAATATAGTCTACACCATCACAATAAATCCATGTAATATAGTCTACACCATCACAATAAATCCATGTAATAGTCTACCTACACCATCACAATAAATCCATGTAATATAGTCTACACCATCACAATAAATCCATGTAATATAGTCTACCTACACCATCACAATAAATCCATGTAATATAGTCAGTCTACACCTTCACAATAAATCCATGTAATATAGTCTACACCATCACAATAAATCCATGTAATATAGTCTACCTACACATCACAATAAATCCATGTAATATAGTCTACACCATCACAATAAATCCATGTAATATAGTCTACCTACACCATCACAATAAATCCATGTAATATAGTCTACACCATCACAATAAATCCATGTAATATAGCCTATACCATCACAATAAATCCATGTAATATAGTCTACACCACCACAATAAATCCATGTAATATAGTCTACCTACACCTTCACAATAAATCCATGTAATATAGTCTGCACCATCACAATAAATCCATGTAATATAGTCTACACCATCACAATAAATCCATGTAATATAGTCTACCTACACCATCACAATAAATCCATGTAATATAGTCTACCTACACCATCACAATAAATCCATGTAATATATCCTACACCATAACAATAAATCCATGGAATATAGTCTACCTACACCATCACAATAAATCCATGTAATATAGTCTACCTACACCATCACAATAAATCCATGTAATATAGTCTACACCATCACAATAAATCCATGTAATATAGTCTACCTACACCATCACAATAAATCCATGTAATATAGTCTACCTACACCTTCACAATAAATCCATGTAATATCGTGTACCTACACCATCACAATAAATCCATGTAATATAGTCTACACCATCACAATAAATCCATGTAATATAGCCTACACCATCACAATCAATCCATGTAATATAGTCTACCTACACCATCACAATAAATCCATGTAATATAGTCTACACCATCACAATAAATCCATGTAATATAGTCTACCTACACCATCACAATAAATCCATGTAATATAGTCTACACCATCACAATAAATCCATGTAATATAGTCTACACCATCACAATAAATACATGTAATATAGTCTACCTACACCATCACAATAAATCCATGTAATATAGTCTACCTACACCATCACAATAAATCCATGTAATATAGTCTACCTACACCATCACAATAAATCCATGTAATATAGTATACCTACACCATCACAATAAATCCATGTAATATAGTCTTCCTACACCTTCACAATAAATCCATGTAATATCGTGTACCTACACCATCACAATAAATCCATGTAATATAGTCTACACCATCACAATAAATCCATGTAATATAGTCTACACCATCACAATAAATACATGTAATATAGCCTACACCATCACAATAAATCCATGTAATATAGTCTACCTACACCATCACAATAAATCCATGTAATATAGTCTACCTACACCATCACAATAAATCCATGTAATATAGTCTACCTACACCATCACAATAAATCCATGTAATATAGTCTACCTACACCATCACAATAAATCCATGTAATATAGTCTACACCATCACAATAAATCCATGTAATATAGTCTACACCATCACAATAAATCCATGTAATAGTCTACCTACACCATCACAATAAATCCATGTAATATAGTCTACACCATCACAATAAATCCATGTAATATAGTCTACCTACACCATCACAATAAATCCATGTAATATAGTCAGTCTACACCTTCACAATAAATCCATGTAATATAGTCTACACCATCACAATAAATCCATGTAATATAGTCTACCTACACATCACAATAAATCCATGTAATATAGTCTACACCATCACAATAAATCCATGTAATATAGTCTACCTACACCATCACAATAAATCCATGTAATATAGTCTACACCATCACAATAAATCCATGTAATATAGCCTATACCATCACAATAAATCCATGTAATATAGTCTACACCACCACAATAAATCCATGTAATATAGTCTACCTACACCTTCACAATAAATCCATGTAATATAGTCTGCACCATCACAATAAATCCATGTAATATAGTCTACACCATCACAATAAATCCATGTAATATAGTCTACCTACACATCACAATAAATCCATGTAATATAGTCTACACCATCACAATAAATCCATGTAATATAGTCTACCTACACCATCACAATAAATCCATGTAATATAGTCTACACCATCACAATAAATCCATGTAATATAGCCTATACCATCACAATAAATCCATGTAATATAGTCTACACCACCACAATAAATCCATGTAATATAGTCTACCTACACCTTCACAATAAATCCATGTAATATAGTCTGCACCATCACAATAAATCCATGTAATATAGTCTACACCATCACAATAAATCCATGTAATATAGTCTACACCATCACAATAAATACATGTAATATAGCCTACACCATCACAATAAATCCATGTAATATAGTCTACCTACACCATCACAATAAATCCATGTAATATAGTCTACCTACACCATCACAATAAATCCATGTAATATAGTCTACCTACACCATCACAATAAATCCATGTAATATAGTCTACCTACACCATCACAATAAATCCATGTAATATAGTCTACACCATCACAATAAATCCATGTAATATAGCCTACACCATCACAATCAATCCATGTAATATAGTCTACCTACACCATCACAATAAATCCATGTAATATAGTCTACACCATCACAATAAATCCATGTAATATAGTCTACCTACACCATCACAATAAATCCATGTAATATAGTCTACACCATCACAATAAATCCATGTAATATAGTCTACACCATCACAATAAATACATGTAATATAGCCTACACCATCACAATAAATCCATGTAATATAGTCTACCTACACCATCACAATAAATCCATGTAATATAGTCTACCTACACCATCACAATAAATCCATGTAATATAGTCTACACCATCACAATAAATCCATGTAATATAGTCTACACCATCACAATAAATCCATGTAATATAGCCTATACCATCACAATAAATCCATGTAATATAGTCTACACCACCACAATAAATCCATGTAATATAGTCTACCTACACCTTCACAATAAATCCATGTAATATAGTCTGCACCATCACAATAAATCCATGTAATATAGTCTACACCATCACAATAAATCCATGTAATATAGTCTACACCATCACAATAAATACATGTAATATAGCCTACACCATCACAATAAATCCATGTAATATAGTCTACCTACACCATCACAATAAATCCATGTAATATAGTCTACCTACACCATCACAATAAATCCATGTAATATAGTCTACCTACACCATCACAATAAATCCATGTAATATAGTCTACCTACACCATCACAATAAATCCATGTAATATAGTCTACACCATCACAATAAATCCATGTAATATAGCCTACACCATCACAATCAATCCATGTAATATAGTCTACCTACACCATCACAATAAATCCATGTAATATAGTCTACACCATCACAATAAATCCATGTAATATAGTCTACCTACACCATCACAATAAATCCATGTAATATAGTCTACACCATCACAATAAATCCATGTAATATAGTCTACACCATCACAATAAATACATGTAATATAGCCTACACCATCACAATAAATCCATGTAATATAGTCTACCTACACCATCACAATAAATCCATGTAATATAGTCTACCTACACCATCACAATAAATCCATGTAATATAGTCTACCTACACCATCACAATAAATCCATGTAATATAGTCTTCCTACACCTTCACAATAAATCCATGTAATATCGTGTACCTACACCATCACAATAAATCCATGTAATATAGTCTACACCATCACAATAAATCCATGTAATATAGTCTACACCATCACAATAAATACATGTAATATAGCCTACACCATCACAATAAATCCATGTAATATAGTCTACCTACACCATCACAATAAATCCATGTAATATAGTCTACCTACACCATCACAATAAATCCATGTAATATAGTCTACCTACACCATCACAATAAATCCATGTAATATAGTCTACCTACACCATCACAATAAATCCATGTAATATAGTCTACACCATCACAATAAATCCATGTAATATAGTCTACACCATCACAATAAATCCATGTAATAGTCTACCTACACCATCACAATAAATCCATGTAATATAGTCTACACCATCACAATAAATCCATGTAATATAGTCTACCTACACCATCACAATAAATCCATGTAATATAGTCAGTCTACACCTTCACAATAAATCCATGTAATATAGTCTACACCATCACAATAAATCCATGTAATATAGTCTACCTACACATCACAATAAATCCATGTAATATAGTCTACACCATCACAATAAATCCATGTAATATAGTCTACCTACACCATCACAATAAATCCATGTAATATAGTCTACACCATCACAATAAATCCATGTAATATAGCCTATACCATCACAATAAATCCATGTAATATAGTCTACACCACCACAATAAATCCATGTAATATAGTCTACCTACACCTTCACAATAAATCCATGTAATATAGTCTGCACCATCACAATAAATCCATGTAATATAGTCTACACCATCACAATAAATCCATGTAATATAGTCTACCTACACATCACAATAAATCCATGTAATATAGTCTACACCATCACAATAAATCCATGTAATATAGTCTACCTACACCATCACAATAAATCCATGTAATATAGTCTACACCATCACAATAAATCCATGTAATATAGCCTATACCATCACAATAAATCCATGTAATATAGTCTACACCACCACAATAAATCCATGTAATATAGTCTACTTACACCTTCACAATAAATCCATGTAATATAGTCTGCACCATCACAATAAATCCATGTAATATAGTCTACACCATCACAATAAATCCATGTAATATAGTCTACACCATCACAATAAATACATGTAATATAGCCTACACCATCACAATAAATCCATGTAATATAGTCTACCTACACCATCACAATAAATCCATGTAATATAGTCTACCTACACCATCACAATAAATCCATGTAATATAGTCTACCTACACCATCACAATAAATCCATGTAATATAGTCTACCTACACCATCACAATAAATCCATGTAATATAGTCTACACCATCACAATAAATCCATGTAATATAGTCTACACCATCACAATAAATCCATGTAATAGTCTACCTACACCATCACAATAAATCCATGTAATATAGTCTACACCATCACAATAAATCCATGTAATATAGTCTACCTACACCATCACAATAAATCCATGTAATATAGTCAGTCTACACCTTCACAATAAATCCATGTAATATAGTCTACACCATCACAATAAATCCATGTAATATAGTCTACCTACACATCACAATAAATCCATGTAATATAGTCTACACCATCACAATAAATCCATGTAATATAGTCTACCTACACCATCACAATAAATCCATGTAATATAGTCTACACCATCACAATAAATCCATGTAATATAGCCTATACCATCACAATAAATCCATGTAATATAGTCTACACCACCACAATAAATCCATGTAATATAGTCTACCTACACCTTCACAATAAATCCATGTAATATAGTCTGCACCATCACAATAAATCCATGTAATATAGTCTACACCATCACAATAAATCCATGTAATATAGTCTACCTACACCATCACAATAAATCCATGTAATATAGTCTACCTACACCATCACAATAAATCCATGTAATATATCCTACACCATAACAATAAATCCATGGAATATAGTCTACCTACACCATCACAATAAATCCATGTAATATAGTCTACCTACACCATCACAATAAATCCATGTAATATAGTCTACACCATCACAATAAATCCATGTAATATAGTCTACCTACACCATCACAATAAATCCATGTAATATTGTCTACCTACACCTTCACAATAAATCCATGTAATAGTCTACACCATCACAATAAATCCATGTAATATAGCCTACACCATCACAATAAATCCATGTAATATAGTCTACCTACACCATCACAATAAATCCATGTAATATAGTCTACCTACACCATCACAATAAATCCATGTAATATAGCCTACACCATCACAATAAATCCATGTAATATAGTCTACCTACACCATCACAATAAATCCATGTAATATAGTCTACCTACACCATCACAATAAATCCATGTAATATAGTCTACACCATCACAATAAATCCATGTAATATAGTGTACCTACACCATCACAATAAATCCATGTAATATAGTCTACCTACACCATCACAATAAATCCATGTAATATAGCCTACACCATCACAATAAATCCATGTAATATAGTCTACCTACACCATCACAATAAATCCATGTAATATAGTCTACCTACACCATCACAATAAATCCATGTAATATAGTCTACACCATCACAATAAATCCATATAATATATCCTACACCATCACAATAAATCCATGTAATATAGTCTACACCATCACAATAAATCCATGTAATATAGTCTACACCATCACAATAAATCCATGTAATATAGTCTACCTACACCATCACAATAAATCCATGTAATGTAGTCTACACCATCACAATAAATCCATGTAATATAGTCTACCTACACCATCACAATAAATCCATGTAATATAGTCAGTCTACACCTTCACAATAAATCCATGTAATATAGTCTACACCATCACAATAAATCCATGTAATATAGTCTACCTACACCATCACAATAAATCCATGTAATATAGTCTACACCATCACAATAAATCCATGTAATATAGTCTACCTACACCATCACAATAAATCCATGTAATATAGTCTACACCATCACAATAAATCCATGTAATATAGCCTATACCATCACAATAAATCCATGTAATATAGTCTACACCACCACAATAAATCCATGTAATATAGTCTACCTACACCTTCACAATAAATCCATGTAATATAGTCTGCACCATCACAATAAATCCATGTAATATAGTCTACACCATCACAATAAATCCATGTAATATAGTCTACCTACACCATCACAATAAATCCATGTAATATATCCTACACCATAACAATAAATCCATGTAATATAGTCTACCTACACCATCACAATAAATCCATGTAATATAGTCTACCTACACCATCACAATAAATCCATGTAATATAGTCTACCTACACCATCACAATAAATCCATGTAATATAGTCTACACCATCACAATAAATCCATGTAATATAGTCTACCTACACCATCACAATAAATCCATGTAATATAGTCTACCTACACCATCACAATAAATCCATGTAATATAGTCTACCTACACCATCACAATAAATCCATGTAATATAGTCTACCTACACCATCACAATAAATCCATGTAATATAGTCTACCTACACCATCACAATAAATCCATGTAATATAGTCTACACCATCACAATAAATCCATGTAATATAGTCTACACCATCACAATAAATCCATGTAATATAGTCTACCTACACCATCACAATAAATCCATGTAATATAGTCTACCTACACCATCACAATAAATCCTTGTAATATAGTCAGTCTACACCTTCACAATAAATACATGTAATATAGTCTACCTACACCATCACAATAAATCCATGTAATATAGTCTACCTACACCATCACAATAAATCCATGTAATATAGTCTACACCATCACAATAAATCCATGTAATATAGTCTACCTACACCATCACAATAAATCCATGTAATATAGTCTACCTACACATCACAATAAATCCATGTAATATATTCTACCTACACCATCACAATAAATCCATGTAATATAGTCTACCTACACCATCACAATAAATCCATGTAATATAGTCTACCTACACCATCACAATAAATCCATGTAATATAGTCTACCTACACCATCACAATAAATCCATGTAATATAGTCTACCTATACATCACAATAAATCCATGTAATATAGTCTACCTACACCATCACAATAAATCCATGTAATATAGTCTACCTACACCATCACAATAAATCCATGTAATATAGTCTACCTACACCATCACAATAAATCCATGTAATATAGTCTACACCATCACAATAAATCCATGTAATATAGTCTACCTACACCATCACAATAAATCCATGTAATATAGTCTACCTACACCATCACAATAAATCCATGTAATATAGTCTACCTACACCATCACAATAAATCCATGTAATATAGTCTACCTACACATCACAATAAATCCATGTAATATAGTCTACCTACACCATCACAATAAATCCATGTAATATAGTCTACCTACACCATCACAATAAATCCATGTAATATAGTCTACCTACACCATCACAATAAATCCATGTAATATAGTCTACACCATCACAATAAATCCATGTAATATAGTCTACCTACACCATCACAATAAATCCATGTAATATAGTCTACCTACACCATCACAATAAATCCATGTAATATAGTCTACACCATCACAATAAATCCATGTAATATAGTCTACCTACACCATCACAATCAATCCATGTAATATAGTCTACCTACACCATCACAATAAATCCATGTAATATAGTCCACCTACACCATCACAATAAATCCATGTAATATAGTCTACACCATCACAATAAATCCATGTAACATAGTCTACACCATCACAATAAATCCATGTAATATAGTCTACCTACACCATCACAATAAATCCATGTAATATATCCTACACCATCACAATAAATCCATGTAATATATCCTACACCATCACAATAAATCCATGTAATATAGTCTACCTACACCATCACAATAAATCCATGTAATATAGTCTACACCATCACAATAAATCCATGTAATATATCCTACACCATCACAATAAATCCATGTAATATAGTCTACCTACACCATCACAATAAATCCATGTAATATAGTCGACCTACACCATCACAATAAATCCATGTAATATAGTCTACACCATCACAATAAATCCATGTAATATAGTCTACCTACACCATCACAATAAATCCATGTAATATAGTCTACACCACCACAATAAATCCATGTAATATAGTCTACCTACACCTTCACAATAAATCCATGTAATATAGTCTGCACCATCACAATAAATCCATGTAATATAGTCTACACCATCACAATAAATCCATGTAATATAGTCTACACCATCACAATAAATACATGTAATATAGCCTACACCATCACAATAAATCCATGTAATATAGTCTACCTACACCATCACAATAAATCCATGTAATATAGTCTACCTACACCATCACAATAAATCCATGTAATATAGTCTACCTACACCATCACAATAAATCCATGTAATATAGTCTACCTACACCATCACAATAAATCCATGTAATATAGTCTACACCATCACAATAAATCCATGTAATATAGCCTACACCATCACAATCAATCCATGTAATATAGTCTACCTACACCATCACAATAAATCCATGTAATATAGTCTACACCATCACAATAAATCCATGTAATATAGTCTACCTACACCATCACAATAAATCCATGTAATATAGTCTACACCATCACAATAAATCCATGTAATATAGTCTACACCATCACAATAAATACATGTAATATAGCCTACACCATCACAATAAATCCATGTAATATAGTCTACCTACACCATCACAATAAATCCATGTAATATAGTCTACCTACACCATCACAATAAATCCATGTAATATAGTCTACCTACACCATCACAATAAATCCATGTAATATAGTATACCTACACCATCACAATAAATCCATGTAATATAGTCTTCCTACACCTTCACAATAAATCCATGTAATATCGTGTACCTACACCATCACAATAAATCCATGTAATATAGTCTACACCATCACAATAAATCCATGTAATATAGTCTACACCATCACAATAAATACATGTAATATAGCCTACACCATCACAATAAATCCATGTAATATAGTCTACCTACACCATCACAATAAATCCATGTAATATAGTCTACCTACACCATCACAATAAATCCATGTAATATAGTCTACCTACACCATCACAATAAATCCATGTAATATAGTCTACCTACACCATCACAATAAATCCATGTAATATAGTCTACACCATCACAATAAATCCATGTAATATAGTCTACACCATCACAATAAATCCATGTAATAGTCTACCTACACCATCACAATAAATCCATGTAATATAGTCTACACCATCACAATAAATCCATGTAATATAGTCTACCTACACCATCACAATAAATCCATGTAATATAGTCAGTCTACACCTTCACAATAAATCCATGTAATATAGTCTACACCATCACAATAAATCCATGTAATATAGTCTACCTACACATCACAATAAATCCATGTAATATAGTCTACACCATCACAATAAATCCATGTAATATAGTCTACCTACACCATCACAATAAATCCATGTAATATAGTCTACACCATCACAATAAATCCATGTAATATAGCCTATACCATCACAATAAATCCATGTAATATAGTCTACACCACCACAATAAATCCATGTAATATAGTCTACCTACACCTTCACAATAAATCCATGTAATATAGTCTGCACCATCACAATAAATCCATGTAATATAGTCTACACCATCACAATAAATCCATGTAATATAGTCTACCTACACATCACAATAAATCCATGTAATATAGTCTACACCATCACAATAAATCCATGTAATATAGTCTACCTACACCATCACAATAAATCCATGTAATATAGTCTACACCATCACAATAAATCCATGTAATATAGCCTATACCATCACAATAAATCCATGTAATATAGTCTACACCACCACAATAAATCCATGTAATATAGTCTACTTACACCTTCACAATAAATCCATGTAATATAGTCTGCACCATCACAATAAATCCATGTAATATAGTCTACACCATCACAATAAATCCATGTAATATAGTCTACACCATCACAATAAATACATGTAATATAGCCTACACCATCACAATAAATCCATGTAATATAGTCTACCTACACCATCACAATAAATCCATGTAATATAGTCTACCTACACCATCACAATAAATCCATGTAATATAGTCTACCTACACCATCACAATAAATCCATGTAATATAGTCTACCTACACCATCACAATAAATCCATGTAATATAGTCTACACCATCACAATAAATCCATGTAATATAGTCTACACCATCACAATAAATCCATGTAATAGTCTACCTACACCATCACAATAAATCCATGTAATATAGTCTACACCATCACAATAAATCCATGTAATATAGTCTACCTACACCATCACAATAAATCCATGTAATATAGTCAGTCTACACCTTCACAATAAATCCATGTAATATAGTCTACACCATCACAATAAATCCATGTAATATAGTCTACCTACACATCACAATAAATCCATGTAATATAGTCTACACCATCACAATAAATCCATGTAATATAGTCTACCTACACCATCACAATAAATCCATGTAATATAGTCTACACCATCACAATAAATCCATGTAATATAGCCTATACCATCACAATAAATCCATGTAATATAGTCTACACCACCACAATAAATCCATGTAATATAGTCTACCTACACCTTCACAATAAATCCATGTAATATAGTCTGCACCATCACAATAAATCCATGTAATATAGCCTACACCATCACAATCAATCCATGTAATATAGTCTACCTACACCATCACAATAAATCCATGTAATATAGTCTACACCATCACAATAAATCCATGTAATATAGTCTACCTACACCATCACAATAAATCCATGTAATATAGTCTACACCATCACAATAAATCCATGTAATATAGTCTACACCATCACAATAAATACATGTAATATAGCCTACACCATCACAATAAATCCATGTAATATAGTCTACCTACACCATCACAATAAATCCATGTAATATAGTCTACCTACACCATCACAATAAATCCATGTAATATAGTCTACCTACACCATCACAATAAATCCATGTAATATAGTATACCTACACCATCACAATAAATCCATGTAATATAGTCTTCCTACACCTTCACAATAAATCCATGTAATATCGTGTACCTACACCATCACAATAAATCCATGTAATATAGTCTACACCATCACAATAAATCCATGTAATATAGTCTACACCATCACAATAAATACATGTAATATAGCCTACACCATCACAATAAATCCATGTAATATAGTCTACCTACACCATCACAATAAATCCATGTAATATAGTCTACCTACACCATCACAATAAATCCATGTAATATAGTCTACCTACACCATCACAATAAATCCATGTAATATAGTCTACCTACACCATCACAATAAATCCATGTAATATAGTCTACACCATCACAATAAATCCATGTAATATAGTCTACACCATCACAATAAATCCATGTAATAGTCTACCTACACCATCACAATAAATCCATGTAATATAGTCTACACCATCACAATAAATCCATGTAATATAGTCTACCTACACCATCACAATAAATCCATGTAATATAGTCAGTCTACACCTTCACAATAAATCCATGTAATATAGTCTACACCATCACAATAAATCCATGTAATATAGTCTACCTACACATCACAATAAATCCATGTAATATAGTCTACACCATCACAATAAATCCATGTAATATAGTCTACCTACACCATCACAATAAATCCATGTAATATAGTCTACACCATCACAATAAATCCATGTAATATAGCCTATACCATCACAATAAATCCATGTAATATAGTCTACACCACCACAATAAATCCATGTAATATAGTCTACCTACACCTTCACAATAAATCCATGTAATATAGTCTGCACCATCACAATAAATCCATGTAATATAGCCTACACCATCACAATCAATCCATGTAATATAGTCTACCTACACCATCACAATAAATCCATGTAATATAGTCTACACCATCACAATAAATCCATGTAATATAGTCTACCTACACCATCACAATAAATCCATGTAATATAGTCTACACCATCACAATAAATACATGTAATATAGCCTACACCATCACAATAAATCCATGTAATATAGTCTACCTACACCATCACAATAAATCCATGTAATATAGTCTACCTACACCATCACAATAAATCCATGTAATATAGTCTACCTACACCATCACAATAAATCCATGTAATATAGTATACCTACACCATCACAATAAATCCATGTAATATAGTCTTCCTACACCTTCACAATAAATCCATGTAATATCGTGTACCTACACCATCACAATAAATCCATGTAATATAGTCTACACCATCACAATAAATCCATGTAATATAGTCTACACCATCACAATAAATACATGTAATATAGCCTACACCATCACAATAAATCCATGTAATATAGTCTACCTACACCATCACAATAAATCCATGTAATATAGTCTACCTACACCATCACAATAAATCCATGTAATATAGTCTACCTACACCATCACAATAAATCCATGTAATATAGTCTACCTACACCATCACAATAAATCCATGTAATATAGTCTACACCATCACAATAAATCCATGTAATATAGTCTACACCATCACAATAAATCCATGTAATAGTCTACCTACACCATCACAATAAATCCATGTAATATAGTCTACACCATCACAATAAATCCATGTAATATAGTCTACCTACACCATCACAATAAATCCATGTAATATAGTCAGTCTACACCTTCACAATAAATCCATGTAATATAGTCTACACCATCACAATAAATCCATGTAATATAGTCTACCTACACATCACAATAAATCCATGTAATATAGTCTACACCATCACAATAAATCCATGTAATATAGTCTACCTACACCATCACAATAAATCCATGTAATATAGTCTACACCATCACAATAAATCCATGTAATATAGCCTATACCATCACAATAAATCCATGTAATATAGTCTACACCACCACAATAAATCCATGTAATATAGTCTACCTACACCTTCACAATAAATCCATGTAATATAGTCTGCACCATCACAATAAATCCATGTAATATAGTCTACACCATCACAATAAATCCATGTAATATAGTCTACCTACACATCACAATAAATCCATGTAATATAGTCTACACCATCACAATAAATCCATGTAATATAGTCTACCTACACCATCACAATAAATCCATGTAATATAGTCTACACCATCACAATAAATCCATGTAATATAGCCTATACCATCACAATAAATCCATGTAATATAGTCTACACCACCACAATAAATCCATGTAATATAGTCTACTTACACCTTCACAATAAATCCATGTAATATAGTCTGCACCATCACAATAAATCCATGTAATATAGTCTACACCATCACAATAAATCCATGTAATATAGTCTACACCATCACAATAAATACATGTAATATAGCCTACACCATCACAATAAATCCATGTAATATAGTCTACCTACACCATCACAATAAATCCATGTAATATAGTCTACCTACACCATCACAATAAATCCATGTAATATAGTCTACCTACACCATCACAATAAATCCATGTAATATAGTCTACCTACACCATCACAATAAATCCATGTAATATAGTCTACACCATCACAATAAATCCATGTAATATAGTCTACACCATCACAATAAATCCATGTAATAGTCTACCTACACCATCACAATAAATCCATGTAATATAGTCTACACCATCACAATAAATCCATGTAATATAGTCTACCTACACCATCACAATAAATCCATGTAATATAGTCAGTCTACACCTTCACAATAAATCCATGTAATATAGTCTACACCATCACAATAAATCCATGTAATATAGTCTACCTACACATCACAATAAATCCATGTAATATAGTCTACACCATCACAATAAATCCATGTAATATAGTCTACCTACACCATCACAATAAATCCATGTAATATAGTCTACACCATCACAATAAATCCATGTAATATAGCCTATACCATCACAATAAATCCATGTAATATAGTCTACACCACCACAATAAATCCATGTAATATAGTCTACCTACACCTTCACAATAAATCCATGTAATATAGTCTGCACCATCACAATAAATCCATGTAATATAGTCTACACCATCACAATAAATCCATGTAATATAGTCTACCTACACCATCACAATAAATCCATGTAATATAGTCTACCTACACCATCACAATAAATCCATGTAATATATCCTACACCATAACAATAAATCCATGGAATATAGTCTACCTACACCATCACAATAAATCCATGTAATATAGTCTACCTACACCATCACAATAAATCCATGTAATATAGTCTACACCATCACAATAAATCCATGTAATATAGTCTACCTACACCATCACAATAAATCCATGTAATATTGTCTACCTACACCTTCACAATAAATCCATGTAATAGTCTACACCATCACAATAAATCCATGTAATATAGCCTACACCATCACAATAAATCCATGTAATATAGTCTACCTACACCATCACAATAAATCCATGTAATATAGTCTACACCATCACAATAAATCCATGTAATATAGCCTACACCATCACAATAAATCCATGTAATATAGTCTACCTACACCATCACAATAAATCCATGTAATATAGTCTACCTACACCATCACAATAAATCCATGTAATATAGTCTACACCATCACAATAAATCCATGTAATATAGTGTACCTACACCATCACAATAAATCCATGTAATATAGTCTACCTACACCATCACAATAAATCCATGTAATATAGCCTACACCATCACAATAAATCCATGTAATATAGTCTACCTACACCATCACAATAAATCCATGTAATATAGTCTACCTACACCATCACAATAAATCCATGTAATATAGTCTACACCATCACAATAAATCCATATAATATATCCTACACCATCACAATAAATCCATGTAATATAGTCTACACCATCACAATAAATCCATGTAATATAGTCTACACCATCACAATAAATCCATGTAATATAGTCTACCTACACCATCACAATAAATCCATGTAATGTAGTCTACACCATCACAATAAATCCATGTAATATAGTCTACCTACACCATCACAATAAATCCATGTAATATAGTCAGTCTACACCTTCACAATAAATCCATGTAATATAGTCTACACCATCACAATAAATCCATGTAATATAGTCTACCTACACCATCACAATAAATCCATGTAATATAGTCTACACCATCACAATAAATCCATGTAATATAGTCTACCTACACCATCACAATAAATCCATGTAATATAGTCTACACCATCACAATAAATCCATGTAATATAGCCTATACCATCACAATAAATCCATGTAATATAGTCTACACCACCACAATAAATCCATGTAATATAGTCTACCTACACCTTCACAATAAATCCATGTAATATAGTCTGCACCATCACAATAAATCCATGTAATATAGTCTACACCATCACAATAAATCCATGTAATATAGTCTACCTACACCATCACAATAAATCCATGTAATATATCCTACACCATAACAATAAATCCATGTAATATAGTCTACCTACACCATCACAATAAATCCATGTAATATAGTCTACCTACACCATCACAATAAATCCATGTAATATAGTCTACCTACACCATCACAATAAATCCATGTAATATAGTCTACACCATCACAATAAATCCATGTAATATAGTCTACCTACACCATCACAATAAATCCATGTAATATAGTCTACCTACACCATCACAATAAATCCATGTAATATAGTCTACCTACACCATCACAATAAATCCATGTAATATAGTCTACCTACACCATCACAATAAATCCATGTAATATAGTCTACCTACACCATCACAATAAATCCATGTAATATAGTCTACACCATCACAATAAATCCATGTAATATAGTCTACACCATCACAATAAATCCATGTAATATAGTCTACCTACACCATCACAATAAATCCATGTAATATAGTCTACCTACACCATCACAATAAATCCTTGTAATATAGTCAGTCTACACCTTCACAATAAATACATGTAATATAGTTTCCCTACACCATCACAATAAATCCATGTAATATAGTCTACCTACACCATCACAATAAATCCATGTAATATAGTCTACACCATCACAATAAATCCATGTAATATAGTCTACCTACACCATCACAATAAATCCATGTAATATAGTCTACCTACACATCACAATAAATCCATGTAATATATTCTACCTACACCATCACAATAAATCCATGTAATATAGTCTACCTACACCATCACAATAAATCCATGTAATATAGTCTACCTACACCATCACAATAAATCCATGTAATATAGTCTACCTACACCATCACAATAAATCCATGTAATATAGTCTACCTACACATCACAATAAATCCATGTAATATAGTCTACCTACACCATCACAATAAATCCATGTAATATAGTCTACCTACACCATCACAATAAATCCATGTAATATAGTCTACCTACACCATCACAATAAATCCATGTAATATAGTCTACACCATCACAATAAATCCATGTAATATAGTCTACCTACACCATCACAATAAATCCATGTAATATAGTCTACCTACACCATCACAATAAATCCATGTAATATAGTCTACCTACACCATCACAATAAATCCATGTAATATAGTCTACCTACACATCACAATAAATCCATGTAATATAGTCTACCTACACCATCACAATAAATCCATGTAATATAGTCTACCTACACCATCACAATAAATCCATGTAATATAGTCTACCTACACCATCACAATAAATCCATGTAATATAGTCTACACCATCACAATAAATCCATGTAATATAGTCTACCTACACCATCACAATAAATCCATGTAATATAGTCTACCTACACCAAAACAATAAATCCATGTAATATAGTCTACACCATCACAATAAATCCATGTAATATAGTCTACCTACACCATCACAATCAATCCATGTAATATAGTCTACCTACACCATCACAATAAATCCATGTAATATAGTCCACCTACACCATCACAATAAATCCATGTAATATAGTCTACACCATCACAATAAATCCATGTAACATAGTCTACACCATCACAATAAATCCATGTAATATAGTCTACCTACACCATCACAATAAATCCATGTAATATATCCTACACCATCACAATAAATCCATGTAATATATCCTACACCATCACAATAAATCCATGTAATATAGTCTACCTACACCATCACAATAAATCCATGTAATATAGTCTACACCATCACAATAAATCCATGTAATATATCCTACACCATCACAATAAATCCATGTAATATAGTCTACCTACACCATCACAATAAATCCATGTAATATAGTCGACCTACACCATCACAATAAATCCATGTAATATAGTCTACACCATCACAATAAATCCATGTAATATAGTCTACCTACACCATCACAATAAATCCATGTAATATAGTCTACCTACACCTTCACAATAAATCCATGTAATATCGTCTACCTACACCATCACAATAAATCCATGTAATATAGTCTACACCATCACAATAAATCCATGTAATATAGTCTACACCATCACAATAAATCCATGTAATATAGTCTACCTACAGCATCACAATAAATCCATGTAATATAGTCTACCTACACCATCACAATAAATCCATGTAATATAGTCTACCTACACCATCACAATAAATCCATGTAATATAGTCTACCTACACCATCACAATAAATCCATTTAATATAGTCTACACCATCACAATAAATCCATCTAATATAGTCTACCTACACCATCACAATAAATCCATGTAATATAGTCTACACCATCACAATAAATCCATGTAATTTAGTCTACACCATCACAATAAATCCATGTAATATAGTCTACCTACACCATAACAATAAATCCATGTAATATAGTCTACCTACACCATCACAATAAATCCATGTAATATAGTCTACACCATCACAATAAATCCATGTAATATAGTCTACCTACACCATCACAATAAATCCATGTAATATAGTCTACCTACACATCACAATAAATCCATGTAATATATTCTACCTACACCATCACAATAAATCCATGTAATATAGTCTACCTACACCATCACAATAAATCCATGTAATATAGTCTACCTACACCATCACAATAAATCCATGTAATATAGTCTACCTACACCATCACAATAAATCCATGTAATATAGTCTACCTACACATCACAATAAATCCATGTAATATAGTCTACCTACACCATCACAATAAATCCATGTAATATAGTCTACCTACACCATCACAATAAATCCATGTAATATAGTCTACCTACACCATCACAATAAATCCATGTAATATAGTCTACACCATCACAATAAATCCATGTAATATAGTCTACCTACACCATCACAATAAATCCATGTAATATAGTCTACCTACACCATCACAATAAATCCATGTAATATAGTCTACCTACACCATCACAATAAATCCATGTAATATAGTCTACCTACACATCACAATAAATCCATGTAATATAGTCTACCTACACCATCACAATAAATCCATGTAATATAGTCTACCTACACCATCACAATAAATCCATGTAATATAGTCTACCTACACCATCACAATAAATCCATGTAATATAGTCTACACCATCACAATAAATCCATGTAATATAGTCTACCTACACCATCACAATAAATCCATGTAATATAGTCTACCTACACCATCACAATAAATCCATGTAATATAGTCTACACCATCACAATAAATCCATGTAATATAGTCTACCTACACCATCACAATCAATCCATGTAATATAGTCTACCTACACCATCACAATAAATCCATGTAATATAGTCCACCTACACCATCACAATAAATCCATGTAATATAGTCTACACCATCACAATAAATCCATGTAACATAGTCTACACCATCACAATAAATCCATGTAATATAGTCTACCTACACCATCACAATAAATCCATGTAATATATCCTACACCATCACAATAAATCCATGTAATATATCCTACACCATCACAATAAATCCATGTAATATAGTCTACCTACACCATCACAATAAATCCATGTAATATAGTCTACACCATCACAATAAATCCATGTAATATATCCTACACCATCACAATAAATCCATGTAATATAGTCTACCTACACCATCACAATAAATCCATGTAATATAGTCGACCTACACCATCACAATAAATCCATGTAATATAGTCTACACCATCACAATAAATCCATGTAATATAGTCTACCTACACCATCACAATAAATCCATGTAATATAGTCTACCTACACCTTCACAATAAATCCATGTAATATCGTCTACCTACACCATCACAATAAATCCATGTAATATAGTCTACACCATCACAATAAATCCATGTAATATAGTCTACACCATCACAATAAATCCATGTAATATAGTCTACCTACAGCATCACAATAAATCCATGTAATATAGTCTACCTACACCATCACAATAAATCCATGTAATATAGTCTACCTACACCATCACAATAAATCCATGTAATATAGTCTACCTACACCATCACAATAAATCCATTTAATATAGTCTACACCATCACAATAAATCCATCTAATATAGTCTACCTACACCATCACAATAAATCCATGTAATATAGTCTACACCATCACAATAAATCCATGTAATTTAGTCTACACCATCACAATAAATCCATGTAATATAGTCTACCTACACCATAACAATAAATCCATGTAATATAGTCTACCTACACCATCACAATAAATCCATGTAATATAGTCTACACCATCACAATAAATCCATGTAATATAGTCTACACCATCACAATAAATCCATTTAATATAGTCTACACCATCACAATAAATCCATCTAATATAGTCTACCTACACCATCACAATAAATCCATGTAATATAGTCTACACCATCACAATAAATCCATGTAATTTAGTCTACACCATCACAATAAATCCATGTAATATAGTCTACCTACACCATAACAATAAATCCATGTAATATAGTCTACCTACACCATCACAATAAATCCATGTAATATAGTCTACACCACCACAATAAATCCATGTAATATAGTCTACCTACACCTTCACAATAAATCCATGTAATATAGTCTGCACCATCACAATAAATCCATGTAATATAGTCTACCTACACCATCACAATAAATCCATGTAATATAGTCCACCTACACCATCACAATACATCCATGTAATATAGTCTACCTACACCATCACAATAAATCCATGTAATATAGTCTACCTACACCATCACAATAAATCCATGTAATATAGTCTACCTACACCATCACAATAAATCCATGTAATATAGTCTACACCTTCACAATAAATCCATGTAATATAGTCTACACCATCACAATAAATTCATGTAATATAGTTTACACCATCACAATAAATCCATGTAATATAGTCTACACCATCACAATAAATCCATGTAATATAGTCTACACCATCACAATAAATCCATGTAATATAGTCTACCTACACCATCACAATAAATCCATGTAATATATCCTACACCATCACAATAAATCCATGTAATATAGTCTACCTACACCATCACAATAAATCCATGTAATATAGCCTACACCGTCACAATAAATCCATGTAATATAGTCTACCTACACCATCACAATAAATCCATGTAATATAGTCTACCTACACCATCACAATAAATCCATGTAATATAGTCTACCTACACCATCACAATAAATCCATGTAATATAGTCTACACCTTCACAATACATCCATGTAATATAGTCCACCTACACCATCACAATAAATCCATGTAATATAGTCCACCTACACCATCACAATAAATCCATGTAATATAGTCTACACCATCACAATAAATCCATGTAATATAGTCTACCTACACCATCACAATAAATCCATGTAATATATCCTACACCATCACAATAAATCCATGTAATATATCCTACACCATCACAATAAATCCATGTAATATAGTCTACCTACACCATCACAATAAATCTATGTAATATAGTCTACACCATCACAATAAATCCATGTAATATATCCTACACCATCACAATAAATCCATGTAATATAGTCTACCTACACCATCACAATAAATCCATGTAATATAGTCGACCTACACCATCACAATAAATCCATGTAATATAGTCGACCTACACCATCACAATAAATCCATGTAATATAGTCTACCTACACCATCACAATAAATCCATGTAATATAGTCTACCTACACCTTCACAATAAATCCATGTAATATCGTCTACCTACACCATCACAATAAATCCATGTAATATCGTCTACACCATCACAATAAATCCATGTAATATAGTCTACACCATCACAATAAATCCATGTAATATAGTCTACCTACACCATCACAATAAATCCATGTAATATAGTCTACCTACACCATCACAATAAATCCATGTAATATAGTCTACCTACACCATCACAATAAATCCATTTAATATAGTCTACACCATCACAATAAATCCATGTAATATAGTCTACCTACACCATCACAATAAATCCATGTAATATAGTCTACACCATCACAATAAATCCATGTAATTTAGTCTACACCATCACAATAAATCCATGTAATATAGTCTACCTACACCATAACAATAAATCCATGTAATATAGTCTACCTACACCATCACAATAAATCCATGTAATATACTCTACACCATCACAATAAATCCATGTAATATAGTCTACACCATCACAATAAATCCATGTAATATAGCCTACACCATCACAATAAATCCATGTAATATAGCCTATACCATCACAATAAATCCATGTAATATAGTCTACACCACCACAATAAATCCATGTAATATAGTCTACCTACACCTTCACAATAAATCCATGTAATATAGTCTGCACCATCACAATAAATCCATGTAATATAGTCTACCTACACCATCACAATAAATCCATGTAATATAGTCTACCTACACCATCACAATAAATCCATGTAATATATCCTACACCATAACAATAAATCCATGTAATATAGTCTACCTACACCATCACAATAAATCCATGTAATATAGTCTACCTACACCATCACAATAAATCCATGTAATATAGTCTACCTACACCATCACAATAAATCCATGTAATATAGTCTACACCATCACAATAAATCCATGTAATATAGTCTACCTACACCATCACAATAAATCCATGTAATATAGTCTACCTACACCATCACAATAAATCCATGTAATATAGCCTACACCATCACAATAAATCCATGTAATATAGTCTACCTACACCATCACAATAAATCCATCTAATATAGCCTACACCATCACAATAAATCCATGTAATATAGTCTACACCATCACAATAAATCCATGTAATATAGTCTACCTACACCATCACAATAAATCCATGTAATATAGTCTACCTACACCATCACAATAATTCCATGTAATATAGTCTACCTACACCATCACAATAAATCCATGTAATATAGTCAGTCTACACCTTCACAATAAATCCATGTAATATAGTCTACCTACACCATCACAATAAATCCATGTAATATAGTCACCTACACCATCACAATAAATCCATGTAATATAGTCTACACCATCACAATAAATCCATGTAATATAGTCTACCTACACCATCACAATAAATCCATGTAATATAGTCTACCTACACCATCACAATAAATCCATGTAATATAGTCTACCTACACCATCACAATAAATCCATGTAATATAGTCTACACCTTCACAATACATCCATGTAATATAGTCCACCTACACCATCACAATAAATCCATGTAATATAGTCCACCTACACCATCACAATAAATCCATGTAATATAGTCTACACCATCACAATAAATCCATGTAATATAGTCTACCTACACCATCACAATAAATCCATGTAATATATCCTACACCATCACAATAAATCCATGTAATATATCCTACACCATCACAATAAATCCATGTAATATAGTCTACCTACACCATCACAATAAATCCATGTAATATAGTCTACACCATCACAATAAATCCATGTAATATATCCTACACCATCACAATAAATCCATGTAATATAGTCTACCTACACCATCACAATAAATCCATGTAATATAGTCTACACCATCACAATAAATCCATGTAATATAGTCTACCTACACCATCACAATAAATCCATGTAATATAGTCTACCTACACCATCACAATAAATCCATGTAATATAGCCTACACCATCACAATAAATCCATGTAATATAGTCTACCTACACCATCACAATAAATCCATCTAATATAGCCTACACCATCACAATAAATCCATGTAATATAGTCTACACCATCACAATAAATCCATGTAATATAGTCTACCTACACCATCACAATAAATCCATGTAATATAGTCTACCTACACCATCACAATAATTCCATGTAATATAGTCTACCTACACCATCACAATAAATCCATGTAATATAGTCAGTCTACACCTTCACAATAAATCCATGTAATATAGTCTACCTACACCATCACAATAAATCCATGTAATATAGTCACCTACACCATCACAATAAATCCATGTAATATAGTCTACACCATCACAATAAATCCATGTAATATAGTCTACCTACACCATCACAATAAATCCATGTAATATAGTCTACCTACACCATCACAATAAATCCATGTAATATAGTCTACCTACACCATCACAATAAATCCATGTAATATAGTCTACACCTTCACAATACATCCATGTAATATAGTCCACCTACACCATCACAATAAATCCATGTAATATAGTCCACCTACACCATCACAATAAATCCATGTAATATAGTCTACACCATCACAATAAATCCATGTAATATAGTCTACCTACACCATCACAATAAATCCATGTAATATATCCTACACCATCACAATAAATCCATGTAATATATCCTACACCATCACAATAAATCCATGTAATATAGTCTACCTACACCATCACAATAAATCCATGTAATATAGTCTACACCATCACAATAAATCCATGTAATATATCCTACACCATCACAATAAATCCATGTAATATAGTCTACCTACACCATCACAATAAATCCATGTAATATAGTCGACCTACACCATCACAATAAATCCATGTAATATAGTCGACCTACACCATCACAATAAATCCATGTAATATAGTCTACCTACACCATCACAATAAATCCATGTAATATAGTCTACCTACACCTTCACAATAAATCCATGTAATATCGTCTACCTACACCATCACAATAAATCCATGTAATATCGTCTACACCATCACAATAAATCCATGTAATATAGTCTACACCATCACAATAAATCCATGTAATATAGTCTACCTACACCATCACAATAAATCCATGTAATATAGTCTACCTACACCATCACAATAAATCCATGTAATATAGTCTACCTACACCATCACAATAAATCCATTTAATATAGTCTACACCATCACAATAAATCCATGTAATATAGTCTACCTACACCATCACAATAAATCCATGTAATATAGTCTACACCATCACAATAAATCCATGTAATTTAGTCTACACCATCACAATAAATCCATGTAATATAGTCTACCTACACCATAACAATAAATCCATGTAATATAGTCTACCTACACCATCACAATAAATCCATGTAATATACTCTACACCATCACAATAAATCCATGTAATATAGTCTACACCATCACAATAAATCCATGTAATATAGCCTACACCATCACAATAAATCCATGTAATATAGCCTATACCATCACAATAAATCCATGTAATATAGTCTACACCACCACAATAAATCCATGTAATATAGTCTACCTACACCTTCACAATAAATCCATGTAATATAGTCTGCACCATCACAATAAATCCATGTAATATAGTCTACCTACACCATCACAATAAATCCATGTAATATAGTCTACCTACACCATCACAATAAATCCATGTAATATATCCTACACCATAACAATAAATCCATGTAATATAGTCTACCTACACCATCACAATAAATCCATGTAATATAGTCTACCTACACCATCACAATAAATCCATGTAATATAGTCTACCTACACCATCACAATAAATCCATGTAATATAGTCTACACCATCACAATAAATCCATGTAATATAGTCTACCTACACCATCACAATAAATCCATGTAATATAGTCTACCTACACCATCACAATAAATCCATGTAATATAGCCTACACCATCACAATAAATCCATGTAATATAGTCTACCTACACCATCACAATAAATCCATGTAATATAGCCTACACCATCACAATAAATCCATGTAATATAGTCTACACCATCACAATAAATCCATGTAATATAGTCTACCTACACCATCACAATAAATCCATGTAATATAGTCTACCTACACCATCACAATAATTCCATGTAATATAGTCTACCTACACCATCACAATAAATCCATGTAATATAGTCAGTCTACACCTTCACAATAAATCCATGTAATATAGTCTACCTACACCATCACAATAAATCCATGTAATATAGTCACCTACACCATCACAATAAATCCATGTAATATAGTCTACACCATCACAATAAATCCATGTAATATAGTCTACCTACACCATCACAATAAATCCATGTAATATAGTCTACCTACACCATCACAATAAATCCATGTAATATAGTCTACCTACACCATCACAATAAATCCATGTAATATAGTCTACCTACACCATCACAATAAATCCATGTAATATAGTCTACCTACACCATCACAATAAATCCATGTAATATAGTCTACACCATCACAATAAATCCATGTAATATAGTCTACCTACACCATCACAATAAATCCATGTAATATAGTCTACACCATTACAATAAATCCATGTAATATAGTCTACCTACACCATCACAATCAATCCATGTAATATAGTCTACCTACACCATCACAATAAATCCATGTAATATAGTCCACCTACACCATCACAATACATCCATGTAATATAGTCTACCTACACCATCACAATAAATCCATGTAATATAGTCTACCTACACCATCACAATAAATCCATGTAATATAGTCTACCTACACCATCACAATAAATCCATGTAATATAGTCTACACCTTCACAATAAATCCATGTAATATAGTCTACACCATCACAATAAATTCATGTAATATAGTTTACACCATCACAATAAATCCATGTAATATAGTCTACACCATCACAATAAATCCATGTAATATAGTCTACACCATCACAATAAATCCATGTAATATAGTCTACCTACACCATCACAATAAATCCATGTAATATATCCTACACCATCACAATAAATCCATGTAATATAGTCTAACTACACCATCACAATAAATCCATGTAATATAGCCTACACCGTCACAATAAATCCATGTAATATAGTCTACCTACACCATCACAATAAATCCATGTAATATAGTCTACCTACACCATCACAATAAATCCATGTAATATAGTCTACCTACACATCACAATAAATCCATGTAATATAGTCTACACCTTCACAATACATCCATGTAATATAGTCTACACCTTCACAATACATCCATGTAATATAGTCCACCTACACCATCACAATAAATCCATGTAATATAGTCCACCTACACCATCACAATAAATCCATGTAATATAGTCTACACCATCACAATAAATCCATGTAATATAGTCTACACCATCACAATAAATCCATGTAATATAGTCTACCTACACCATCACAATAAATCCATGTAATATAGTCTACCTACCCCATCACAATAAATCCATGTAATATAGCCTACACCATCACAATAAATCCATGTAATATAGTCTACACCATCACAATAAATCCATGTAATATAGTCTACCTACACCATCACAATAAATCCATGTAATATAGTCTACCTACACCATCACAATAATTCCATGTAATATAGTCTACCTACACCATCACAATAAATCCATGTAATATAGTCAGTCTACACCTTCACAATAAATCCATGTAATATAGTCTACCTACACCATCACAATAAATCCATGTAATATAGTCACCTACACCATCACAATAAATCCATGTAATATAGTCTACACCATCACAATAAATCCATGTAATATAGTCTACCTACACCATCACAATAAATCCATGTAATATAGTCTACCTACACCATCACAATAAATCCATGTAATATAGTCTACCTACACCATCACAATAAATCCATGTAATATAGTCTACCTACACCATCACAATAAATCCATGTAATATAGTCTACACCATCACAATAAATCCATGTAATATAGTCTACCTACACCATCACAATAAATCCATGTAATATAGTCTACCTACACCATCACAATAAATCCATGTAATATAGTCTACACCATTACAATAAATCCATGTAATATAGTCTACCTACACCATCACAATCAATCCATGTAATATAGTCTACCTACACCATCACAATAAATCCATGTAATATAGTCCACCTACACCATCACAATACATCCATGTAATATAGTCTACCTACACCATCACAATAAATCCATGTAATATAGTCTACCTACACCATCACAATAAATCCATGTAATATAGTCTACCTACACCATCACAATAAATCCATGTAATATAGTCTACACCTTCACAATAAATCCATGTAATATAGTCTACACCAACACAATAAATTCATGTAATATAGTTTACACCATCACAATAAATCCATGTAATATAGTCTACACCATCACAATAAATCCATGTAATATAGTCTACACCATCACAATAAATCCATGTAATATAGTCTACCTACACCATCACAATAAATCCATGTAATATATCCTACACCATCACAATAAATCCATGTAATATAGTCTACCTACACCATCACAATAAATCCATGTAATATAGCCTACACCGTCACAATAAATCCATGTAATATAGTCTACCTACACCATCACAATAAATCCATGTAATATAGTCTACCTACACCATCACAATAAATCCATGTAATATAGTCTACCTACACCATCACAATAAATCCATGTAATATAGTCTACACCTTCACAATACATCCATGTAATATAGTCTACACCTTCACAATACATCCATGTAATATAGTCCACCTACACCATCACAATAAATCCATGTAATATAGTCCACCTACACCATCACAATAAATCCATGTAATATAGTCTACACCATCACAATAAATCCATGTAATATAGTCTACACCATCACAATAAATCCATGTAATATAGTCTACCTACACCATCACAATAAATCCATGTAATATATCCTACACCATCACAATAAATCCATGTAATATATCCTACACCATCACAATAAATCCATGTAATATAGTCTACCTACACCATCACAATAAATCCATGTAATATAGTCTACACCATCACAATAAATCCATGTAATATATCCTACACCATCACAATAAATCCATGTAATATAGTCTACCTACACCATCACAATAAATCCATGTAATATAGTCGACCTACACCATCACAATAAATCCATGTAATATAGTCTACACCATCACAATAAATCCATGTAATATAGTCTACCTACACCATCACAATAAATCCATGTAATATAGTCTACCTACACCTTCACAATAAATCCATGTAATATCGTCTACCTACACCATCACAATAAATCCATGTAATATAGTCTACCTACACCATCACAATAAATCCATGTAATATAGTCTACCTACACCATCACAATAATTCCATGTAATATAGTCTACCTACACCATCACAATAAATCCATGTAATATAGTCAGTCTACACCTTCACAATAAATCCATGTAATATAGTCTACCTACACCATCACAATAAATCCATGTAATATAGTCACCTACACCATCACAATAAATCCATGTAATATAGTCTACACCATCACAATAAATCCATGTAATATAGTCTACCTACACCATCACAATAAATCCATGTAATATAGTCTACCTACACCATCACAATAAATCCATGTAATATAGTCTACCTACACCATCACAATAAATCCATGTAATATAGTCTACACCTTCACAATACATCCATGTAATATAGTCCACCTACACCATCACAATAAATCCATGTAATATAGTCCACCTACACCATCACAATAAATCCATGTAATATAGTCTACACCATCACAATAAATCCATGTAATATAGTCTACCTACACCATCACAATAAATCCATGTAATATATCCTACACCATCACAATAAATCCATGTAATATATCCTACACCATCACAATAAATCCATGTAATATAGTCTACCTACACCATCACAATAAATCCATGTAATATAGTCTACACCATCACAATAAATCCATGTAATATATCCTACACCATCACAATAAATCCATGTAATATAGTCTACCTACACCATCACAATAAATCCATGTAATATAGTCGACCTACACCATCACAATAAATCCATGTAATATAGTCGACCTACACCATCACAATAAATCCATGTAATATAGTCTACCTACACCATCACAATAAATCCATGTAATATAGTCTACCTACACCTTCACAATAAATCCATGTAATATCGTCTACCTACACCATCACAATAAATCCATGTAATATCGTCTACACCATCACAATAAATCCATGTAATATAGTCTACACCATCACAATAAATCCATGTAATATAGTCTACCTACACCATCACAATAAATCCATGTAATATAGTCTACCTACACCATCACAATAAATCCATGTAATATAGTCTACCTACACCATCACAATAAATCCATTTAATATAGTCTACACCATCACAATAAATCCATGTAATATAGTCTACCTACACCATCACAATAAATCCATGTAATATAGTCTACACCATCACAATAAATCCATGTAATTTAGTCTACACCATCACAATAAATCCATGTAATATAGTCTACCTACACCATAACAATAAATCCATGTAATATAGTCTACCTACACCATCACAATAAATCCATGTAATATACTCTACACCATCACAATAAATCCATGTAATATAGTCTACACCATCACAATAAATCCATGTAATATAGCCTACACCATCACAATAAATCCATGTAATATAGCCTATACCATCACAATAAATCCATGTAATATAGTCTACACCACCACAATAAATCCATGTAATATAGTCTACCTACACCTTCACAATAAATCCATGTAATATAGTCTGCACCATCACAATAAATCCATGTAATATAGTCTACCTACACCATCACAATAAATCCATGTAATATAGTCTACCTACACCATCACAATAAATCCATGTAATATATCCTACACCATAACAATAAATCCATGTAATATAGTCTACCTACACCATCACAATAAATCCATGTAATATAGTCTACCTACACCATCACAATAAATCCATGTAATATAGTCTACCTACACCATCACAATAAATCCATGTAATATAGTCTACACCATCACAATAAATCCATGTAATATAGTCTACCTACACCATCACAATAAATCCATGTAATATAGTCTACCTACACCATCACAATAAATCCATGTAATATAGCCTACACCATCACAATAAATCCATGTAATATAGTCTACCTACACCATCACAATAAATCCATGTAATATAGCCTACACCATCACAATAAATCCATGTAATATAGTCTACACCATCACAATAAATCCATGTAATATAGTCTACCTACACCATCACAATAAATCCATGTAATATAGTCTACCTACACCATCACAATAATTCCATGTAATATAGTCTACCTACACCATCACAATAAATCCATGTAATATAGTCAGTCTACACCTTCACAATAAATCCATGTAATATAGTCTACCTACACCATCACAATAAATCCATGTAATATAGTCACCTACACCATCACAATAAATCCATGTAATATAGTCTACACCATCACAATAAATCCATGTAATATAGTCTACCTACACCATCACAATAAATCCATGTAATATAGTCTACCTACACCATCACAATAAATCCATGTAATATAGTCTACCTACACCATCACAATAAATCCATGTAATATAGTCTACCTACACCATCACAATAAATCCATGTAATATAGTCTACCTACACCATCACAATAAATCCATGTAATATAGTCTACACCATCACAATAAATCCATGTAATATAGTCTACCTACACCATCACAATAAATCCATGTAATATAGTCTACACCATTACAATAAATCCATGTAATATAGTCTACCTACACCATCACAATCAATCCATGTAATATAGTCTACCTACACCATCACAATAAATCCATGTAATATAGTCCACCTACACCATCACAATACATCCATGTAATATAGTCTACCTACACCATCACAATAAATCCATGTAATATAGTCTACCTACACCATCACAATAAATCCATGTAATATAGTCTACCTACACCATCACAATAAATCCATGTAATATAGTCTACACCTTCACAATAAATCCATGTAATATAGTCTACACCATCACAATAAATTCATGTAATATAGTTTACACCATCACAATAAATCCATGTAATATAGTCTACACCATCACAATAAATCCATGTAATATAGTCTACACCATCACAATAAATCCATGTAATATAGTCTACCTACACCATCACAATAAATCCATGTAATATATCCTACACCATCACAATAAATCCATGTAATATAGTCTAACTACACCATCACAATAAATCCATGTAATATAGCCTACACCGTCACAATAAATCCATGTAATATAGTCTACCTACACCATCACAATAAATCCATGTAATATAGTCTACCTACACCATCACAATAAATCCATGTAATATAGTCTACCTACACATCACAATAAATCCATGTAATATAGTCTACACCTTCACAATACATCCATGTAATATAGTCTACACCTTCACAATACATCCATGTAATATAGTCCACCTACACCATCACAATAAATCCATGTAATATAGTCCACCTACACCATCACAATAAATCCATGTAATATAGTCTACACCATCACAATAAATCCATGTAATATAGTCTACACCATCACAATAAATCCATGTAATATAGTCTACCTACACCATCACAATAAATCCATGTAATATAGTCTACCTACCCCATCACAATAAATCCATGTAATATAGCCTACACCATCACAATAAATCCATGTAATATAGTCTACACCATCACAATAAATCCATGTAATATAGTCTACCTACACCATCACAATAAATCCATGTAATATAGTCTACCTACACCATCACAATAATTCCATGTAATATAGTCTACCTACACCATCACAATAAATCCATGTAATATAGTCAGTCTACACCTTCACAATAAATCCATGTAATATAGTCTACCTACACCATCACAATAAATCCATGTAATATAGTCACCTACACCATCACAATAAATCCATGTAATATAGTCTACACCATCACAATAAATCCATGTAATATAGTCTACCTACACCATCACAATAAATCCATGTAATATAGTCTACCTACACCATCACAATAAATCCATGTAATATAGTCTACCTACACCATCACAATAAATCCATGTAATATAGTCTACCTACACCATCACAATAAATCCATGTAATATAGTCTACACCATCACAATAAATCCATGTAATATAGTCTACCTACACCATCACAATAAATCCATGTAATATAGTCTACCTACACCATCACAATAAATCCATGTAATATAGTCTACACCATTACAATAAATCCATGTAATATAGTCTACCTACACCATCACAATCAATCCATGTAATATAGTCTACCTACACCATCACAATAAATCCATGTAATATAGTCCACCTACACCATCACAATACATCCATGTAATATAGTCTACCTACACCATCACAATAAATCCATGTAATATAGTCTACCTACACCATCACAATAAATCCATGTAATATAGTCTACCTACACCATCACAATAAATCCATGTAATATAGTCTACACCTTCACAATAAATCCATGTAATATAGTCTACACCAACACAATAAATTCATGTAATATAGTTTACACCATCACAATAAATCCATGTAATATAGTCTACACCATCACAATAAATCCATGTAATATAGTCTACACCATCACAATAAATCCATGTAATATAGTCTACCTACACCATCACAATAAATCCATGTAATATATCCTACACCATCACAATAAATCCATGTAATATAGTCTACCTACACCATCACAATAAATCCATGTAATATAGCCTACACCGTCACAATAAATCCATGTAATATAGTCTACCTACACCATCACAATAAATCCATGTAATATAGTCTACCTACACCATCACAATAAATCCATGTAATATAGTCTACCTACACCATCACAATAAATCCATGTAATATAGTCTACACCTTCACAATACATCCATGTAATATAGTCTACACCTTCACAATACATCCATGTAATATAGTCCACCTACACCATCACAATAAATCCATGTAATATAGTCCACCTACACCATCACAATAAATCCATGTAATATAGTCTACACCATCACAATAAATCCATGTAATATAGTCTACACCATCACAATAAATCCATGTAATATAGTCTACCTACACCATCACAATAAATCCATGTAATATATCCTACACCATCACAATAAATCCATGTAATATATCCTACACCATCACAATAAATCCATGTAATATAGTCTACCTACACCATCACAATAAATCCATGTAATATAGTCTACACCATCACAATAAATCCATGTAATATATCCTACACCATCACAATAAATCCATGTAATATAGTCTACCTACACCATCACAATAAATCCATGTAATATAGTCGACCTACACCATCACAATAAATCCATGTAATATAGTCTACACCATCACAATAAATCCATGTAATATAGTCTACCTACACCATCACAATAAATCCATGTAATATAGTCTACCTACACCTTCACAATAAATCCATGTAATATCGTCTACCTACACCATCACAATAAATCCATGTAATATAGTCTACACCATCACAATAAATCCATGTAATATAGTCTACACCATCACAATAAATCCATGTAATATAGTCTACCTACACCATCACAATAAATCCATGTAATATAGTCTACCTACACCATCACAATAAATCCATGTAATATAGTCTACCTACACCATCACAATAAATCCATGTAATATAGTCTACACCATCACAATAAATCCATGTAATATAGTCTACCTACACCATCACAATAAATCCATGTAATATAGTCTACACCATCACAATAAATCCATGTAATTTAGTCTACACCATCACAATAAATCCATTTAATATAGTCTACCTACACCATAACAATAAATCCATGTAATATAGTCTACCTACACCATCACAATAAATCCATGAAATATAGTCTACACCATCACAATAAATCCATGTAATATAGTCTACACCATCACAATAAATCCATGTAATTTAGTCTACACCATCACAATAAATCCATGTAATATAGTCTACCTACACCATAACAATAAATCCATGTAATATAGTCTACCTACACCATCACAATAAATCCATGTAATATAGTCTACACCATCACAATAAATCCATGTAATATAGTCTACACCATCACAATAAATCCATGTAATATAGCCTACACCATCACAATAAATCCATGTAATATAGCCTATACCATCACAATAAATCCATGTAATATAGTCTACACCACCACAATAAATCCATGTAATATAGTCTACCTACACCTTCACAATAAATCCATGTAATGTAGTCTGCACCATCACAATAAATCCATGTAATATAGTCTACCTACACCATCACAATAAATCCATGTAATATAGTCTACCTACACCATCACAATAAATCCATGTAATATATCCTACACCATAACAATAAATCCATGTAATATAGTCTACCTACACCATCACAATAAATCCATGTAATATAGTCTACCTACACCATCACAATAAATCCATGTAATATAGTCTACCTACACCATCACAATAAATCCATTTAATATAGTCTACACCATCACAATAAATCCATGTAATATAGTCTACCTACACCATCACAATAAATCCATGTAATATAGTCTACCTACACCATCACAATAAATCCATGTAATATAGCCTACACCATCACAATAAATCCATGTAATATAGTCTACCTACACCATCACAATAAATCCATGTAATATAGTCACCTACACCATCACAATAAATCCATGTAATATAGTCTACACCATCACAATAAATCCATGTAATATAGTCTACCTACACCATCACAATAAATCCATGTAATATAGTCTACCTACACCATCACAATAAATCCATGTAATATAGTCTACCTACACCATCACAATAAATCCATGTAATATAGTCTACACCATTACAATAAATCCATGTAATATAGTCTGCCTACACCATCACAATCAATCCATGTAATATAGTCTACCTACACCATCACAATAAATCCATGTAATATAGTCCACCTACACCATCACAATACATCCATGTAATATAGTCTACCTACACCATCACAATAAATCCATGTAATATAGTCTACCTACACCATCACAATAAATCCATGTAATATAGTCTACCTACACCATCACAATAAATCCATGTAATATAGTCTACCTACACCATCACAATAAATCCATGTAATATAGTCTACCTACACCATCACAATAAATCCATGTAATATAGTCTACCTACACCATCACAATAAATCCATGTAATATAGTCTACCTACACCATCACAATAAATCCATGTAATATAGTCTACCTACACCATCACAATAAATCCATGTAATATAGTCTACCTACACCATCACAATAAATCCATGTAATATAGTCTACCTACACCTTCACAATAAATCCATGTAATATAGTCTACACCATCACAATAAATTCATGTAATATAGTTTACACCATCACAATAAATCCATGTAATATAGTCTACACCATCACAATAAATCCATGTAATATAGTCTACACCATCACAATAAATCCATGTAATATAGTCTACCTACACCATCACAATAAATCCATGTAATATATCCTACACCATCACAATAAATCCATGTAATATAGTCTAACTACACCATCACAATAAATCCATGTAATATAGCCTACACCGTCACAATAAATCCATGTAATATAGTCTACCTACACCATCACAATAAATCCATGTAATATAGTCTACCTACACCATCACAATAAATCCATGTAATATAGTCTACCTACACCATCACAATAAATCCATGTAATATAGTCTACCTACACCATCACAATAAATCCATGTAATATAGTCTACACCTTCACAATACATCCATGTAATATAGTCTACACCTTCACAATACATCCATGTAATATAGTCCACCTACACCATCACAATAAATCCATGTAATATAGTCCACCTACACCATCACAATAAATCCATGTAATATAGTCTACACCATCACAATAAATCCATGTAATATAGTCTACACCATCACAATAAATCCATGTAATATAGTCTACCTACACTATCACAATAAATCCATGTAATATATCCTACACCATCACAATAAATCCATGTAATATATCCTACACCATCACAATAAATCCATGTAATATAGTCTACCTACACCATCACAATAAATCCATGTAATATAGTCTACACCATCACAATAAATCCATGTAATATATCCTACACCATCACAATAAATCCATGTAATATAGTCTACCTACACCATCACAATAAATCCATGTAATATAGTCGACCTACACCATCACAATAAATCCATGTAATATAGTCTACACCATCACAATAAATCCATGTAATATAGTCTACCTACACCATCACAATAAATCCATGTAATATAGTCTACCTACACCTTCACAATAAATCCATGTAATATCGTCTACCTACACCATCACAATAAATCCATGTAATATAGTCTACACCATCACAATAAATCCATGTAATATAGTCTACACCATCACAATAAATCCATGTAATATAGTCTACCTACACCATCACAATAAATCCATGTAATATAGTCTACCTACACCATCACAATAAATCCATGTAATATAGTCTACCTACACCATCACAATAAATCCATGTAATATAGTCTACACCATCACAATAAATCCATGTAATATAGTCTACCTACACCATCACAATAAATCCATGTAATATAGTCTACACCATCACAATAAATCCATGTAATTTAGTCTACACCACCACAATAAATCCATGTAATATAGTCTACCTACACCATAACAATAAATCCATGTAATATAGTCTACCTACACCATCACAATAAATCCATGAAATATAGTCTACACCATCACAATAAATCCATGTAATATAGTCTACACCATCACAATAAATCCATGTAATATAGTCTACACCATCACAATAAATCCATGTAATATAGCCTACACCATCACAATAAATCCATGTAATATAGTCTACCTACACCATCACAATAAATCCATGTAATATAGTCTACCTACACCATCACAATAAATCCATGTAATATAGTCTACCTACACCATCACAATAAATCCATGTAATATAGTCTACCTACACCATCACAATAAATCCATGTAATATAGTCTACACCATCACAATAAATCCATGTAATATAGTCTACCTACACCATCACAATAAATCCATGTAATATAGTCTACCTACACCATCACAATAAATCCGTGTAATATAGTCTACACCATTACAATAAATCCATGTAATATAGTCTGCCTACACCATCACAATCAATCCATGTAATATAGTCTACCTACACCATCACAATAAATCCATGTAATATAGTCCACCTACACCATCACAATACATCAATGTAATATAGTCTACCTACACCATCACAATAAATCCATGTAATATAGTCTACCTACACCATCACAATAAATCCATGTAATATAGTCTACCTACACCATCACAATAAATCCATGTAATATAGTCTACCTACACCATCACAATAAATCCATGTAATATAGTCTACCTACACCATCACAATAAATCCATGTAATATAGTCTACCTACACCATCACAATAAATCCATGTAATATAGTCTACCTACACCATCACAATAAATCCATGTAATATAGTCTACCTACACCATCACAATAAATCCATGTAATATAGTCTACCTACACCATCACAATAAATCCATGTAATATAGTCTACCTACACCTTCACAATAAATCCATGTAATATAGTCTACACCATCACAATAAATTCATGTAATATAGTTTACACCATCACAATAAATCCATGTAATATAGTCTACACCATCACAATAAATCCATGTAATATAGTCTACACCATCACAATAAATCCATGAAATATAGTCTACCTACACCATCACAATAAATCCATGTAATATATCCTACACCATCACAATAAATCCATGTAATATAGTCTAACTACACCATCACAATAAATCCATGTAATATAGCCTACACCGTCACAATAAATCCATGTAATATAGTCTACCTACACCATCACAATAAATCCATGTAATATAGTCTACCTACACCATCACAATAAATCCATGTAATATAGTCTACCTACACCATCACAATAAATCCATGTAATATAGTCTACCTACACCATCACAATAAATCCATGTAATATAGTCTACACCTTCACAATACATCCATGTAATATAGTCTACACCTTCACAATACATCCATGTAATATAGTCCACCTACACCATCACAATAAATCCATGTAATATAGTCCACCTACACCATCACAATAAATCCATGTAATATAGTCTACACCATCACAATAAATCCATGTAATATAGTCTACACCATCACAATAAATCCATGTAATATAGTCTACCTACACTATCACAATAAATCCATGTAATATATCCTACACCATCACAATAAATCCATGTAATATATCCTACACCATCACAATAAATCCATGTAATATAGTCTACCTACACCATCACAATAAATCCATGTAATATAGTCTACACCATCACAATAAATCCATGTAATATATCCTACACCATCACAATAAATCCATGTAATATAGTCTACCTACACCATCACAATAAATCCATGTAATATAGTCGACCTACACCATCACAATAAATCCATGTAATATAGTCTACACCATCACAATAAATCCATGTAATATAGTCTACCTACACCATCACAATAAATCCATGTAATATAGTCTACCTACACCTTCACAATAAATCCATGTAATATCGTCTACCTACACCATCACAATAAATCCATGTAATATAGTCTACACCATCACAATAAATCCATGTAATATAGTCTACACCATCACAATAAATCCATGTAATATAGTCTACCTACACCATCACAATAAATCCATGTAATATAGTCTACCTACACCATCACAATAAATCCATGTAATATAGTCTACCTACACCATCACAATAAATCCATGTAATATAGTCTACACCATCACAATAAATCCATGTAATATAGTCTACCTACACCATCACAATAAATCCATGTAATATAGTCTACACCATCACAATAAATCCATGTAATTTAGTCTACACCATCACAATAAATCCATGTAATATAGTCTACCTACACCATAACAATAAATCCATGTAATATAGTCTACCTACACCATCACAATAAATCCATGAAATATAGTCTACACCATCACAATAAATCCATGTAATATAGTCTACACCATCACAATAAATCCATGTAATATAGCCTACACCATCACAATAAATCCATGTAATATAGCCTATACCATCACAATAAATCCATGTAATATAGTCTACACCACCACAATAAATCCATGTAATATAGTCTACCTACACCTTCACAATAAATCCATGTAATATAGTCTGCACCATCACAATAAATCCATGTAATATAGTCTACACCATCACAATAAATCCATGTAATATAGTCTACCTACACCATCACAATAAATCCATGTAATATATCCTACACCATAACAATAAATCCATGTAATATAGTCTACCTACACCATCACAATAAATCCATGTAATATAGTCTACCTACACCATCACAATAAATCCATGTAATATAGTCTACCTACACCATCACAATAAATCCATGTAATATAGTCTACCTACACCATCACAATAAATCCATGTAATATAGTCTACACCATCACAATAAATCCATGTAATATAGTCTACCTACACCATCACAATAAATCCATGTAATATAGTCTACACCATCACAATAAATCCATGTAATTTAGTCTACACCATCACAATAAATCCATGTAATATAGTCTACCTACACCATAACAATAAATCCATGTAATATAGTCTACCTACACCATCACAGTAAATCCATGAAATATAGTCTACACCATCACAATAAATCCATGTAATATAGTCTACACCATCACAATAAATCCATGTAATATAGCCTACACCATCACAATAAATCCATGTAATATAGCCTATACCATCACAATAAATCCATGTAATATAGTCTACACCACCACAATAAATCCATGTAATATAGTCTACCTACACCATCACAATAAATCCATGTAATATAGTCTACCTACACCATCACAATAAATCCATGTAATATAGTCTACACCATCACAATAAATCCATGTAATATAGTCTACCTACACCATCACAATAAATCCATGTAATATAGTCTACACCATCACAATAAATCCATGTAATATAGTCTACACCATCACAATAAATCCATGTAATATAGTCTACCTACACCATCACAATAAATCCATGTAATATATCCTACACCATCACAATAAATCCATGTAATATAGTCTACTACACCATCACAATAAATCCATGTAATATAGTCCTACACCATCACAATAAATCCATGTAATATAGTCTACCTACACCATCACAATAAATCCATGTAATATAGTCTACCTACACCATCACAATAAATCCATGTAATATAGTCTACCTACACCATCACAATAAATCCATGTAATATAGTCTACCTACACCATCACAATAAATCCATGTAATATAGTCTACACCTTCACAATACATCCATGTAATATAGTCTACACCTTCACAATACATCCATGTAATATAGTCCACCTACACCATCACAATAAATCCATGTAATATAGTCCACCTACACCATCACAATAAATCCATGTAATATAGTCTACACCATCACAATAAATCCATGTAATATAGTCTACACCATCACAATAAATCCATGTAATATAGTCTACCTACACTATCACAATAAATCCATGTAATATATCCTACACCATCACAATAAATCCATGTAATATATCCTACACCATCACAATAAATCCATGTAATATAGTCTACCTACACCATCACAATAAATCCATGTAATATAGTCTACACCATCACAATAAATCCATGTAATATATCCTACACCATCACAATAAATCCATGTAATATAGTCTACCTACACCATCACAATAAATCCATGTAATATAGTCGACCTACACCATCACAATAAATCCATGTAATATAGTCTACACCATCACAATAAATCCATGTAATATAGTCTACCTACACCATCACAATAAATCCATGTAATATAGTCTACCTACACCTTCACAATAAATCCATGTAATATAGTCTACCTACACCATCACAATAAATCCATGTAATATAGTCTACACCATCACAATAAATCCATGTAATATAGCTCCTACACCATCACAATAAATCCATGTAATATAGTCTACCTACACCATCACAATAAATCCATGTAATATAGTCTACCTACACCATCACAATAAATCCATGTAATATAGTCTACCTACACCATCACAATAAATCCATGTAATATAGTCTACACCATCACAATAAATCCATGTAATATAGTCTACCTACACCATCACAATAAATCCATGTAATATAGTCTACACCATCACAATAAATCCATGTAATTTAGTCTACACCATCACAATAAATCCATGTAATATAGTCTACCTACACCATAACAATAAATCCATGTAATATAGTCTACCTACACCATCACAATAAATCCATGTAATATAGCCTACACCATCACAATAAATCCATGTAATATAGCCTACACCATCACAATAAATCCATGTAATATAGTCTACACCATCACAATAAATCCATGTAATATAGTCACCTACACCTTCACAATAAATCCATGTAATATAGTCTACACCATCACAATAAATCCATGTAATATAGTCTACACCATCACAATAAATCCATGTAATATAGTCTACCTACACCATCACAATAAATCCATGTAATATAGTCCTACACCATCACAATAAATCCATGTAATATAGTCTACCTACACCATCACAATAAATCCATGTAATATAGTCTACCTACACCATCACAATAAATCCATGTAATATAGTCTACCTACACCATCACAATAAATCCATGTAATATAGTCTACCTACACCATCACAATAAATCCATGTAATATAGTCTACCTACACCATCACAATAAATCCATGTAATATAGTCTACCTACACCATCACAATAAATCCATGTAATATAGTCTACACCATCACAATAAATCCATGTAATATAGTCCTACACCATCACAATAAATCCATGTAATATAGTCTACCTACACCATCACAATAAATCCATGTAATATAGTCTACCTACACCATCACAATAAATCCATGAAATATAGTCTACACCATCACAATAAATCCATGTAATATAGTCTACACCATCACAATAAATCCATGTAATATAGCCTACACCATCACAATAAATCCATGTAATATAGCCTATACCATCACAATAAATCCATGTAATATAGTCTACACCACCACAATAAATCCATGTAATATAGTCTACCTACACCTTCACAATAAATCCATGTAATATAGTCTGCACCATCACAATAAATCCATGTAATATAGTCTACACCATCACAATAAATCCATGTAATATAGTCTACCTACACCATCACAATAAATCCATGTAATATAGTCTACCTACACCATCACAATAAATCCATGTAATATATCCTACACCATAACAATAAATCCATGTAATATAGTCTACCTACACCATCACAATAAATCCATGTAATATAGTCTACCTACACCATCAAAATAAATCCATGTAATATAGTCTACCTACACCATCACAATAAATCCATGTAATATAGTCTACACCATCACAATAAATCCATGTAATATAGTCTACCTACACCATCACAATAAATCCATGTAATATAGTCTACCTACACCATCACAATAAATCCATGTAATATAGCCTACACCATCACAATAAATCCATGTAATATAGTCTACCTACACCATCACAATAAATCCATGTAATATAGCCTACACCATCACAATAAATCCATGTAATATAGTCTACACCATCACAATAAATCCATGTAATATAGTCTACCTACACCATCACAATAAATCCATGTAATATAGTCTACCTACACCATCACAATAAATCCATGTAATATAGTCTACCTACACCATCACAATAAATCCATGTAATATAGTCAGTCTACACCTTCACAATAAATCCATGTAATATAGTCTACCTACACCATCACAATAAATCCATGTAATATAGTCTACACCTTCACAATACATCCATGTAATATAGTCTACATCTTCACAATACATCCATGTAATATAGTCCACCTACACCATCACAATAAATCCATGTAATATAGTCCACCTACACCATCACAATAAATCCATGTAATATAGTCTACACCATCACAATAAATCCATGTAATATAGTCTACCTACACCATCACAATAAATCCATGTAATATATCCTACACCATCACAATAAATCCATGTAATATATCCTACACCATCACAATAAATCCATGTAATATAGTCTACCTACACCATCACAATAAATCCATGTAATATAGTCGACCTACACCATCACAATAAATCCATGTAATATAGTCTACACCATCACAATAAATCCATGTAATATAGTCTACCTACACCATCACAATAAATCCATGTAATATAGTCTACCTACACCTTCACAATAAATCCATGTAATATCGTCTACCTACACCATCACAATAAATCCATGTAATATAGTCTACACCATCACAATAAATCCATGTAATATAGTCTACACCATCACAATAAATCCATGTAATATAGTCTACCTACACCATCACAATAAATCCATGTAATATAGTCTACCTACACCATCACAATAAATCCATGTAATATAGTCTACCTACACCATCACAATAAATCCATGTAATATAGTCTACCTACACCATCACAATAAATCCATGTAATATAGTCTACACCATCACAATAAATCCATGTAATATAGTCTACACCATCACAATAAATCCATGTAATTTAGTCTACACCATCACAATAAATCCATGTAATATAGTCTACCTACACCATAACAATAAATCCATGTAATATAGTCTACCTACACCATCACAATAAATCCATGTAATATAGTCTACACCATCACAATAAATCCATGTAATTTAGTCTACACCATCACAATAAATCCATGTAATATAGTCTACCTACACCATAACAATAAATCCATGTAATATAGTCTACCTACACCATCACAATAAATCCATGAAATATAGTCTACACCATCACAATAAATCCATGTAATATAGTCTACACCATCACAATAAATCCATGTAATATAGCCTACACCATCACAATAAATCCATGTAATATAGCCTATACCATCACAATAAATCCATGTAATATAGTCTACACCACCACAATAAATCCATGTAATATAGTCTACCTACACCTTCACAATAAATCCATGTAATATAGTCTGCACCATCACAATAAATCCATGTAATATAGTCTACCTACACCATCACAATAAATCCATGTAATATAGTCTACCTACACCATCACAATAAATCCATGTAATATATCCTACACCATAACAATAAATCCATGTAATATAGTCTACCTACACCATCACAATAAATCCATGTAATATAGTCTACCTACACCATCACAATAAATCCATGTAATATAGTCTACCTACACCATCACAATAAATCCATGTAATATAGTCTACACCATCACAATAAATCCATGTAATATAGTCTACCTACACCATCACAATAAATCCATGTAATATAGTCTACCTACACCATCACAATAAATCCATGTAATATAGCCTACACCATCACAATAAATCCATGTAATATAGTCTACCTACACCATCACAATAAATCCATGTAATATAGCCTACACCATCACAATAAATCCATGTAATATAGTCTACACCATCACAATAAATCCATGTAATATAGTCTACCTACACCATCACAATAAATCCATGTAATATAGTCTACCTACACCATCACAATAAATCCATATAATATAGTCTACCTACACCATCACAATAAATCCATGTAATATAGTCTACCTACACCATCACAATAAATCCACGTAATGTAGTCTACACCATCACAATAAATCCATTATTTATTTTAGACAGGTCTAAAGAAACATGACATGAAGAAAATGTAGGATATTTCAGAAGAACAGAATATCATCCTCTGAGTTGTCCTGATGTGGCTGTGGGCAGGTCCTGATGTGGCTGTGGGGCTACACTAGTTCATTTAGCAGGTCCTGATGTGGCTGTGGGCTACACTAGTTCATTTAGCAGGCCCTGATGTGGCTGTGGGGCTACACTAGTTCATTTAGCAGGTCCTGATGTGGCTGTGGGGCTACACTAGTTCATTTAGCAGGTCCTGATGTGGCTGTGGGCGACACTAGTTCATTTAGCAGGTCCTGATGTGGCTGTGGGGCGACACTAGTTCATTTAGCAGGTCCTGATGTGGCTGTGGGCTACACTAGTTCATTTAGCAGGTCCTGATGTGGCTGTGGGGCTACACTAGTTCATTTAGCAGGTCCTGATGTGGCTGTGGGGCTACACTAGTTCATTTAGCAGGCCCTGATGTGGCTGTGGGGCTACACTAGTTCATTTAGCAGGTCCTGATGTGGCTGTGGGGCTACACTAGTTCATTTAGCAGGTCCTGATGTGGCTGTGGGGCTACACTAGTTCATTTAGCAGGTCCTGATGTGGCTGTGGGGCGACACTAGTTCATTTAGCAGGTCCTGATGTGGCTGTGGGCTACACTAGTTCATTTAGCAGGTCCTGATGTGGCTGTGGGGCGACACTAGTTCATTTAGCAGGTCCTGATGTGGCTGTGGGGCTACACTAGTTCATTTAGCAGGTCCTGATGTGGCTGTGGGGCTACACTAGTTCATTTAGCAGGTCCTGATGTGGCTGTGGGCTACACTAGTTAATTTAGCAGGTCCTGATGTGGCTGTGGGGCTACACTAGTTCATTTAGCAGGTCCTGATGTGGCTGTGGGGCTACACTAGTTCATTTAGCAGGTCCTGATGTGGCTGTGGGGCGACACTAGTTCATTTAGCAGGTCCTGATGTGGCTGTGGGCGACACTAGTTCATTTAGCAGGTCCTGATGTGGCTGTGGGGCGACACTAGTTCATTTAGCAGGTCCTGATGTGGCTGTGGGGCTACACTAGTTCATTTAGCAGGTCCTGATGTGGCTGTGGGCTACACTAGTTCATTTAGCAGGTCCTGATGTGGCTGTGGGGCGACACTAGTTCATTTAGCAGGTCCTGATGTGGCTGTGGGCTACACTAGTTCATTTAGCAGGTCCTGATGTGGCTGTGGGCTACACTAGTTCATTTAGCAGGTCCTGATGTGGCTGTGGGCTACCACTAGTTCATTTAGCAGGTCCTGATGTGGCTGTGGGGCTACACTAGTTCATTTAGCAGGTCCTGATGTGGCTGTGGGGCTACACTAGTTAATTTAGCAGGTCCTGATGTGGCTGTGGGCGACACTAGTTCATTTAGCAGGTCCTGATGTGGCTGTGGGGCTACACTAGTTCATTTAGCAGGTCCTGATGTGGCTGTGGGGCTACACTAGTTCATTTAGCAGGTCCTGATGTGGCTGTGGGCTACACTAGTTCATTTAGCAGGTCCTGATGTGGCAGTGGGGCTACACTAGTTCATTTAGCAGGTCCTGATGTGGCTGTGGGCTACACTAGTTCATTTAGCAGGTCCTGATGTGGCTGTGGGGCTACACTAGTTCATTTAGCAGGTCCTGATGTGGCTGTGGGCTACACTAGTTAATTTAGCAGGTCCTGATGTGGCTGTGGGATATGGCTGTGGACTAGATTTGCTAAGAATTCCGTGGTATTATTTTATATTATTTTATAGTATGACGAATACAATTGAACAAAGCTGAATAAAATAGAAAGGATATTTTCTCCAAATGATTTGAGGTGTTGCGCACATGCGGCTATTCTGTGTTGAGCTGTTAACAAAATAACCGGTCCTCCTAAATGCTTAATTTAGAGTTATTCATGTAACTTTAGTCGTTCTACAGACGTCGGGTTATGTTTAGATGTTTAATACATTGTAAGGTTGCATGATGAGGCTCTAATGATGATTCGAAAAAGTTCGCTTGAAAGGCAAGAGCCAAATTGTCACTCATTCACAATTTGACCAGCACTTGATAATGCCTAGAATTTTACGGCGGCATCCCCTTTGTGTGGCCGCAATGCACCCTAAAAAAAATCCATGCCTTTTGCGGCCAGAGTTGGCCACCCGGCTAAACTGAGCAATCTGGAGAGAAGGGCCTTGGTCAGGGAGGTGACCAAGAACCCGAATGGTCACTCTAACAGAGCTCCAGAGTTCCTCTGTGGAGATGGGAGAACCTTCCAGAAGGACAACCATCTCTGCAGCACTCCACCAATCGGGCCTTTATGGTAGAGTGGGCAGACAGAAGCCACTTCTCAGTGAAAGGCACATGACAGCTCGCTTGGAGTTTGACAAAAGGCACCTAATGACTCTTAGACCATTAGAAACAAGATTCTCTAGCCTGATGAAAACCAGATTGAACTCTTTGGCCTGAATGTAAATGTGATATTTCAGTTTATTTTTTATAAATTAGAAAACATTTCTAAAAACCTGGTTTTGCTTTGTCATTATGGGGTATTGTGTGTAGATTGATGAGGGGGGGGAAAAAAACAATTTAATACATTACAGCCTTATTTTAAAATGTAACAAAATGTGGAAAAAGTCAAGAGATCTGAATACTTTCCTAATAAACCGTACCTTTGGAAAGTATTCACACCCCTTTAGTTTTTACACATTCTGTTACATATGGATGTTTTTTAAATTTTTAACCAGGATTGGTACCTCTAACCAGGATTGGTACCTCTAACCAGGATTGTTACCTCTAACCAGGACTGTTACCTCTAACCAGGATTGTTACCTCTAACCAGGGTTGTTACCTCTAACCAGGATTGTTACCTCTAACCAGGATTGTTACCTCTAACCAGGATTGTTACCTCTAACCAGGATTGGTACCTCTAACCAGGGTTGTTACCTCTAACCAGGATTGTTACCTCTAACCAGGATTGTTACCTCTAACCAGGATTGTTACCTCTAACCAGGATTGGTACCTCTAACCAGGATTGTTACCTCTAACCAGGATTGGTACCTCTAACCAGGATTGTTACCTCTAACCAGGATTGTTACCTCTAACCAGGATTATTACCTCTAACCAGGATTGTTACCTCTAACCAGGATTGTTACCTCTAACCAGGATTGGTACCTCTAACCAGGATTGGTACCTCTAACCAGGATTGGTACCTCTAACCAGGACTGTTACCTCTAACCAGGATTGTTACCTCTAACCAGGATTGTTACCTCTAACCAGGATTGTTACCTCTAACCAGGATTATTACCACTAACCAGGAGTGTTACCTCTAACCAGGATTGGTACCTCTAACCAGGACTGTTACCTCTAACCAGGATTATTACCACTAACCAAGACTGTTACCTCTAACCAGGAGTGTTACCTCTAACCAGGATTGGTACCTCTAACCAGGATTATTACCTCTAACCAGGATTGTTACCTCTAACCAGGATTGTTACCTCTAACCAGGAGTGTTACCTCTAACCAGGATTGCCATTACAAAAATTACAATTATTATTTTAGCAAACAATTATTGTGATTCATCCTGTATAGTTCCTAACATTATTACCCGCAGAGCAACATATGTGGGATACTCATACTCACTCAACCTCCCCCCACAAACAACCATAAACTCAGATGTTCAACAGTTGTCCAATCCAGAGCCCAACTTGATGTACGAATACATATACAGTTACAGCTGTTTGAGAAGGCATGAAATTTAGCAGAAATGGGAAGATTTGAGTAACCAAGTCCTAGCTGATGGAGATGAGATATACCCCCCTACCCTGAACCACATGCTGGTCCCCCCGTTGTGGCCATTTTCCCCAAGCATCTCTGACCTTTTGATTATTTTGTGCCACAATAGGCTATAATAGATTTTTGGCCCAATAGTCCTGGCATTTTGATAGTGTTATATTGCCTAAAAAAACTCAAATTAATTCAAAGCCACTGGGCCTAATAAGACATCTTTTCATTTAAGTTGTATTTCATTCTAAGTAACAATTTATTGAGTATAATGATAAAATACAACTAAATGTTTAGGTGCTGAGCGCTTTATGTTCCTAGTGTGTCGCACTCTCAAATGCTCCACAATGTATTTGTTTGTAGGCTATGTTCTTGAAATCACTGAGATAATAGGCTAATACTATAGCCTAAATTATACATGTTTTTTCCTTAGGCTCCCTGTCTGGCTCCTGACTAATGTAGAGTGTTTATATGCTGTTTAGTATGACGCGTAGCCTATTTCAAATGATGAGTGCTTCTTACAGTCACCTTTTTTATATTTATGAAAATACTTTTCATTCAAATCATGTGGTTTGGTTTCAATACTTCAAAATCAAATGGTAGGTGCAGGTAGTCACACAAATAGATGGGTGTTGTTTTAATGAATGCTTATAATTTTTTTGTGTGAGCGAGGAGCGGTTTGGTTTTGAGTAGAGCGGCTGAGTGGGATTTCCGACCACTCAACTCCGTACTCTGATGTGAACTATGTGCCACCACATTACACTGAAACTAGACACACACACTATTCAAAACTGTTTATTTTCTTGTCTTTGCAGTGGGTCGAGCAGCAGCATGATCGCAATCGACAACAAGATCGAGCAAGCCATGGTAGGCCTCTGTTGTGTTTTTCAGAAAACAAGCCTGAAACCTTGAATAAAGACTGTTAGTGGCAGCCATAGGAATTGCAATCTGGGAGACGGATGTACATAGAAATAGGTTTCCATAATAAGAGCCAGGGAGCTCAAAAAAAGAAATAATTCTGGTCGGATTGTCTTTGGATTTTCGCTTGCCATATCAATTCTGTTATAGTCTCAGACATTATTTTAACAGTTTTAGAACGGTCAAAGTGTTTTCTATCCAATGGTACCAATTATATGCATATCCTGGCTTCTGGGCCTGATTAACAGGCAGTTTACTTTGGGCATGCCAGTCAGGCGGAAATTCAGGAAACTAGACCCTATTCCAGAGAGGTTAACCTTATTCTGACTTTCATGTATTGTGATATAAATCACATTTTATTTGTCACATACATGTGATATAAATCACATTTTATTTGTCACATACATGTGATATAAATCACATTTTATTTGTCACATACATGTGATATAAATCACATTTTATTTGTCACATACATGTGATATAAATCACATTTTATTTGTCACATACATGTGATATAAATCACATTTTATTTGTCACATACATGTGATATAAATCACATTTTATTTGTCACATACATGTGATATAAATCACATTTTATTTGTCACATACATGTGATATAAATCACATTTTATTTGTCACATACATGTGATATAAATCACATTTTATTTGTCACATACATGTGATATAAATCACATTTTATTTGTCACATACATGTGTTTAGCAGATGTTATTGCTGGTGTAGCGAAATGCTTGTGTTTCTAGCTCCAACAGTGCAGTAATATTTAAATAGTAATATCTAACAATTTCACAACAAACACACATCTAAAGGAATGGAATTAAGAATATATAAATATTTGGTCCAGCAATGTCAGAACGGCATAGACATATACAGGTATGTTGGTTAATAACCTCATTCTGATATCATGTAGAGAGGCGTCACTACAGACCCTGGTTCAGTGCTAGGGGCGTCACTACAGACCCTGGTTCAGTGCTAGGGGCGTCACTACAGACCCTGGTTCAGCGGTCTAAGGCACTGCATCTCAGTGCTAGAGGCGTCACTACAGACCCTGGTTCAGCGGTCTAAGGCACTGCATCTCAGTGCTAGAGGCGTCACTACAGACCCCGGTTCAGCGGTCTAAGGTACTGCATCTCAGTGCTAGAGGAGTCACTACAGACCCTGGTTCAGCGGTCTAAGGCACTGCATCTCAGTGCTAGAGGCGTCACTACAGACCCTGGTTCAGTGCTAGGGGCGTCACTACAGACCCTGGTTCAGCGGTCTAAGGCTCTGCATCTCAGTGCTAGAGGCGTCACTACAGACCCTGGTTCAGCGGTCTAAGGCACTGCATCTCAGTGCTAGAGGCGTCACTACAGACCCTGGTTCGAATCCAGGCTGTATCACAACCGGCCGTGATTGGGAGTCCCATAGGGTGGCACACAATTGGCCCAAAGTCGTCCGGGTTTGGACGGTTTGGACCTGGTCTTTCCATGACAGACTGACCAGGTGAATCCAGGTGAAAGCTATGATCCCTTACTGATGTTCACTTGTTAAATCCACTTCAATCAGTGTAGATGAAGGGGAGGAGACGAGTTAAAGAAGGATTTTTAAGCCTTGAGACAATTGAGACATAGGTTGTGTTTGTGTGTGTAACCGATGTGAAATGGCTAGTTAGTTAGCGGTGGTGTAACCGATGTGAAATGGCTAGTTAGTTAGCGGTGGTGTAACCGATGTGAAATGGCTAGTTAGTTAGCGGTGGTGTAACCGATGTGAAATGGCTAGTTAGTTAGCGGTGGTGTAACCGATGTGAAATGGCTAGTTAGTTAGCGGTGGTGTAACCGATGTGAAATGGCTAGTTAGTTAGCGGTGGTGCGCGCTAATAGCGTTTCAATCAGTGACGTCACTCGCTCTGAGACCTGAAGTAGGGTTTCCCCTTGCGTTGCAAGGGCCGTGGCTTTTGTGGCGCGATGGGTAACGGTGCTTCGTGGGGTGTCAGTTGTTGATGTGTGCAGAGGGTCCCAGGTTCGAGCCCAGGTTGGGGCGAAGAGAGGGATGGAACCTACACTGTTACATGGGCCAATCAGAGGGTGAATTGGCAAGACAAAATATTAAAGTGCCTTTGAACGGGGTATGGTAGTAGGTGAACGGGGTAGTAGTAGAACGGTGATGGTGGTAGGTGAACGGGGTATGGTGGTAGGTGAACGGGGTATGGTGGTAGGTGAATGGGGTATGGTGGTAGGTGAATGGGGTAGTAGGTGAACGGGGTATGGTGGTAGGTGAACGGGGTATGGTGGTAGGTGAACGGGGTATGGTGGTAGTTGAACGGGGTATGGTGGTAGGTAAACGGGGTAGTAGGTGAACGGGGCATGGTAGTAGGTGAACGGGGTATGGTGGTAGGTGAACGGGGTATGGTAGTAGGTGAACGGGGTATGGTAGTAGGTGAATGGGGTATGGTGGTAGGTGAACGGGGTATGGTTGTAGGTGAACGGGGTATGGTTGTAGGTGAACGGGGTATGGTGGTAGATGACGGGGTATGGTGGTAGATGACGGGGTATGGTGGTAGGTGAACGGGGTATGGTAGTAGGTGGACGGGGTATGGTAGTAGGTGAACGGGGTATGGTGGTAGGTGAACGGGGTATGGTGGTAGGTGAAAGGGGGTAGTAGGTGAACGGGGTATTGTGGTAGGTGGATGGGGTATGGTGGTAGGTGAACGGGGTATGGTGGTAGGTGAACGGGGTAGTAGGTGAACGGGGTATGGTGGTAGGTGAACGGGGTATTGTGGTAGGTGGATGGGGTATGGTGGTAGGTGAACGGGGTATGGTGGTAGGTGAATGGGGTATGGTGGTAGGTGAATGGGGTATGGTGGTAGGTGATTGGGGTATTGTGGTAGGTGAATGGGGTATGGTGGTAGGTGGATGGGGTATGGTGGTAGGTGAACGGGGTATGGTGGTAGGTGAACGGGGTATGGTAGTAGGTGAACGGGGTATGGTGGTAGGTGAACGGGGTAGTAGGTGAACGGGGTATGGTAGTAGGTGAATG
>NC_138297.1:1457500-1567500 GCF_965601325.2 Salmo salar
ATATACACCACCTCTATATACACCACCTCTATATACACCACCTCTATATACACCACCTCTATATACACCACACCTCTATATACACCACCACCTCTATATACACCACCTCTATATACACCACACCTCTATATACACACCACCTCTATACACACTATACACACCACACCTCTATATACACACCACCTCTATATACACCACCTCTATACACACTATATACACCACACCTCTATATACACACCACCTCTATATACACCACCTCTATACACACCACACCTCTATATACACCACACCTCTATACACACACCACCTCTATATACACTATACACACCACACCTCTATACACACCACACCTCTATATACACCACCTCTATACACACCACCTCTATATACACCACACCTCTATATACACCACACCTCTATACACACCACCTCTATATACACCACCTCTATATACACCACACCTCTATATACACCACACCTCTATACACACCACACCTCTATACACACCACCTCTATATACACCACACCTCTATACACTCTATACACACCACACCTCTATACACACTATACACACACCACACCTCTATACACACCACACCTCCATACACACTATACACACACCACACCTCTATATACACCACCTCTATACACACCACACCTCTATACACACTATACACACACCACACCTCTATATACACCACCTCTATACACACTATACACACACCACACCTCTATATACACCACCTCTATACACACCACACCTCTATACACACTATACACACCACACCTCTATACACACTATACACACACCACACCTCTATATACACACCACACCTCTATACACACTATACACACACCACACCCTCTATACACACACCACACCTCTATACACACCACACCTCTATACACACCACACCTCTATACACACCACACCTCTATACACACCACACCTCTCTATACACCACCTCTATACACCACCTCTATACACACACCACCTCTATACACCACCTCTATACACACACCACCTCTATACACCACCACCTCTATACACCACCTCTATACACACACCACCTCTATACACCACCTCTATACACACACCACCTCTATACACCACCTCTATACACACACCACCTCTATACACACTATACACACCACCTCTATACACACACCACCTCTATACACACACCACCTCTATACACACACCACCTCTCTATACACACACCACACCTCTATACACACTATACACACACCATACCTCTATATATACCACCTCTATACACACCATCTCTATACACACTATACACACACCACACCTCTATATACACACCACCTCTATACACCACCTCTATACACACACCACACATCTATATACACACCACCACTATACACACCACCTCTATACACACTATCTCTATACACACTATACACACACCACACCTCTATACACACTATACACACACCACACCTCTATATACACCACCTCTATACACACCACACCTCTATACACACCACCTCTATACAAACTATACACACCACCTCTATACACACTATACACACCACCTCTATACACACTATACACACACCACACCTCTATATACACCACCTCTATACACCACCTCTATATACACCACCTCTATACACACTATACACACATCACACCTCTATACACACCACACCTCTATACACACTATACACACACCACACCTCTATACACACTATACACACCACCTCTATACACACATCACACCTCTATACACACCACACCTCTATACACACTATACACACCACACCTCTATACACACCACCTCTATACACACCACCTCTATACACACCACACCTCTATATACACCACACCTCTATACACACCACCTCTATACACACTATACACACCACACCTCTATACACACTATACACACCACACCTCTATATACACACCACCTCTATATACACCACCTCTATTCACACTATACACACCACACCTCTATATACACACGACCTCTATATACACCACCTCTATACACACCACACCTCTATATACACCACACCTCTATTCACACACCACCTCTATATACACTATACACACCACACCTCTATACACACCACACCTCTATATACACCACCTCTATACACACCACCTCTATATACACCACACCTCTATATACACCACACCTCTATACACACCACACCTCTATACACACCACCTCTATATACACCACACCTCTATACACTCTATACACACCACACCTCTATACACACCACACCTCTATATACACCACACCTCTATACACACCACACCTCTATACACACCACCTCTATACACACCACACCTCTATCAAATCAAATCAAATGTATTTATATAGCCCTTCGTACATCAGCTGATATCTCAAAGTGCTGTACAGAAACCCAGCCTAAAACCCCAAACAGCAAGCAATGCATGTGAAAGAAGCACGGTGGCTAGGAAAAACTCCCTAGGAAAAACTCCCTAGAAAGGACAAAAACCTAGGAAGAAACCTAGAGAGGAACCAGGCTATGAGGGGTGGCCAGTCCTCTTCTGGCTGTGCAGGGTGGATATTATAACAGAACATGGTCAAGATGTTAAAATGTTCATAAATGACCAGCATGGTCAAATAATAATAATCATAGTAGTTGTCGAGGGTGCAACAAGCACGTCTGGTGAACAGGTCAGGGTTCCATAGCCGCAGGCAGAACAGTTGAAACTGGAGCAGCAGCACGGCCAGGTGGACTGGGGACAGCAAGGAGCAATCCTGCCAGGTAGTCCTGAGGCATGGTCCTAGGGCTCAGGTCCTCCGAGAGAAAGACAGAAAGAGAGAAAGAGAGAATTAGAGAGAGCATATTTAAATTCACACAGGACATCGGATAAGACAAGAGAAATACTCCAGATGTAACAGACTGACCCTAGCCCCCCGACACATAAACTACTGCAGCATAAATACTGGAGGCTGAGACAGGAGGGACCACACCTCTATCTATATACACCACCTCTATACACACTATACACACACCACACCTCTATACACACCACCTCTATACACACCACACCTCTATATACACCACCTCTATACACCACCTCTATACACACCACACCTCTATACACACCACACCTCTATACACACTATATACACACCGCACCTCTATATACACCACCTCTATACACCACCTCTATACACACCACACCTCTATACACACCACACCTCTATACACACTATATACACACCGCACCTCTATATACACTATACACACCACACCTCTATATACACCACCTCTATACACACCACACCTCTATACACACCACACCTCTATACACACTATATACACACCGCACCTCTATATACACTATACACACCACACCTTTATATACACCACCTCTATACACACTATACACACCACACCTCTATACACACCACCTCTATACACACCACACCTCTATACACCACACCTCTATATACACCACACCTCTATACACACTATACACACCACACCTCTATATACACCACCTCTATACACACCACACCTCTATACACACCACACCTCTATACACACCACCTCTATATACACCACACCACTATACACACCACACCTCTATATACACCACCTCTATACACACCACACCTCTATATACACCACACCTCTATACACACCACACCTCTATACACACTATACACACCACACCTCTATATACACCACCTCTATACACACCACACCTCTATATACACCACACCTCTATATACACCACACCTCTACACACCACACCTCTATATACACCACACCTCAATACACACTATACACACCACACCTCTATATACACCACCTCTATACACACCACACCTCTATATACACCACACCTCTATACACACTATACACACCACACCTCTATATACACCACCTCTATACACACCACACCTCTATACACACCACACCTCTATACACACTATACACACCACACCTCTATATACACCACCTCTATATACACCACACCTCTATACACACCACACCTCTATACACACTATACACACCACACCTCTATACACCACACCTCTATACACACCACACCTCTATACACACCTTAGACACCACACCTCTATATACACCACACCTCTATATACACCACACCTCTATACACACCACACCTCTATACAAACTATACACACCACACCTCTATACACCACACCTCTATACACACCACACCTCTATACACACTATACACACCACACCTCTATATACACCACACCTCTATATACACCACACCTCTATACACACCACACCTCTATACACACTATACACACCACACCTCTATATACACCACCTCTATACACACCACACCTCTATATACACCACACCTCTACATACACCACACCTCTATACACACCACACCTCTATATACACCACCTCTATACACACCACACCTCTATACACACCTCTATATACACCACATCTCTATATACACCACACCTCTATACACACCACACCTCTATACACACTATACACACCACACCTCTATATACACCACCTCTATACACACCACACCTCTATATACACCACACCTCTACATACACCACACCTCTATACACACCACACCTCTATACACACTATACAGACCACACCTCTATATACACCACCTCTATACACACCTCTATATACACACCACACCTCTATATACACCACCTCTATACACACCACACCTCTATACACACCTCTATATACACACCACACCTCTATATACACCACCTCTATACACACCACACCTCTGTACACACCTCTATATACACACTCACATTGGCTCTTTTAATTCATCTTAATTCCTTGCATCCTTTCCTTGCGTCTGAGGGAAGGGACCTTGAACAGTTGATAAGGCGGCGAGGAAAGGATGGAAGGATTCAAGGAAAGATGCATTGAGATAAACCCATGATTAAAATATGTTCTAAAACTTGATAGACACATTGAAATGTCGCTGGTTTGAATCCCGAGCCAACTAGGTGAACAATCTGTCTGCACCTTTGAGGAAGGCACTTAACCCTAATCGCTCCTGTCGTCGTTCTGGATAAGAGCATCTGCTAAATGACAAATAGAAATTTGATGATCGACCAGACAGACCTTAGTTTGAAATGGAATACTTTATCTGCGATTGTTTGAGCTTGCCTGGCTTAATAAACCAATATAGGTCCCAAAAAACGTCAAACCATCGCAATAGCCTCGCTGTTATTCTGATGACAGACAGCGCCATCTTGTGGTAATACAACTGCAGTTATTCAGATTTTTATTTAACCTTTATTTAACTAGGCAAGTCAACTATGAACAAATTCTTATTCACAATGACGGCCTACCCCGGCCAAACCCTAACCCGGATGACGCTGGGCCAATTGTGTGCCGCCCTATGGGGCTCCCAATCACGGCCGGTTGTGATACAGGCTGGAATCGAACCAGGGTTTGTAGTGCCGCCTTAGCACTAAGATGCAGTGCCTTAGGCGCCCCTTCAGATACTGTATGCGCATACCGTTCCGCAACATGTATTACATGATGCTGTTGATTATTCATGATCTAAAATACGAAAGCAGGCCATCCATCCATCTCAACAACAATCCATCAATACATTCCAGTAATGAACGGAGCTGGGGCATTCAAAGGGCGTTTCGCTTAGGACTTTGACTTCTTTCTGTTTGTCCCATCCACCGACCCGTCTGCTTGCCTTCACATGTAGAACTGTGCAGAGACGCAGCTAGCTATCTTGCTTGTTTTGAAATTAGTTGGCGAGGTAATTTAGCCGGCGTGGTAACTTAGCCAGCTAGCTAATAAACACGTTTAGCCAGCTAGCTAATAAACACGTTTACCCAGCTAGCTAATAAACACGTTTAGCCAGCTAGCTAATAAACACGTTTAGCCAGCTAGCTAATAAACACGTTTAGCCAGCTAGCTAATAAACACGTTTACCCAGCTAGCTAATTAAAGCGATTATCTAGGAACTTTGAAACTACTTAACAAACCAGGTTGTCCTGAGGTTCGCTACTCTGAAGAAGACTGATCGAAGCTGAGATGAACCAATTTGAACAGTAAGTTGTCTGCCCGTCTGTGCTAGCCATGGTTCCCATTCTGTAATGTAGTTTATCATTAAGATGCTATGGTTGATTTAGTAAGCTAAGTGGTGAATGTGGGTAGTTATCAGCAACCCACAGTCACCACTTAGCTAACAGCTACCCACAGTCACCACTTAGCTAACGTTAGTTAGCAGCTACCCACAGTCACCACTTAGCTAACGTTAGCTAGCAGCTACCCACAGTCACCACTTAGCTAACGTTAACTAGCAGCTACCCACAGTCACCACTTAGCTAACGTTAGCTAGCAGCTACCCACAGTCACCACTTAGCTAACGTTAGCTAGCAGCTACCCACAGTCACCACTTAGCTAACGTTAGCTAGGAGCTACCCACAGTCACCACTTAGCTAACGTTAACTAGCAGCTACCCACAGTCACCACTTAGCTAACGTTAGCTAGCAGCTACCCACAGTCACCACTTAGCTAACGTTAACTAGCAGCTACCCACAGTCACCACTTAGCTAACGTTAGCTAGCAGCTACCCACAGTCACCACTTAGCTAACGTTAGCTAGCAGCTACCCACAGTCACCACTTAACTAACGTTAGCTAGCAGCTACCCACAGTCACCACTTAGCTAACGTTAGCTAGCAGCTACCCACAGTCACCACTTAGCTAACGTTAGCTAGCAGCTACCCACAGTCACCACTTAGCTAACGTTAACTGGCAGCTACCCACAGTCACCACTTAGCTAACGTTAGCTAGCAGCTACCCACAGTCACCACTTAGCTAACGTTAGCTAGCAGCTACCCACAGTCACCACTTAGCTAACGTTAACTAGCAGCTACCCACAGTCACCACTTAGCTAACGTTAAGCTAGACAGCTACCCACAGTCACCACTTAGCTAACGTTAGCTAGCAGCTACCCACAGTCACCACTTAGCTAACGTTAGCTAGCAGCTACCCACAGTCACCACTTAGCTAACGTTAGCTAGCAGCTCAGCCCACAGTCACGCAGCTTCCAGCTAACGTTAGCTAGCAGCTACCCACAGTCACCACTTAGCTAACGTTAGCTAGCAGCTTACCACAGTCACCACTTAGCTAACGTTAGCTAGCAGCTACCCACAGTCACCACTTAGCTAACGTTAGCTAGCAACTACCCACAGTCACCATGTTGGAACATTGCTGCTATAACAGCCTCCACTCTTCTGGGAAGGCTTTCCACTAGATGTAGGAACATTGCTGCTATAACAGCCTCCACTCTTCTGGGAAGGCTTTCCACTAGATGTTGGAACATTGCTGCTATAACAGCCTCCTCTCTTCTGGGAAGGCTTTCCACTAGATGTTGGAACATTGCTGCTATAACAGCCTCCTCTCTTCTGGGAAGGCTTTCCACTAGATGTTGGTACATTGCTGTGGGGACTTGCTTCCATTCAGCTCGCAATCAGCGTTCCAATTAATCCCAAAAGTATTCGATGGGTTTGAGGTCAGGTCTCTATCCAGCTAACTAGCTGTCCGTGTGTGTACACATACACACATTATAGATGACGACCCAGGGTATCAGCAGTGTTAGGGTGTATAATGGGTGTATATTCTCTCCCCCAGTCTGAAAGGTGACGACCCAGGGACCAGCAGTGTTAGGGTGTATAATGGGTGTATATTCTCTCCCCCCAGTCTGAAAGGTGACGACCCGGGACGCGGGGGGAGGGTGACCTCCCCCGCGGGACGCCCAGGGTCGCGTGTTAGGGTGTATAATGGGTGTATATTCTCTCCCCCCAGTCTGAAAGGTGACGACCCAGGGTATCAGCAGTGTTTGGGTGTATAATGGGTGTATATTCTCTCCCCCCAGTCTGAAAGATGACGACCCAGGGTATCAGCAGTGTTAGGGTGTATAATGGGTGTATATTCTCTCCCCCCAGTCTGAAAGATGACGACCCAGGGTATCAGCAGTGTTAGGGTGTATAATGGGTGTATATTCTCTCCCCCCAGTCTGAAAGATGACGACCCAGGGTATCAGCAGTGTTAGGGTGTATAATGGGTGTATATTCTCTCCCCCCAGTCTGAAAGATGACGACCCAGGGTATCAGCAGTGTTAGGGTGTATAATGGGTGTATATTCTCTCCCCCCAGTCTGAAAGATGACGACCCAGGGTATCAGCAGTGTTTGGGTGTATAATGGGTGTATAATGGGTGTATATTCTCTCCCCCCAGTCTGAAAGATGACGACCCAGAGGACCAGGATGAGACGGTCTGTAATCGGGAGGAAGACGGCTCCATCAACAACAACAGACGCAAGGTACGCAGAACCACCAGACACATACGCAGTGAACCCCCTCCCAAAACCCTGACCTCTGACCCTCCCAAAACCCTGACCTCTGCCCCTCCCAAAACCCTGACCTCTGCCCCTCCCAAAACCCTGACCTCTGCCCCTCCCAAAACCCTGACCTCTGCCCCTCCCAAAACCCTGACCTCTGACCCTCCCAAAACCCTGACCTCTGCCCCTCCCAAAACCCTGACCTCTGTCCCTCCCAAAACCCTGACCTCTGCCCCTCCCAAAACCCTGACCTCTGTACCTCCCAAAACCCTGACCTCTGCCCCTCCCAAAACCCTGACCTCTGACCCTCCCAAAACCCTGACCTCTGTACCTCCCAAAACCCTGACCTTTTTAATTAGCTTTAAAACTGCACATTTTCCTCTGCCCTATTGCAAAATGTGTATAATGGCTGAAAATGTGCTATAAAACAGCTGAATTCGCTCAGCCTCATGGCAAAATTGCAAAATGTGTACAATGGCATATTTTCTGTAGAATTGCAGGAAGTTATTTAAATATTTTGGCCTACCCAGCATTCTGCAGGTCCACCAACACATCTCTGGCTACGCTACTGCAGTGCTTGTTTTTGCAGGATATTGGGAGCCATTCTGAGTTTCAGCAGACAGCATAGCACTAGTCTCCTCGCTTCCATCTGTGTGTAGGATCGTCTCACCATTCACACTGACTTTTACTACAAAACTACAAATCAAAACTTTCAGAGAATACATTTTTCCAGGATAAATGAAGGGTTAGTCTCCAACTCATTGTATGTATTTTTGCTAATCCAACTTCCAAAATATGCTCATCGCCAACAGTAATATACCACATCCTTAAATACGGCCATATCCAGAACTAGACTGGCATCACTGACAGACTTGTTCTGTTGTTTACGAATTGTTGATCACGTGAACAGGAGATTAAAAACGCAAGTGACACACTACCGGCGACGCAAAACGTTGGGTACAAATCAAATCAAATCAAATGTATTTATAAAGCCCTTCTTACATCAGCTCATATCTCAAAGTGCTGTACAGAAACCCAGCCTAAAACCCCCAAACAGCAAGCAATGCAGGTGTAGAAGCACGGTGGCTAGGAAAAACTCCCTAGGAAAAACTCCCTAGGAAAAACTCCCTAGGAAAAACTCCCTAGAAAGGCCAGAACCTAGGAAGAAACCTAGAGAGGAACCAGGCTCTGAGGGGTGACCAGTCCTCTACTGGCTGTACTGGGTAGACCAGAGGAACCAGGCTCTGAGGGGTGACCAGTCCTCTACTGGCTGTACTGGGTAGACCAGAGGAACCAGGCTCTGAGGGGTGACCAGTCCTCTACTGGCTGTACTGGGTAGAGAGGAACCAGGCTATGAGGGGTGACCAGTCCTCTACTGGCTGTACTGGGTAGAGAGGAACCAGGCTCTGAGGGGTGACCAGTCCTCTTCTGGCTGTACTGGGTAGAGAGGAACCAGGCTATGAGGGGTGACCAGTCCTCTACTGGCTGTACTGGGTAGAGAGGAACCAGGCTATGAGGGGTGGCCAGTCCTCTACTGGCTGTACTGGGTAGACCAGAGGAACCAGGCTATGAGGGGTGACCAGTCCTCTACTGGCTGTACTGGGTAGAGAGGAACCAGGCTCTGAGGGGTGACCAGTCCTCTACTGGCTGTACTGGGTAGACCAGAGGAACCAGGCTATGAGGGGTGGCCAGTCCTCTTCTGGCTGCACTGGGTAGACCAGAGGAACCAGGCTCTGAGGGGTGACCAGTCCTCTACTGGCTGTACTGGGTAGACCAGAGGAACCAGGCTCTGAGGGGTGGCCAGTCCTCTTCTGGCTGTACTGGGTAGACCAGAGGAACCAGGCTCTGAGGGGTGACCAGTCCTCTACTGGCTGTACTGGGTAGAGAGGAACCAGGCTCTGAGGGGTGGCCAGTCCTCTTCTGGCTGTGCCGGGTAGAGAGGAACCAGGCTCTGAGGGGTGGCCAGTCCTCTACTGGCTGTACTGGGTAGACCAGAGGAACCAGGCTCTGAGGGGTGACCAGTCCTCTACTGGCTGTACTGGGTAGACCAGAGGAACCAGGCTCTGAGGGGTGACCAGTCCTCTTCTGGCTGTACTGGGTAGAGAGGAACCAGGCTCTGAGGGGTGACCAGTCCTCTACTGGCTGTACTGGGTAGAGAGGAACCAGGCTCTGAGGGGTGGCCAGTCCTCTACTGGCTGTACTGGGTAGAGAGGAACCAGGCTCTGAGGGGTGACCAGTCCTCTTCTGGCTGTACTGGGTAGACCAGAGGAACCAGGCTCTGAGGGGTGACCAGTCCTCTTCTGGCTGTACTGGGTAGAGAGGAACCAGGCTCTGAGGGGTGACCAGTCCTCTACTGGCTGTACTGGGTAGACCAGAGGAACCAGGCTCTGAGGGGTGACCAGTCCTCTACTGGCTGTACTGGGTAGACCAGAGGAACCAGGCTCTGAGGGGTGACCAGTCCTCTACTGGCTGTACTGGGTAGAGAGGAACCAGGCTATGAGGGGTGACCAGTCCTCTACTGGCTGTACTGGGTAGACCAGAGGAACCAGACTCTGAGGGGTGACCAGTCCTCTACTGGCTGTACTGGGTAGCCAGAGGAACCAGGCTCTGAGGGGTGACCAGTCCTCTACTGGCTGTACTGGGTAGAGAGGAACCAGGCTATGAGGGGTGACCAGTCCTCTACTGGCTGTACTGGGTAGAGAGGAACCAGGCTCTGAGGGGTGACCAGTCCTCTACTGGCTGTACTGGGTAGACCAGAGGAACCAGGCTATGAGGGGTGACCAGTCCTCTACTGGCTGTACTGGGTAGACCAGAGGAACCAGGCTCTGAGGGGTGACCAGTCCTCTTCTGGCTGTACTGGGTAGAGAGGAACCAGGCTCTGAGGGGTGACCAGTCCTCTACTGGCTGTACTGGGTAGACCAGAGGAACCAGGCTCTGAGGGGTGACCAGTCCTCTACTGGCTGTACTGGGTAGAGAGGAACCAGGCTCTGAGGGGTGACCAGTCCTCTACTGGCTGTACTGGGTAGACCAGAGGAACCAGGCTCTGAGGGGTGACCAGTCCTCTACTGGCTGTACTGGGTAGAGAGGAACCAGGCTCTGAGGGGTGGCCAGTCCTCTACTGGCTGTACTGGGTAGACTAGAGGAACCAGGCTCTGAGGGGTGACCAGTCCTCTACTGGCTGTACTGGGTAGACCAGAGGATCCAGGCTATGAGGGGTGGCCAGTCCTCTACTGGCTGTACTGGGTAGAGAGGAACCAGGCTATGAGGGGTGACCAGTCCTCTACTGGCTGTACTGGGTAGAGAGGAACCAGGCTCTGAGGGGTGACCAGTCCTCTTCTGGCTGTACTGGGTAGAGAGGAACCAGGCTCTGAGGGGTGGCCAGTCCTCTACTGGCTGTACTGGGTAGAGAGGAACCAGGCTATGAGGGGTGGCCAGTCCTCTACTGGCTGTACTGGGTAGAGAGGAACCAGGCTATGAGGGGTGACCAGTCCTCTACTGGCTGTACTGGGTAGACCAGAGGAACCAGGCTCTGAGGGGTGGCAGTCCTCTACTGGCTGTACTGGGAGAGAGGAACCAGGCTCTGAGGGGTGACCAGTCCTCTACTGGCTGTACGGGTAGAGAGGAACCAGGCTCTGAGGGGTGACCAGTCCTCTTCTGGCTGTACTGGGTAGACCAGAGGAACCAGGCTCTGAGGGGTGGCCAGTCCTCTTCTGGCTGTACTGGGTAGAGAGGAACCAGGCTATGAGGGGAGGCCAGTCCTCTACTGGCTGTACTGGGTAGACCAGAGGAACCAGGCTATGAGGGGAGGCCAGTCCTCTTCTGGCTGTGCCGGGTGGAGATTATAACAGCACATGGCCAAGATGTTCAAATGTTCATAAATGACCAGCAGGGTCAAATAATAATAATCACAGTGGTTGTGGAGGGTGCAACAGGTCAGCACCTCAGGAGTAAATGTCAGTTGGCTTTTCATAGCCGATCATTCAGAGGATCTCTACCGCTCCTCATATAATGTCTCTGTTGAATCTAATGCCTCATATACTGTGTGTGTGTGTGTGTGTGTGTGTGTGTGTGTGTGTGTGTGTGTGTGTGTGTGTGTGTGTGTGTGTGTGTGTGTGTGTGTGTGTGTGTGTGTATATCAGACGGTGAGTCCTGCAGCAGGGGAACATCCTCTCCAGTATAACTATACCTTGTGGTATTCCCGGAGGACTCCGTCCCGACCCGCCAACACACAGAGTTATGAACAGAACATCAGACAGATCGGCACGGTGGCCTCGGTCAGTACACACACACACACACACACACCACTAACACACACACACACACACCACTAACACAGACACACACACACCACTAACACACACACACACACCACTAACACACACACACACACCACTAACACACACACACACACCACTAACACAGACACACACACACCACTAACACACACACACACACACACCACTACACACACACACACACACACACACACACACCACTAACACAGACACACACACACCACTACACACACACACACACACACACCACAGACACTACACACACACACACACACACACCACTACACGACACACACACACACACACCACGACACACACACACACACACCACTAACACACACACACACCACCACTACACACACACACACACACACCACTACACACACACACACACACACCACTAACACACACACACACACACACCACTAACACACACACACACACACCACTAACACACACACACACACACCACTACACACACACACACACACACACACACACACACACACACACACACACACACACACACACACACACACACACACACCACTAACACACACACACACCACTAACACACACACACACACACACACACACACCACTAACACACACACACACACACACACACACACACACACACACACACACACACACACACACACACACACACACCACTAACACACACACACACACACACACACCACTACACACACACACACACACACCACACACACTACACACACACACACACACACACACACACACACACACCACTAACACACACACACACACCCACTAACACACACACACACACCACTAACACACACACACACACACTACACACACACACACACACCACTACACACACACACACACACACACACACCACTAACACGCATCATGTAGTTGATGTTATCCTCTCGTCCTGTGATTGGTTGATATTGTAATCCTGTGATTGGTTGATATTGTAATCCTGTGATTGGTTGATATTGTAATCCTGTGATTGGTTGATATTGTAATCCTGTGATTGGTTGGCAGGTGGAGCAGTTCTGGAAGTTCTACAGTCACCTGGTTCGACCGGGAGATCTGACTGGACACTCTGACTTCCACCTGTTTAAAGAGGGAATCAAGCCCATGTGGGAGGTAATTCAGTGCTTTCAGAAAGTATTCAGACCCCTGACTTTTTCCACATTTTGTTACAGCCTTATTCTAGAATGGATTCAATATTTATTTTTTTCTATCTACACACAGTACCCCATAATGACAAAGCGAAAACAGGTTTTTAACACCTACCCTTTGCTATGAGACTCGAAATTGAGCTCAGGTGCATCCTGTTTCCATTGATCATCCTTGAGATGTTTCTACAACTTGATTGGAGTCCACCTGTGGTAAATTCAATTGATTGGACATGATTTGGAAAGGCAAACACCTGTCTATATAAGGTCCCACAGTTGACAGTGCATGTCAGAGCAAAAACCAAGCCATGAGGTCGAAGGAATTGTCCATAGAGCTCCGAAACAGGATTTTGTTGAGGCACAGACCTGGGGAAGTGAACCGAAAAGATTCTGTAGCATTGAAGGTCCCCAAGAACACAGTGGCCTCCATCATTCTTAAATGGAAGAAGTTTGGAACCAGCAAGACTCTTCCTAGAGCTGGTCGCCCGGCCAAACTGAGCAATCGGGGGAGAAGGGCCTTGGTCAGGGAGGTGACCAAGAACCTGATGGTCACTCGACAGAGCTTCAGAGTTTCTCTGTGGAGATGGTTGTCCTTCTGGAAGGTTCTCCCATCTCTGCATCACTCCACCAATCAGTCCTTTATGGTAGAGTGGCCAGACGGAAGCCACTCCTCAGTGAAAGGTACATGACAGCCCTCTTGGAGTTTGCCAAAAGGCATCTAGAGGACTCTGACCATCAGAAACAAGATTCTCTGGTCTGTTGAAACCAAGATTGAACTCTTTGGCCTTAATGCCAAGCGTCACGTCTGGAGGAAACCTGGCACCATCCCTACGGTGAAGCATGGTGGTGGCAGCATCATGCTGTGGGGATGGTTTTCAGTCGTAAGAGACTGGAAGACTAGTCAGGATCGAGGGAAAGATGAATAGAGCAAAGTACAGAGAGATCCTTGATGAAAACCTGCTCCAGAGCCCTCAGGACCTCGGACTGGGGCGAAGGTTCACCTTCCAACAGGACAACGACCCAAAGCACACAGCCAAGACAACTCAGGAGTGGCTTCGGGACAAGTCTTTGAATGTCCTTGAGTGGCCCGGCCAGAGCCCGGACTTGAACCCAATCAAACATCTCTGGAGAGACCTGAAAATAGCTGTGCAGCGACACTCCCCATCCAACCTGACAGAGCTTGAGAGGATCTGCAGAGAAGAATGGGAGAAACTCCCCAAATACAGGTGTGCTTGTAGCTTTATACCAAAGACTCAAGGCCGTAATCGCTGCCAAAGGTGCTTCAAAGTGCTGAGTAAAGGGTCTGAATATTTATGTAAATGGAGTATTTCAGTTTAATAAATTAGGGGAAATGGCTTTGTTGTTGTTTTATATTCTGTGTAGATTTGAGGGGGAAACAATTTAATCCATTTTAGAATACAGCTGTAACCTACACACTACCCCATAATGACAAAGGGCAAAAACCAGGTTAGGGTTAGGGCAAAAACCAGGTTAGGGTTAGGGCAAAAACCAGGTTAGGGTTGGGGCAAAAACCAGGTTAGGGTTGGGGCAAAAACCAGGTTAGGGTTGGGGCAAAAACCAGGTTAGGGTTGGGGCAAAAACCAGGTTAGGGTTGGGGCAAAAACCAGGTTAGGGTTGGGGCAGAAACCAGGTTAGGGTTGGGGCAAAAACCAGGTTAGGGTTGGGGCAAAAACCAGGTTAGGGTTGGGGCAAAAACCAGGTTAGGGTTGGGGCAAAAACCAGGTTAGGGTTGGGGCAGAAACCAGGTTAGGGTTGGGGCAAAAACCAGGTTAGGGTTGGGGCAAAAACCAGGTTAGGGTTGGGGCAAAAACCAGGTTAGGGTTGGGGCAAAAACCAGGTTTTTAGACATTCTTGTAATGAATAAAAAATAAAAAACAAATGTAACATTTACATTAGTATTCAGACCCGTTATTCAGTACTTTGTTGAAGAACCTTTGGCAGCGATTACAGCCTCAAGTCTTCCTGGGTATGATCAGTGGTTTAAATTACCCCAAAAAACTACTTAAGTAGTACTTTAAAGTACTACTTAACAGACTACAAACCATTACAGACAACAAGGGAAGCACAGCCGAGATCCGCCCAGTGACACGAGCCTACCAAGCGAGCTAAACTACTTTTATGCTCGCTTCGAGGCAAATAACACTGAAACATGCATGAGAGCACCAGCTGTACCGGAAGACTGTGTGATCACGCTCTCCGTAGCCGATGTGAATGACGACCTATTTACAAGGCCTCAGGGCCAGACAGATTACCAGGACGTGTACTCCGAGCGTGCGCTGACCTACTGGCAAGTGTCTTCACTGACATTTTCAACCTCTCCCTGTCTGAGTCTGTAATACCAACATGTTTCAAGCAGACCACCATAGTCCCTGTGTCCAGGAACACAAAGGCAACCTGCCTAAATGACTACAGACCCGTAGCACTCACGTCCGTAGCCATGAAGTGCTTTGAAAGCTGGTCATGGCTCACATCAACACCATTATCCCAGAAACCCTAGACCCACTCCAATTTGCATACCGCCCAAACAGATCCACAGATGAATCAATCTCTATTGCACTCCACACTGCCCTTTCCCACCTGGACAAAAGGAACACCTACGTGAGAATGCTATTCATTGACTACAGCTCAGCGTTCAACACCATAGTGCCCTCAAAGCTCATCACTAAGCTAAGGACCCTGGGACTAAACACCTCCCTCTGCAACTGGATCCTGGACTTCCTGATGGGCCGCCCCCAGGTGGTAAGATTAGGTAACAACACATCCGCCACGCTGAGCCTCAACACGGGGGTCCCTCAGGGGTGCGTGCTCAGTCCCCTCCTGTACTCCCTGTTCACCCATGACTGCACGGCCAGGCACGACTCCAACACCATTAAGTTTGCTGACGACACAACAGTGTTCAGCCTGATCACCGACAACGATGAGACGGCCTATAGGGAGGAGGTCAGAGACCTGGCAGTGTGGTGCCAGGACAACAACCTATCCTTCAACGTGATCAAGACAAAGGAGATGATTGTGGACTACAGGAAAAGGAGGACCGAGCACGCCCCCGTTCTAATCGACGGGGCTGTAGTGGAGCAGGTTGAGAGCTTCAAGTTCCTTGGTGTCCACATCACCAACAAACTAACATGGTCCAAACACACCAAGACAGTCTTGAAGAGGGCACAACAATGCCTATTCCCCCTCAGGAGACTGAAAAGATTTGGCATGGGTCCTCAGATCCTCAAACGTTTCTACAGCTGCACCATCGAGAGCATCCTGACTGGTTGCATCACCGCCTGGTACGGCAACTGCTCGGCCTCCGACCGCAAGGCACTACAGAGGGTAGTGCGTACGGCCCAGTACATCACCGGGGCCAAGCTCCCTGCCATCCAGGACCTCTATACCAGGCGGTGTCAGAGGAAGGCCCTAAAAATTGTCAAAGACCCCAGCCAATTCATAGACTGTTCTCTCTGCTACCACACGGGACTGGAGAGCCAAGTCTAGGACCAAAAGGCTTCTGAACAGCTTCTACCCCCAAGCCATAAGACTTGCTTCACCGTAGGGTTGGTGTAAGTAAGCATTTCACTGTAAGGTCTACTACACCTGTTGTATTCAGCATTTCACGGTAAGGTCTACTACACCTGTTGTATTCAGCATTTCACGGTAAGGTCTACTACACCTGTTGTATTCAGCATTTCACTGTGAGGTCTACTACACCTGTTGTATTCAGCATTTCACTGTGAGGTCTACTACACCTGTTGTATTCAGCATTTCACTGTGAGGTCTACTACACCTGTTGTATTCAGCATCTCACTGTGAGGTCTACTACACCTGTTGTATTCAGCATTTCACTGTGAGGTCTACTACACCTGTTGTATTCAGCATTTCACTGTGAGGTCTACTACACCTGTTGTATTCAGCATTTCACTGTGAGGTCTACTACACCTGTTGTATTCAGCATTTCACTGTGAGGTCTACTACACCTGTTGTATTCAGCATTTCACTGTGAGGTCTACTACACCTGTTGTATTCAGCATATCACTGTGAGGTCTACTACACCTGTTGTATTCAGCATTTCACTGTGAGGTCTACTACACCTGTTGTATTCAGCATTTCCCTGTGAGGTCTACTACACCTGTTGTATTCAGCATTTCACTGTGAGGTCTACTACACCTGTTGTATTCAGCATTTCACTGTGAGGTCTACTACACCTGTTGTATTCAGCATTTCACTGTAAGGTCTACTATGTGACTAATAAAATTAGATTTAAAATTAGATTTACTTTGCTGTTTATATTTTTGAAAACTTTTACTCCACTACATTCCTAAAGAAAATAATGTACTTTTTACTCCATACATGGATGCACCTGAGCTCAATTTCGAGTGTCATAGCAAAGGGTCTGAATTCATGTAAATCAGGTATTTCTGTTAGGTTTTTATTATTTAGCAAAAATGGCTCAACCTGTTTTTGCTTTGTCATTATGGGGCATTGTGATGTCATTATGGGGTATTGTGGTGTCATTATGGGGTATTGTGGTGTCATTATGGGGTATTGTGGTGTCATTATGGGGTATTGTGATGTCATTATGGGGTATTGTGTGTAGATTGAGGATTTCTTTATTTAATCAATTTTCGAATAAGGCTGTAACGTATCAAAATGTGGAGAAGGGGTCTGAATACTTTCCGAAGGCGCCATGTAAACTAAACAAGTACAGATATAAGATGGATTGTAATTACTGTTCTACAACACTCTCTCTCTAGACAAATGCCTTCTATTCAACCTTTATCGTTCTTGTCCTCAGAGACAGGCCCCCCTTCCCCTCTGCCCAAATACAATCCATCAGGGCCTTAGACCGCTGAACCAGGGTCCATCCAACCCATAACACAATAATTACTACCGCTAGGCTACTTATAAACATATTAAAACTGGCTAAGTATCTATATCCACAGTAAAACGAGTCCTATATCGACATAACCTGAAAGACCGCTCAGCAAGGAAGAAGCCACTGCTCCAAAACCGCCATAAAAAAAGCCAGACTATGGTTTGCAACTGCACATGGGGACAAGGAATGTACTTTTTGGAGAAATGTCCTCTGGTCTGATGAAACAAAAATAGAACTGTTTGGCCATAATGACCATCGTTATTTTCAGAGAAAAAAGGGGGAGGCTTTCAAGCCGAAGAACACCATCCCAACCGTGAAGCACGGGGGTGGCAGCATCATGTTGTGGGGGTGCTTTGCTGCAGGAGGGACTGGTGCACTTCACAAAATAGATGGCATCATGAGGCAGGAAAATGATGTGGATAAATTGAAGCAACATCTCAAGACATCAGTCAGGAAGTTAAAGCTTGGTCGCAAATGGGTCTTCCAAATGGACAATGACCCCAAGCATACTTCTAAAGTTGTGGCAAAATGGCTTAAGGACAACAAAGTCAAGGTATTGGAGTGGCCATCACAAAGCCCTGACCTCAATCCCATAGAACATTAGTGGGCAGAACTGAAAAAGTGTGTGCGAGCAAGGAGGCCTACAAACCTGACTCAGTTACACCAGCTCTGTCAGGAGGAATGGGCCAAAATTCACCCAACTTATTGTGAAAAGCTTGTGGAAGGCTACCAGAAACGTTTGACCCAAGTTAAACAATTTAAAGGCAATGACACTCAATTAGTATTTAGTATATCTAAACTTCTGACCCACTGGGAATGTGATGAAAGAAATAAAAGCTGAAAGAAATAATTCTCTACTATTATTCTGACATTTCACATTCTTAAAATAAAGTGGTGATCCTAACTGACCTAAGACAGAGAATTTTTACTAGGATTAAATGTCAGGAATTGTGAAAAGTGAGTTTAAATGTATTGGCTAAGGTGTATGTAAACTTCCGACTTCAACTGTATCTTTGTGTGTAACCCTCCAGGATGAAGCTAACAAGAACGGGGGGAAGTGGATCATCAGACTGCGAAAAGGTCTGTAGTTTTTATTATTATTATTATTATTATTTATTATTATTAGGCTGAGGCTGCGCAACCTGTTTGTTTTTTTTCCCTCTAAACCTCCCTTTTTAAATGTAGACTTTGGGCAAAAATGCCAAAATAACAACTTCTATGGGCTATGTGGGACGCTACCGTCCCACCTGCGGGACACACTATTCAACAGCCAGTGAAACAGCAGGGCGGCAAATACAAAACAGCAAAAATCTCATAATTTCATTTTCTCAAACAATCAACTATTTTACAACATTTTAAAGATAAACTTCTCGTTAATCTAACCACATTGTCCGATTTCAGAAAGGCTTTACGGCGAAAGCATAAAATTAGATTATGTTAGGACATAAACTTCACAAGAAAAACCACACAGCCATTTTCCAAGCAAGGACATGCATCACAACAACCAAAAATAGAGCTAAAATATTCACTAACCTTTGATGATCTTCATCAGATGACATTCATAGGACTCAATGTTACACAATACATGTATGTTTTGCTCGATAAAGTTCATATTTATATCCAAAAACCCCATTTTACATTGGCGCGTGATGTTCAGAAAATGTATTCCCACCAAAACTCCCGGTGAATGAGCACATCAATTTACAAAAATACTCATCATAAACGTTGATAAAATTTAGAACAGTTATTGAAAGAATTATAGATATACTTCTTAATGCAACCGCTGTGTCAGATTTTAAAATAGCTTTATGGAGAAAGCACATTGTTCAATATTCTGAGTACATAGCTCAGCCATCACAGCGAGCTATACAGATACCCGCCAAGTTCTGGAGTCGACTAGTTCCATTACCGAAAATCCAGACACGAAAAGTCATAGTTCCATTACCGTTCGTAGAAACATGTCAAACGTTGTTTACAATCAATCCTTAGGGTCTTTTTAGCATAAAACGTTGATAATATTCCAACTGGACAATAGCGTATTCATTACAGAGGAAAAAGAAGGAACGGCGCGCCAAACGTGCCTGCGCAGTGAACAACTCACTGGTCCCAGGCAGTCCACTCATTGACTGAGCTCCTATTTTCTGCCCAGTAACAGGAGAAGGATGGAAAAACTTTCTGAAGGCTGTTGACAGCCAATGGAAGCCTTAGGAAGTGCAACGTGACCCCACAGACACTGTAGTTTCGATAAGGATTCAAAAGAAGAACTACAATTCTTTTGAATCCCTATCGGTCATCAATACAGTCAGAACAATATTAACCTGTTAGGGCTAGGGGGCAGTATTTGCACGGCTGGATAAAAAAAAATGTACCCGATTTAATCTGGTTACTAATCCTACCCAGTAACTAGAATATGCATATACTTATTATATATGGATAGAAAACACTCTAAAGTTTCTAAAACTGTTTGAATGGTGTCTGTGAGTATAACAGAACTCATTTGGCAGGCAAAACCCTGAGACATTTTCTGACAGGAAGTGGATACCTGATGTGTTGTATTACCTTTAAACCTATGCCATTGAAAAACACAGGGGCTGAGGAATATTTTGGCACTTCCTATTGCTTCCACTAGATGTCACCAGCCTTTACAAAGTGTTTTGAGTCTTCTGGAGGGAGATCTGACCGAACAAGAGCCATGGAACGATGATGTCCCATTAGACACCTGGCGCGCTAGTTCATGTTGGGTACCCTCGTTCCAATACGTTATAAAAGAGTATGCATTCGTCCACCTTGAATATTATTCATGTTCTGGTTAAAAAAGGCCCTAATGATTTATGCTATACAACGTTTTGACATGTTTGAACGAACGTAAATATATTTTTTCCCCTCGTTCATGAAGTGAAGTCCGGCGGGCTTAGATCATGTGCTAACAAGACGGAGATTTTTGGACATAAATGATGAGCTTTTTTGAACAAAACTACATTCGTTATGGACCTGTGATACCTGGAAGTGACATCTGATGAAGAGAATCAAAGGTAATGGATTATTTACATAGTATTTTCGATTTTAGATCTCCCCAACATGACGTCTAGTCTGTATCGCAACGCGTATTTTTCTGGGCGCAGTGCTCAGATTATTGCAAAGTGTGATTTTCCCAGTAAGGTTATTTTTAAATCTGGCAAGTTGATTGCGTTCAAGAGATGTAAATCTATAATTCTTTAAATGACAATATAATATTTTACCAATGTTTTCTAATTTTAATTATTTAATTTCTGACGCTGACTTGACTGCCGGTTATTGGAGGGAAACGATTTCCTCAACATCAATGCCATAGTAAAACGCTGTTTTTGGATATAAATATGAACTTGATAGAACTAAAAATGCATGCATTGTCTAACATAATGTCCTAGGAGTGTCATCTGATGGAGATTGTAAAAGGTTAGTGCATCATTTTAGCTGGTTTTATGGTTTTGGTGACCCTGTCTTTGAATTGACAAAACATTACACACAACTCTTGTAAATGTACTGTCCTAACATACTCTAAATGTATGCTTTCGCCGTAAAACCTTTTTGAAATCGTAAAACGTGGTTAGATTAAGGAGATGTTTATCTTTCAAATGGTGTAAAATAGTTGTATGTTTGAAAAATTTGAATTTTGACATTTATTTGGATTCAAATTTGCCGCTCTTGAAATGCACCTGCTGTTGATGGAGTGCACCACGGGTGGCACGCTAGCGTCCCACCTAGCCCATAGAGGTTAACAGGCAGGTTTAAATTAGAGCTCAGAACGCTAATAGGAGGTTTAGAATGTTAAAAGGATGTTTGGGCTCCTGAGTGACGCAGCGGTCTAAGAATATTATTCTGGCCATGTTGTTAATATTGTTGTTGTTGACAGGTCTGGCCATGTTGTTAATATTGTTGTTGTTGACAGGTCTGGCCATGTTGTTAATATTGTTGTTGTTGACAGGTCTGGCCATGTTGTTAATATTGTTGTTGTTGACAGGTCTGGCCAGCAGGTTCTGGGAGAACATTATTCTGGCCATGTTGGGAGAACAGTTCATGGTGGGAGAGGAGATCTGTGGGGTGGTAGTCTCTATACGCTTCCAGGTACACACACACACACACACACACACACACACACACACTCGCACACACACACACACACACACACACACACAGGCTGAATCTCTTGGGCCCTAAGTCCTTTATCGATTGGCCACTTGCTGATAGTGATCACTAAGTTTTTTTGGGACCAAAATGAGCATTGAGACGATGACCACTTGACGTCCCACTTGTCATTGTAAAAAAATTCTAAATTAATTTGCGAGCATTATCTCCTGTGACTCGTTATGAAACACGGACACTTGGGACCTGGGGCAAAGACGGAGGCATAGGCTCCTCCGATAGACAGTGAGCAAGTTGTACAAAATATGTGCAACTACAGTACCAGTCAAAAGTTTGGACACACCTTCTCATTCCAGGGTTATTCTTAATTTTTTACTATTTTCTACATTATAATAGCGAAGACATCAACACTATGAAATAACACATATGGAATCATGTAGTAACCAAAGAAGTGTTAAACAAATCAAAATATATTTGAGATTCTTCAAAGTAGACACCCTTTGCCTTGATGACAGCTTTGCACACTCTTGGCATTCTCTCAACCAGCTTCATGAGGTAGTCACCTGGAATGCATTTCAATTAACAGGTGTGCCTTGTTACTTTGTTGAATTTCTTTCCTTAATGTGTTTGAGCCAATCAGTTGTGTTGTGACAGAACATTGCCTTATTTGGTAAAAGACCAAGTCCATATTATGGCAAGAACAGCTCAAATAAGCAAAGAGAAATGACAGTCTATCATTACCTTAAGACATGAAGGTCAGTCAATACGGAAAATTTCAAGAACTTTGAAAGTTTCTTCAAGTGCAGTCGCAAAAACCATCAAGCGCTATGATGAAACTGGCTCTCATGAGGACCGCCACAGGAAAGGAAGACCCAGAGTTACCTCTGCTGCAGAGGATAAGTTCATTAGAGTTACCAGCCTCAGAAATTGCAGCCCAAATAAATGCTTCTCAGAGTTCAAGTAACAGACACATCTCAACATCAACTGTTCAGAGGAGACTGCGTGAATCAGGCCTTCATGGTCGAATTGCTGCAAAGAAACCACTGCTAAATCTGTTGACTTATTTTACTATTTTTGAGGGTAAAGTAGTTGTGACTAAATGAGGTGCTGAAATTGTTGGGATGAACTTGCTGCCAAGGGTACGATGTTGGCAAAGGATTCCCAGTCGATGAAGAGGCTTCCAAAGGATTCCCAGTCGATGAAGAGGCTTCCAAAGGATTCCCAGTCGATGAAGAGGCTTCCAAAGGATTCCCAGTCGATGAAGCGGCTTCCAAAGGATTCCCAGTCGATGAAGAGGCTTCCAAAGGATTCCCAGTCGATGAAGAGGCTTCCAAAGGATTCCCAGTCGATGAAGAGGCTTCCAAAGGATTCCCAGTCGATGAAGAGGCTTCCAAAGGATTCCCAGTCGATGAAGAGGCTTCCAAAGGATTCCCAGTCGATGAAGAGGCTTCCAAAGGATTCCCAGTCGATGAAGAGGCTTCCAAAGGTTACAGTGGAGCCCTCGATGAGTCGACGACTAGCATTTCAGATTGACTGAACGCGCATATCGAGTGTTCGGTTAGAGATTCAGCCCCACTCACTCGTGTGTGTGTGTGTGTGTGTGTGTGTGTGTGTGTGTGTGTGTGTGTGTGTGTGTGTAGGAAGACATCCTGTCTATATGGAATAAGACGGCCAGCGATCAGGTGACGACATCTAGAATCCGAGACACTCTTCGCCGCGTCCTGAACCTTCCTCCCAACACCATCATGGAGTACAAGACACACAACGACAGCCTCAAGTACGATTCACACTCCCACCATCGTGTACACACGACCACTCACTGTGTTATCTCTATAGACAATGAAACCTTTTTTTATATTGATCTGTGCGTTTTCTTTTCAGGGATAATTCCAGCTTCCGCAACACAAAGATCACCCTGTGAAGAGAGACGGAAGAGAGGCAAACCACCTGACCGTTTCTCCTGGAGTTATACTGTTTCCTCATGGACGATAACATGACTCTCTCTGTCACACTCTTTCTGCCTCCTCTCTCTCGGCATCTCTCTCGGCATCTCTCTCTCTCTCTCTCTCTCTTTTTGTCTCTCTCTCTCTCGGCATCTCTCTCTCTCTCTCTTTTTGTCTCTCTCTCTTTCTGTCACACTCTTTCTGCCTCCTCTCTCTCGGCATCTCTCTCGGCATTTCTCTCTCTCTCTTTCCCCCCTGGGCTCTTTCTCTCTCCAGGGTTCACAAGGTGCTTAAAATACTTGAGTTGACACTCTGAAATGGAACACCTTAAAAATCTGACATTTTCTCAAGTTGGTACTTGAATTAAAATTAAAGGAGAACAGAAAATGATGAAATATGTTTATGAAAAATGTATTGGTCCTGCGTTCTACCCGGTTTTATTTCCTCACGCTCTGGTTGTCCGGGCAAGATCGTTCATTCCACCCACTCAGCCAGGCAGGTCCAAAACTGACTGATTAGGTGCAGCCAAACGCCCCATGGATAGCTGAAAGACCGGGCATGTAGATTTGATCCTGCCTTAATCCTGATCTTTTATTTCAGCTCATGAAACATTCCCATGGGTGAATTGACCCTGAAGGAGCCACGTGAAGTGGGAAAGACAACTCTGCATCCTGCGACAGTTTTATATTGTTGACTTTTTCCTCTGCAATGACCTCCGGAGCTTTTCTACCAATCGCGATGTTCGATTGTATCAAGCGGCAGACAGGCTCCTGGCGTTCAGACAGGCTCCTGGCGTTCAGACAGGCTCCTGGCGTTCAGACAGGCTCCTGGCGTTCAGACAGGCTCCTGGCGTTCAGACAGGCTCCTGGCGTTCAGACAGGCTCCTGGCGTTCAGACAACCCGAGCAGCGACACGAAACCTGCCAGTCGGAAGAGAGATGCTTTTTCGTAGATGTGCGATAAAAATACAATAGTCATTAATACTGAAATGACATCATCAGTACTGACTTATGATTCATGTATATAATAAAGCAATGTATTCAGTATAAGTTATAAGGTAGTGATGAATAATATACAGTCATTTTTTCCCATTAAGGTTGTGGCGATATACTGTCATCTGGTGGCAACTAGAAACAATTGCATAATCACATTTTATTGGTCACATGGTCCTTGACAATAAATATTAGTGCTTGAAAAAGTACTTAAGTCCTTGAATTTGACTTGCCACTGTCTGTACGAACCCTGTCTCTCTCTCTTGCTGCCTGTCTCTCTCTCTTGCTGCCTGTCTCTCTCTCTTGCTGCCTGTCTCTCTCTCTTGCTGCCTGTCTCTCTCTCTCTTGCTGCCTGTCTCTCTTGCTGCCTGTCTCTCTCTCTTGCTGCCTGTCTCTATCTCTTGCTGCCTGTCTCTCTCTCTTGCTGCCTGTCTCTCTCTCTCGCTGCCTGTCTGTCTCTCTCGCTGCTTGTCTGTCTCTCTCGCTGCCTGTCTCTCTCTCTCGCTGCCTGTCTCTCTCTCTCGCTGCCTGTCTCTCTCTCTCGCTGCCTGTCTCTCTCTCTCGCTGCCTGTCTCTCTCTCTCGCTGCCTGTCTCTCTCTCTCGCTGCCTGTCTCTCTCTCTTGCTGCCTGTCTCTCTCTCTCGCTGCCTGTCTCTCTTGCTGTCTCTCTCTCTTGCTGCCTGTCTCTCTCTCGCTGCCTGTCTCTCTTGCTGTCTGTCTCTCTCGCTGCCTGTCTCTCTCTCTCGCTGCCTGTCTCTCTCTTTCGCTGCCTGTCTCTCTCTCTCGCTGCCTGTCTCTCTCTCTCGCTGCCTGTCTCTCTCTCTTGCTGCCTGTCTCTCTCTCTCGCTGCCTGTCTCTCTCTCTCGCTGCCTGTCTCTCTCGCTGTCTGTCTCTCTTGCTGTCTGTCTCTCTCGCTGCCTGTCTCTCTCGCTGCCTGTCTCTCTTGTTCTCTCTCGCTGCCTGTCTCTTGCTGTCTCTCTCTCTTGCTGCCTGTCTCTCTCTCTCGCTGCCTGTCTCTCTTGCTGTCTGTCTCTCTCGCTGCCTGTCTCTCTCGCTGCCTGTCTCTCTCGCTGCCTGTCTCTCTTGTTCTCTCTCGCTGCCTGTCTCTCTCGCTGTCTGTCTCTCTCGCTGCCTGTCTCTCTCTCTCGCTGCCTGTCTCTCTCTCTCGCTGCCTGTCTCTCTCGCTGCCTGTCTCTCTCTCTCGCTGCCTGTCTCTCTCGCTGTCTCTCTCTCTCGCTGCCTGTCTCTCTCTCTCGCTGCCTGTCTCTCTCTCTCGCTGTCTCTCTCTCTTGCTGCCTGTCTCTCTCTCTTGCTGCCTGTCTCTCTCTCTTGCTGCCTGTCTCTCTCTCGCTGCCTGTCTCTCTTGTTCTCTCTTGCATTTCTGAGTGTTTCACTGTGGAGATGGAGAAGTGCATTGCTATGGAAACTAGTGTGATACTATGGAGACGTGAACTTCCTGTTTTTGCAACTTGTCCCTGAGTTGCCACAACAGGCCAGTCGGACCAACTCTCTGTGTGTGTGATGGTGTTAATGTTCCCATGACTATACAGAAATAAATGTTTTTTTTGGTATCCTGTCTGACTACTCCATTAACCCTAATCTTGATAAAACATGTTGGAGACCTGTGACCTATGGGAATGCTTATTGAATGTTGATATTAACGTGCTAAACTCTGAGCAGTTGTTTTGGTTCTTTACAAGACCCGGGACAAAGTGACGACATACAGCCCTTGACTTTCTGGAAATTGAACTCCTCTTAATGCTGGCAGTATTATTAGAATCCCCTCGCCTGTGAGAACCATCAGCCAGCAGGGCGTGGACCTCGGGCCAGCAGGGCGTGGACCTCAGCCAGCAGGGCATGGACCTCAGCCAGCAGGGCGTGGACCTCGGCCAACAGGGCGTGGACCTCGGCCAACAGGGCGTGGACCTCGGCCAACAGGGCGTGGACCTCGGCCAACAGGGCGTGGACCTCGGCCAACAGGGCGTGGACCTCGGCCAGCAGGGCGTGGACCTCGGCCAGCAGGGCGTGGACCTCGGCCAGCAGGGCGTGGACCTCGGCCAGCAGGGCGTGGACCTCGGCCAGCAGGGCGTGGACCTCGGGCCAGCAGGGCGTGGACCTCGGGCCAGCAGGGCGTGGACCTCGGGCAGCAGGGCGTGGACCTCAGAATTTTTGCTCCTTCAGTTTTGTTTCCTCATGAACATAACAAATGGTATACAGTGAGGGGAAAAAAGCTGATTTTGTACGTTTGCCCACTGACAAAGAAATGATCAGTCTATAATTTTAATGGTAGGTTTATTTGAAGAGTGTGTGACAGAATAACAAAAAAATCCAGAAAAACGCATGTCAAAAATCTTATAAATTGATTTGCATTTTAATCAGGTAAATAAGTATTTGACCCCCTCTCAATCAGAAAGATTTCTGGCTCCCAGGTGTCTTTTATACAGGTAACAAACTGAGATTAGGAGCACACTCTTAAAGGGAGTGCTCCTAATCTCAGCTTGTTACCTGTATAAAAGACACCTGTTCACAGAAGCAATCAATCAATCAGATTCCAAACTCTCCACCATGGCCAAGACCAAAGAGCTCTCCAAGGATGTCAAGGACAAGATTGTAGACCTACACAAGGCTGGAATGGGCTACAAGACCATCGCCAAGCAGCTTGGTGAGAAGGTGACAACAGTTGGTGTGATTATTCGCAAATGGAAGAAACACAAAATAACTGTCAATATCCCTCGGCCTGGGACTCCATGCAAGATCTCACCTCGTGGAGATGCAATGATCATGAGAACGGTGAGGATTCAGCCCAGAACTACACGGGAGGATCTTGTCAATGATCTCAAGGCAGCTGGGACCATAGTCACCAAGAAAACAATTGGTAACAGACTACGCCGTGAAGGACTGAAATCCTGCAGTGCCCGCAAGGTCCCCCTGCTCAAAAAGCACATATACATTCCCGTCTGAAGTTTGCCAATGAACATTGAATGATTCAGAGGACAACTGGGTGAAAGTGTTGTGGTGAGATGAGACAAAAATGGAGCTCTTTGGCATCAACTCAACTCGCCGTTTTTGGAGGAGGAGGAATGATGCCTATGACCCCAAGAACACCATCCCCACCGTCAAACATGGAGGTGGAAAACATTATGCTTTGGGGGTGTTTTTCTGCTAAGGGGACAGGACAACTTCACCGCATCAAAGGGACGATGGACGGGGCCATGTACCGTCAAATCTTGGGTGAGAACCTCCTTCCCTCAGCCAGGGCATTGAAAATGGGTCGTGGATGGGTATTCCAGCATGACAATGACCCAAAACACACGGCCAAGGCAACAAAGGAGTGGCTCAAGAAGAAGCACATTAAGGTCCTGGAGTGGCCTAGCCAGTCTCCAGACCTTAATCCCATAGAAAATCTGTGGAGGGAGCTGAAGGTTCGAGTTGCCAAACGTCAGCCTCGAAACCTTAATGACTTGGAGAAGATCTGCAAAGAGGAGTGGGACAAAATCCCTCCTGAGATGTGTGCAAACCTGGTGGCCAACTACAAGAAACGTCTGACCTCTGTGATTGCCAACAAGGGTTTTGCCACCAAGTATTAAGTCACCAAGTATTAAATGCTAATCAATTTATAACATTTTTGACATGCGTTTTTCTGGATTTTTTTGTTGTTATTCTGTCTCTCACTGTTTAAATAAACCTACCATTAAAATTATAGACTGATCATTTCTTTGTCAGTGGGCAAACGTACAAAATCAGCAGGGGATCAAATACGTTTTTTGCTCACTGTATGAATTACTATGCCTGGGTTTGCCAATCAAGAGCAAACAGGGAAAAGAGGTTATACACCAGACTGGCTTTGTTAAAAATTATGTTGTAAAGGCTGTACCCCCTTTTTGGGGGAAGGAAGCAACTCCCATGTAGCGACTCATCCAACTTCGCTAACTTTCAGTCTGTGTAAAGGGTCAAACAAATCATCCAATTTAAAGATAATCTAACGTTTTACCTAATGATATATAAGGAGGGCATTTGCACAACATGTTTCACAACAGCACACAACAAAATTCCAGAGACATATTGAGCGACCAACTGATACCAATCACGACCACACCCAGAGGACAGATGGCGGACTTAAGCCCTAGCCACACGAACTGACCACTGGTGTAAAGAACAACATTCCATGAATATCGCAAAGCACCCAGACACGAATTACCAGAAATACACACACACACACACACACACACACTTAGGTGTGTTGGACTCCGAGGACAAAGGACACTGCCAAGGGCCAATGGGAAGTCGACACCACCTGGAGAGTGGACCGTCCCTCCACTCATCGACCAGTCAGGAGAGAGGACCTACTAGACTCAACGTCAACACACTGCACCTGGAGAGTGGACCGTCCCTCCACTCATCGACCAGTCAGGAGAGAGGACCTACTAGACTCAACGTCAACACACTGCACCTGGAGAGTGGACCGTCCCTCCACTCATCGACCAGTCAGGAGAGCGGACCTACTAGACTCAACGTCAACACACTGCACCTGGAGAGTGGACCGTCCCTCCACTCATCGACCAGTCAGGAGAGCGGACCTACTAGACTCAACGTCAACACACTGCACCTGGAGAATGGACCGTCCCTCCACTCATCGACCAGTCAGGAGAGCGGACCTACTAGACTCAACGTCAACACACTGCACCTGGAGAGTGGACCGTCCCTCCACTCATCGACCAGTCAGGAGAGCGGACCTACTAGACTCAACGTCAACACACTGCACCTGGAGAGTGGACCGTCCCTCCACTCATCGACCAGTCAGGAGAGAGGACCTACTAGACTCAACGTCAACACACTGCACCTGGAGAGTGGACCGTCCCTCCACTCATCGACCAGTCAGGAGAGCGGACCTACTAGACTCAACGTCAACACACTGCACCTGGAGAGTGGACCGTCCCTCCACTCATCGACCAGTCAGGAGAGCGGACCTACTAGACTCAACGTCAACACACTGCACCTGGAGAGTGGACCGTCCCTCCACTCATCGACCAGTCAGGAGAGAGGACCTACTAGACTCAACGTCAACACACTGCACCTGGAGAGTGGACCGTCCCTCCACTCATCGACCAGTCAGGAGAGAGGACCTACTAGACTCAACGTCAACACACTGCACCTGGAGAGTGGACCGTCCCTCCACTCATCGACCAGTCAGGAGAGCGGACCTACTAGACTCAACGTCAACACACTGCACCTGGAGAGTGGACCGTCCCTCCACTCATCGACCAGTCAGGAGAGCGGACCTACTAGACTCAACGTCAACACACTGCACCTGGAGAGTGGACCGTCCCTCCACTCATCGACCAGTCAGGAGAGCGGACCTACTAGACTCAACGTCAACACACTGCACCTGGAGAGTGGACCGTCCCTCCACTCATCGACCAGTCAGGAGAGCGGACCTACTAGACTCAACGTCAACACACTGCACCTGGAGAGTGGACCGTCCCTCCACTCATCGACCAGTCAGGAGAGCGGACCTACTAGACTCAACGTCAACACACTGCACCTGGAGAGTGGACCGTCCCTCCACTCATCGACCAGTCAGGAGAGCGGACCTACTAGACTCAACGTCAACACACTGCACCTGGAGAGTGGACCGTCCCTCCACTCATCGACCAGTCAGGAGAGAGGACCTACTAGACTCAACGTCAACACACTGCACCTGGAGAGTGGACCGTCCCTCCACTCATCGACCAGTCAGGAGAGCGGACCTACTAGACTCAACGTCAACACACTGCACCTGGAGAGTGGACCGTCCCTCCACTCATCGACCAGTCAGGAGAGAGGACCTACTAGACTCAACGTCAACACACTGCACCTGGAGAGTGGACCGTCCCTCCACTCATCGACCAGTCAGGAGAGCGGACCTACTAGACTCAACGTCAACACACTGCACCTGGAGAGTGGACCGTCCCTCCACTCATCGACCAGTCAGGAGAGCGGACCTACTAGACTCAACGTCAACACACTGCACCTGGAGAGTGGACCGTCCCTCCACTCATCGACCAGTCAGGAGAGCGGACCTACTAGACTCAACGTCAACACACTGCACCTGGAGAGTGGACCGTCCCTCCACTCATCGACCAGTCAGGAGAGCGGACCTACTAGACTCAACGTCAACACACTGCACCTGGAGAGTGGACCGTCCCTCCACTCATCGACCAGTCAGGAGAGAGGACCTACTAGACTCAACGTCAACACACTGCACCTGGAGAGTGGACCGTCCCTCCACTCATCGACCAGTCAGGAGAGCGGACCTACTAGACTCAACGTCAACACACTGCACCTGGAGAGTGGACCGTCCCTCCACTCATCGACCAGTCAGGAGAGCGGACCTACTAGACTCAACGTCAACACACTGCACCTGGAGAGTGGACCGTCCCTCCACTCATCGACCAGTCAGGAGAGCGGACCTACTAGACTCAACGTCAACACACTGCACCTGGAGAGTGGACCGTCCCTCCACTCATCGACCAGTCAGGAGAGCGGACCTACTAGACTCAACGTCAACACACTGCACCTGGAGAGTGGACCGTCCCTCCACTCATCGACCAGTCAGGAGAGAGGACCTACTAGACTCAACGTCAACACACTGCACCTGGAGAGTGGACCGTCCCTCCACTCATCGACCAGTCAGGAGAGCGGACCTACTAGACTCAACGTCAACACACTGCACCTGGAGAGTGGACCGTCCCTCCACTCATCGACCAGTCAGGAGAGCGGACCTACTAGACTCAACGTCAACACACTGTTATTTCATTGTATAAATTGGATGTACACTATGTTTCGGGGCTCTCTCTTCTGCTAGTTCCCTATGAGCTAAACGAAGGAGTCCGTGCACGCTCAGCCAAATATCTTTGTCTCATAATAAACTGCCTTACTATATACTGAATCCACCTGGTACAGCGTCTTGACTTGTCTCCTTCTCAAATAACTAATCATCAACACTAACTTTCAGTCTGTGTGAAGGGTGAAACAAATCATCCAACTTCGCTAACTTTCAGTCTGTGTAAAGGGTCAAACAAATCGTGGATGTTATGCAGAAAAGCTGCTGTGTCACATTACACCACTAATAGGTCTCAAAAATAGTTTTAATGAATGACTTAAAATAGGTTTCAGAATATTGGTCAAGATGAGAGAATAATGGAAGTGAAAGAATTGATTGTTTACAGTTTAAGGGACCCCGTATTTATGTTTAATGGACAGAGGTCAGCGCGTGACCGACAAACACTGTGATATTTATCTTCGGCATGAAGAAAATTACAATTCTATAGCGTAGGAGGTGATTTACAGAAGAGCAGGGGAAATGGGAGAGGAGGTGATGGCAGAAATATAACTGATTGTGGTTGTTTCTATTGCCTTGATCCAGGCCATTGGAAAAATGACTGCACTCTTTTAAATGAGAAATTGGCAAAAGATTAACAATGACATTCAGACTAGGGAGGCCCCTCAGAGATTCAGACTAGGGAGGCTCCTCAGAGATTCAGACTGGGGAGGCCCCTCAGCGATTCAGACTAGGGAGGCCCCTCAGAGATTCAGACTAGGGAGGCCCCTCAGAGATTCAGACTGGGGAGGCCCCTCAGAGATTCAGACTAGGGAGGCCCCTCAGAGATTCAGACTAGGGAGGCCCCTCAGAGATTCAGACTAGGGAGGCCCCTCAGAGATTCAGACTGGGGAGGCCCCTCAGAGATTCAGACTGGGGAGGCCCCTCAGCGATTCATACTAGGGAGGCCCCGCAGACAACACCACATCCCAAATTAGACAGTTAAAGTAAACCAATCTGGATTTAATATTATGGTAAAACTTCAAGGGAATGAAATCCCGATGTTAGCGGACACAGGAACTATTCTGTCCACATTGGTAAACGTTCTGGATTAGAATGACCTCTTACTAGGAAAACTATTGATGTTTCCGGTATATCCGCCACTCAGGTAATATATTTTCAGAACAAGCCCATGCCTTGTGCAGTCGGCCCTATTAATGTTGAACATGATTTCCTGTACTCACCGTCTCAACAGTTTGATGTATTAGGAAGAGATTTGTTAACCAAATGAAATGCAACTATTTACAGGAATCCAGATGGTGTATTTGTAGATATTTTTTCACCCTGCATCCCACAACATCCTGTTAAAAAGGAGGAACCATACACATATTTACTCTCCCCTGCCCTGAAATGCCAGATCAACTGTTTAACAATGTCAATTTGGTGTTTTACAGAAGTTGGACGTCTCTGAGGAGGTGTTAAAAGATTTGTCCGCCGGATGTTATGCTCCAGTCTAAACTGACCCCATGCCACCACAGACACTAAAACAAAACCGGAAATGATGCAGAAAACAGTAAGGAGTAGTTCAATCGATAGGGTTTGTTTTAATCTGGTGAACATTTAGTATCTGGCTGGTGTATTTTAATCTGGTGAACATTAGTATCTGACTGGTGTATTTTATTTTGGTGAACATTAGTATCTGGCTGGTGTGTTTTATTTTGGTGAACATTAGTATCTGGCTGGTGTATTTTATTTTGGTGAACATTAGTATCTGGCTGGTGTATTTTATTTTGGTGAACATTAGTATCTGGCTGGTGTATTTTATTTTGGTGAACATTTAGTATCTGGCTGGTGTATTTTATTTTGGTGAACATTAGTATCTGGCTGGTGTATTTTATTTTGGTGAACATTAGTATCTGGCTGGTGTATTTTATTTTGGTGAACATTAGTATCTGGCTGGTGTATTTTATTTTGGTGAACATTAGTATCTGGCTGGTGTATTTTATTTTGGTGAACATTAGTATCTGGCTGGTGTATTTTATTTTGGTGAACATTAGTATCTGGCTGGTGTATTTTATTTTGGTGAACATTTAGTATCTGGCTGGTGTATTTTAATCTGGTGAACATTAGTATCTGGCTGGTGTGTTTTATTTTGGTGAACATTAGTATCTGGCTGGTGTATTTTATTTTGGTGAACATTAGTATCTGGCTGGTGTGTTTTATATTTGGTGAACATTAGTATCTGGCTAGTGTATTTTAATACTGGCTGGTGTATTTTATTTTGGTGAACATTAGTATCTGGCTGGTGTATTTTATTTTGGTGAACATTAGTATCTGGCTGGTGTGTTTTAATCTGGTGAACATTAGTATCTGGCTGGTGTATTTTATTTTGGTGAACATTAGTATCTGGCTGGTGTATTTTATTTTGGTGAACATTAGTATCTGGCTGGTGTATTTTATTTTGGTGAACATTTAGTATCTGGCTGGTGTATTTTATTTTGGTGAACATTTAGTATCTGGCTGGTGTATTTTATTTTGGTGAACATTAGTATCTGGCTGGTGTATTTTATTTTGGTGAACATTAGTATCTGGCTGGTGTATTTTATTTTGGTGAACATTAGTATCTGGCTGGTGTATTTTATTTTGGTGAACATTAGTATCTGGCTGGTGTATTTTATTTTGGTGAACATTAGTATCTGGCTGGTGTATTTTATTTTGGTGAACATTTAGTATCTGGCTGGTGTATTTTATTTTGGTGAACATTAGTATCTGGCTGGTGTATTTTATTTTGGTGAACATTAGTATCTGGCTGGTGTATTTTATTTTGGTGAACATTAGTATCTGGCTGGTGTATTTTATTTTGGTGAACATTAGTATCTGGCTGGTGTATTTTATTTTGGTGAACATTAGTATCTGGCTGGTGTATTTTATTTTGGTGAACATTTAGTATCTGGCTGGTGTATTTTAATCTGGTGAACATTAGTATCTGGCTGGTGTGTTTTATTTTGGTGAACATTAGTATCTGGCTGGTGTATTTTATTTTGGTGAACATTAGTATCTGGCTGGTGTATTTTATTTTGGTGAACATTAGTATCTGGCTGGTGTATTTTAATATCTGGCTGGTGTATTTTATTTTGGTGAACATTTAGTATCTGGCTGGTGTATTTTATTTTGGTGAACATTTAGTATCTGGCTGGTGTATTTTAATCTGGTGAACATTTAGTATCTGGCTGGTGTGTTTTATTTTGGTGAACATTAGTATCTGGCTGGTGTGTTTTATTTTGGTGAACATTAGTATCTGGCTGGTGTATTTTATTTTGGTGAACATTAGTATCTGGCTGGTGTGTTTTATCATTTGGTGAACATTAGTATCTGGCTAGTGTATTTTAATCTGGTGAACATTAGTATCTGACTGGTGTATTTTATTTTGGTGAACATTAGTATCTGGCTGGTGTGTTTTAATCTGGTGAACATTAGTATCTGACTGGTGTATTTTATTTTGGTGAACATTAGTATCTGGCTGGTGTGTTTTATTTTGGTGAACATTAGTATCTGGCTGGTGTATTTTATTTTGGTGAACATTTAGTATCTGGCTGGTGTATTTTATTTTGGTGAACATTTAGTATCTGGCTGGTGTATTTTATTTTGGTGAACATTAGTATCTGGCTGGTGTATTTTATTTTGGTGAACATTAGTATCTGGCTGGTGTATTTTATTTTGGTGAACATTAGTATCTGGCTGGTGTATTTTATTTTGGTGAACATTAGTATCTGGCTGGTGTATTTTATTTTGGTGAACATTTAGTATCTGGCTGGTGTATTTTAATCTGGTGAACATTAGTATCTGGCTGGTGTATTTTATTTTGGTGAACATTAGTATCTGGCTGGTGTATTTTAATCTGGTGAACATTAGTATCTGGCTGGTGTGTTTTATTTTGGTGAACATTAGTATCTGGCTGGTGTATTTTATTTTGGTGAACATTAGTATCTGGCTGGTGTATTTTATTTTGGTGAACATTAGTATCTGGCTGGTGTATTTTAATATCTGGCTGGTGTATTTTATTTTGGTGAACATTTAGTATCTGGCTGGTGTATTTTATTTTGGTGAACATTTAGTATCTGGCTGGTGTATTTTAATCTGGTGAACATTTAGTATCTGGCTGGTGTGTTTTATTTTGGTGAACATTAGTATCTGGCTGGTGTATTTTATTTTGGTGAACATTAGTATCTGGCTGGTGTGTTTTATCATTTGGTGAACATTAGTATCTGGCTAGTGTATTTTAATCTGGTGAACATTAGTATCTGACTGGTGTATTTTATTTTGGTGAACATTAGTATCTGGCTGGTGTGTTTTAATCTGGTGAACATTAGTATCTGACTGGTGTATTTTATTTTGGTGAACATTAGTATCTGGCTGGTGTGTTTTATTTTGGTGAACATTAGTATCTGGCTGGTGTATTTTATTTTGGTGAACATTTAGTATCTGGCTGGTGTATTTTATTTTGGTGAACATTTAGTATCTGGCTGGTGTATTTTATTTTGGTGAACATTAGTATCTGGCTGGTGTATTTTATTTTGGTGAACATTAATATCTGGCTGGTGTATTTTATTTTGGTGAACATTAGTATCTGGCTGGTGTATTTTATTTTGGTGAACATTAGTATCTGGCTGGTGTATTTTATTTTGGTGAACATTAGTATCTGGCTGGTGTATTTTATTTTGGTGAACATTTAGTATCTGGCTGGTGTATTTTAATCTGGTGAACATTAGTATCTGGCTGGTGTGTTTTATTTTGGTGAACATTAGTATCTGGCTGGTGTATTTTATTTTGGTGAACATTAGTATCTGGCTGGTGTATTTTATTTTGGTGAACATTAGTATCTGGCTGGTGTATTTTAATATCTGGCTGGTGTATTTTATTTTGGTGAACATTTAGTATCTGGCTGGTGTATTTTATTTTGGTGAACATTTAGTATCTGGCTGGTGTATTTTAATCTGGTGAACATTTAGTATCTGGCTGGTGTGTTTTATTTTGGTGAACATTAGTATCTGGCTGGTGTGTTTTATTTTGGTGAACATTAGTATCTGGCTGGTGTATTTTATTTTGGTGAACATTAGTATCTGGCTGGTGTTTTTATCTGGTGAACATTAGTATCTGCTGTGTATTTTATTGGTGAACATTAGTATCTGGCTGGTGTATTTTATTTTGGTGAACATTAGTATCTGGCTGGTGTATTTTATTTTGGTGAACATTAGTATCTGGCTGGTGTATTTTATTTTGGTGAACATTAGTATCTGGCTGGTGTATTTTATTTTGGTGAACATTTAGTATCTGGCTGGTGTATTTTAATCTGGTGAACATTTAGTATCTGGCTGGTGTGTTTTATTTTGGTGAACATTAGTATCTGGCTGGTGTGTTTTATTTTGGTGAACATTAGTATCTGGCTGGTGTATTTTATTTTGGTGAACATTAGTATCTGGCTGGTGTGTTTTATCATTTGGTGAACATTAGTATCTGGCTGGTGTATTTTAATCTGGTGAACATTAGTATCTGACTGGTGTATTTTATTTTGGTGAACATTAGTATCTGGCTGGTGTGTTTTATTTTGGTGAACATTAGTATCTGGCTGGTGTGTTTTATTTTGGTGAACATTAGTATCTGGCTGGTGTATTTTATTTTGGTGAACATTAGTATCTGGCTGGTGTATTTTATTTTGGTGAACATTTAGTATCTGGCTGGTGTATTTTAATCTGGTGAACATTAGTATCTGGCTGGTGTGTTTTATTTTGGTGAACATTAGTATCTGGCTGGTGTGTTTTATTTTGGTGAACATTAGTATCTGGCTGGTGTATTTTATTTTGGTGAACATTAGTATCTGGCTGGTGTATTTTATTTTGGTGAACATTAGTATCTGGCTGGTGTATTTTATTTTGGTGAACATTAGTATCTGGCTGGTGTATTTTATTTTGGTGAACATTAGTATCTGGCTGGTGTATTTTATTTTGGTGAACATTAGTATCTGGCTGGTGTATTTTATTTTGGTGAACATTAGTATCTGGCTGGTGTATTTTATTTTGGTGAACATTAGTATCTGGCTGGTGTATTTTATTTTGGTGAACATTTAGTATCTGGCTGGTGTATTTTAATCTGGTGAACATTAGTATCTGGCTGGTGTGTTTTATTTTGGTGAACATTAGTATCTGGCTGGTGTATTTTATTTTGGTGAACATTAGTATCTGGCTGGTGTATTTTATTTTGGTGAACATTAGTATCTGGCTGGTGTATTTTAATATCTGGCTGGTGTATTTTATTTTGGTGAACATTTAGTATCTGGCTGGTGTATTTTATTTTGGTGAACATTTAGTATCTGGCTGGTGTATTTTAATCTGGTGAACATTTAGTATCTGGCTGGTGTGTTTTATTTTGGTGAACATTAGTATCTGGCTGGTGTGTTTTATTTTGGTGAACATTAGTATCTGGCTGGTGTATTTTATTTTGGTGAACATTAGTATCTGGCTAGTGTATTTTAATCTGGTGAACATTAGTATCTGGCTGGTGTATTTTATTTTGGTGAACATTAGTATCTGGCTGGTGTGTTTTAATTTGGTGAACATTAGTATCTGGCTGGTGTATTTTATTTTGGTGAACATTAGTATCTGGCTGGTGTGTTTTATTTTGGTGAACATTAGTATCTGGCTGGTGTATTTTATTTTGGTGAACATTTAGTATCTGGCTGGTGTATTTTATTTTGGTGAACATTAGTATCTGGCTGGTGTGTTTTATTTTGGTGAACATTAGTATCTGGCTGGTGTATTTTATTTTGGTGAACATTAGTATCTGGCTGGTGTATTTTATTTTGGTGAACATTAGTATCTGGCTGGTGTATTTTATTCTGGTGAACATTAGTATCTGGCTGGTGTATTTTATTTTGGTGAACATTAGTATCTGGCTGGTGTATTTTATTTTGGTGAACATTAGTATCTGGCTGGTGTATTTTATTTTGGTGAACATTAGTATCTGGCTGGTGTATTTTATTTTGGTGAACATTAGTATCTGGCTGGTGTATTTTATTTTGGTGAACATTTAGTATCTGGCTGGTGTATTTTAATCTGGTGAACATTAGTATCTGGCTGGTGTGTTTTATTTTGGTGAACATTAGTATCTGGCTGGTGTATTTTATTTTGGTGACCATTAGTATCTGGCTGGTGTATTTTATTTTGGTGAACATTAGTATCTGGCTGGTGTATTTTAATATCTGGCTGGTGTATTTTATTTTGGTGAACATTTAGTATCTGGCTGGTGTATTTTATTTTGGTGAACATTTAGTATCTGGCTGGTGTATTTTAATCTGGTGAACATTTAGTATCTGGCTGGTGTGTTTTATTTTGGTGAACATTAGTATCTGGCTGGTGTATTTTATTTTGGTGAACATTAGTATCTGGCTGGTGTGTTTTATCATTTGGTGAACATTAGTATCTGGCTAGTGTATTTTAATCTGGTGAACATTAGTATCTGACTGGTGTATTTTATTTTGGTGAACATTAGTATCTGGCTGGTGTGTTTTAATCTGGTGAACATTAGTATCTGACTGGTGTATTTTATTTTGGTGAACATTAGTATCTGGCTGGTGTGTTTTATTTTGGTGAACATTAGTATCTGGCTGGTGTATTTTATTTTGGTGAACATTTAGTATCTGGCTGGTGTATTTTATTTTGGTGAACATTAGTATCTGGCTGGTGTATTTTATTTTGGTGAACATTAGTATCTGGCTGGTGTATTTTATTTTGGTGAACATTAGTATCTGGCTGGTGTATTTTATTTTGGTGAACATTAGTATCTGGCTGGTGTATTTTATTTTGGTGAACATTAGTATCTGGCTGGTGTATTTTATTTTGGTGAACATTAGTATCTGGCTGGTGTATTTTATTTGGTGAACATTAGTATCTGGCTGGTGTATTTTATTTTGGTGAACATTTAGTATCTGGCTGGTGTATTTTATTTTGGTGAACATTTAGTATCTGGCTGGTGTATTTTAATCTGGTGAACATTTAGTATCTGGCTGGTGTGTTTTATTTTGGTGAACATTAGTATCTGGCTGGTGTGTTTTATTTTGGTGAACATTAGTATCTGGCTGGTGTATTTTATTTTGGTGAACATTTAGTATCTGGCTGGTGTATTTTATTTTGGTGAACATTTAGTATCTGGCTGGTGTATTTTAATCTGGTGAACATTTAGTATCTGGCTGGTGTGTTTTATTTTGGTGAACATTAGTATCTGGCTGGTGTGTTTTATTTTGGTGAACATTAGTATCTGGCTGGTGTATTTTATTTTGGTGAACATTACTATCTGGCTGGTGTGTTTTATCATTTGGTGAACATTAGTATCTGGCTGGTGTATTTTAATCTGGTGAACATTAGTATCTGACTGGTGTATTTTATTTTGGTGAACATTAGTATCTGGCTGGTGTGTTTTATTTTGGTGAACATTAGTATCTGGCTGGTGTATTTTATTTTGGTGAACATTAGTATCTGGCTGGTGTATTTTATTTTGGTGAACATTTAGTATCTGGCTGGTGTATTTTAATCTGGTGAACATTAGTATCTGGCTGGTGTGTTTTATTTTGGTGAACATTAGTATCTGGCTGGTGTATTTTATTTTGGTGAACATTAGTATCTGGCTGGTGTATTTTATTTTGGTGAACATTAGTATCTGGCTGGTGTATTTTAATATCTGGCTGGTGTATTTTATTTTGGTGAACATTTAGTATCTGGCTGGTGTATTTTATTTTGGTGAACATTAGTATCTGGCTGGTGTATTTTATTTTGGTGAACATTAGTATCTGGCTGGTGTGTTTTATTTTGGTGAACATTAGTATCTGGCTGGTGTATTTTATTTTGGTGAACATTAGTATCTGGCTGGTGTATTTTATTTTGGTGAACATTTAGTATCTGGCTGGTGTATTTTATTTGGTGAACATTAGTATCTGGCTGGTGTATTTTATTTTGGTGAACATTTAGTATCTGGCTGGTGTGTTTTATTTTGGTGAACATTAGTATCTGGCTGGTGTATTTTATTTTGGTGAACATTTAGTATCTGGCTGGTGTGTTTTATTTTGGTGAACATTAGTATCTGGCTGGTGTGTTTTATTTTGGTGAACATTAGTATCTGGCTGGTGTGTTTTATTTTGGTGAACATTAGTATCTGGCTGGTGTATTTTATTTTGGTGAACATTTAGTATCTGGCTGGTGTATTTTATTTTGGTGAACATTTAGTATCTGGCTGGTGTATTTTAATCTGGTGAACATTTAGTATCTGGCTGGTGTGTTTTATTTTGGTGAACATTAGTATCTGGCTGGTGTGTTTTATTTTGGTGAACATTAGTATCTGGCTGGTGTATTTTATTTTGGTGAACATTAGTATCTGGCTGGTGTGTTTTATCATTTGGTGAACATTAGTATCTGGCTGGTGTATTTTAATCTGGTGAACATTAGTATCTGACTGGTGTATTTTATTTTGGTGAACATTAGTATCTGGCTGGTGTGTTTTATTTTGGTGAACATTAGTATCTGGCTGGTGTATTTTATTTTGGTGAACATTTAGTATCTGGCTGGTGTATTTTATTTTGGTGAACATTTAGTATCTGGCTGGTGTATTTTATTTTGGTGAACATTAGTATCTGGCTGGTGTGTTTTATTTTGGTGAACATTAGTATCTGGCTGGTGTATTTTATTTTGGTGAACATTAGTATCTGGCTGGTGTATTTTATTTTGGTGAACATTAGTATCTGGCTGGTGTATTTTATCATTTGGGTGCATTACATATTAATCTCAAAATAGTTGCCAATGTGTGTGAAGCATAGTGAATATCCGACAGACACTGGTAATTAATATATACAGTAGCATCGTTAGGGTAGAGATACTTTCCAATAAGGAGGAAGTAAAGAGGGGAAATTGTCCTCCCGATGAACAGAAGTTATAATGTTTTGTCTGTAATTAAAACCTTTTTGTTAACCTTCTAAAGTTACAGTAGAGGGAAAGAGAGAGAGAGTATAGAGGGGAAGTCTGAGTGGAAAGAAACTAGTGAAAGTGAGACATTTTTAGGACTGCTTTAAGATTTAGCATAGTGATAAGTTTCACAATGATTCTGTGTCTCTCCCTTTGATATGCTTCCTGAGGCAGGTGCCTTGGGAGATCAGTTAGTGAAATTCTGCAGTTCTGTAAAGTATAAAGGTATCTGGATCCAGCTGTTAAAGAAGCTCCTAATGAAGTAAGGCCTGGCCATTTTGTTTTTGCTCCTACATTTTACCACATACACCAGCATACACATGCATCCCAGCTGTTAGGAATATTTGTTAGTGGTGTTCATACGGTGTCTGATTAATTGTTTTGTTTTAGTGGGTTAGAATGGTGGTTGCGCATGTCAGTTCTCCTGATGAATGTACTGAATACCAATGTCAACCTGGGACAGAGAATGTTTGACATATTTTACAACAATACGTCTGAAGACAAGGGAAAGACCAGGGAAAGACCAGGGAAAGACCAGGGAAAGACCAGGGAAAGACCAGGGAAAGACCAGGGAAGACCAGGGAAGTACAGGGAAAGACCAGGGAAGTACAGGGAAGTACAGGGAAAGACCAGGGAAAGACCAGGGAAAGACCAGGGAAAGACCAGGGAAGTACAGGGAAAGACCAGGGAAGTACAGGGAAAGACCAGGGAAGTACAGGGAAGTACAGGGAAAGACCAGGGAAGTACAGGGAAGTACAGGGAAAGACCAGGGAAAGACCAGGGAAAGACCAGGGAAAGACCAGGGAAGTACAGGGAAAGACCAGGGAAGTACAGGGAAAGACCAGGGAAGTACAGGGAAGTACAGGGAAAGACCAGGGAAAGACCAGGGAAAGACCAAGGAAGACCAGGGAAAGACCAGGGAAGTACAGGGAAAGACCAGGGAAGTACAGGGAAAGACCAAGGAAAGACCAGGGAAAGACCAGGGAAGTACAGGGAAAGACCAGGGAAGTACAGGGAAAGACCAAGGAAGACCAGGGAAAGACCAAGGAAGACCAGGGAAAGACCAGGGAAAGACCAGGGAAGTACAGGGAAAGACCAGGGAAGTACAGGGAAAGACCAGGGAAAGACCAGGGAAGTACAGGGGAAGACCAGGGAAGACCAGGGAAGGACCAGGGAAAGACCAGGGAAGTACAGGGAAGGACAAGGGAAAGACCAGGGAAAGACCAGGGAAAGACCAGGGAAAGACAAGGGAAAGACCAGGGAAGTACAGGGAAAGACCAGGGAAGTACAGGGAAAGACCAAGGAAGACCAGGGAAAGACCAGGGAAAGACCAGGGAAAGACCAGGGGAAGTACAGGGGAAGACCAGGGAAGACCAGGGAAGGACCAGGGAAGTACAGACTCACTTAAAGTTGTGGAATGACCGCCATTCTGATTATCTGGTGAGGCCTGATCACCCTCGCTAGAAACACCAGAGATTTTGGTTGAAATGTAAATATAATATGTAAACGCTGATCATTCTGAAGAAGTGTTTTGAATGTTTAATTTATCCATGAGCCTTGTTACCCTTTATAAACTTTCAGAAGTTCTGATTCTGGAAGGGGTGAGAAGGAGTGACAGAGCTCTACTCCTGAAGTTCTGATTCTGGAAGGGGTGAGAAGGAGTGACAGAGCTCTACTCCTGAAGTTCTGATTCTGGAAGGGATGAGAAGGAGTGACAGAGCTCTACTCCTGAAGTTCTGATTCTGGAAGGGGTGAGAAGGAGTGACAGAGCTCTGCTCCTGAAGTTCTGATTCTGGAAGGGGTGAGAAGGAGTGACAGAGCTCTGCTCCTGAAGTTCTGATTCTGGAAGGGGTGAGAAGGAGTGACAGAGCTCTACTCCTGAAGTTCTGATTCTGGAAGGGGTGAGAAGGAGTGACAGAGCTCTACTCCTGAAGTTCTGATTCTGGAAGGGGTGAGAAGGAGTGACAGAGCTCTACTCCTGAAGTTCTGATTCTGGAAGGGGTGAGAAGGAGTGACAGAGCTCTACTCCTGAAGTTCTGATTCTGGAAGGGATGAGAAGGAGTGACAGAGCTCTACTCCTGAAGTTCTGATTCTGGAAGGGATGAGAAGGAGTGACAGAGCTCTACTCCTGAAGTTCTGATTCTGGAAGGGGTGAGAAGGAGTGACAGAGCTCTACTCCTGAAGTTCTGATTCTGGAAGGGGTAAAAAGGAGTGACAGAGCTCTACTCCTGAAGTTCTGATTCTGGAAGGGGTGAGAAGGAGTGACAGAGCTCTGCTCCTGAAGTTCTGATTCTGGAAGGGATGAGAAGGAGTGACAGAGCTCTACTCCTGAAGTTCTGATTCTGGAAGGGGTGAGAAGGAGTGACAGAGCTCTACTCCTGAAGTTCTGATTCTGGAAGGGGTGAGAAGGAGTGACAGAGCTCTACTCCTGAAGTTCTGATTCTGGAAGGGGTGAGAAGGAGTGACAGAGCGCTGCTCCTGAACTGTGAAGTTCTGATTCTGGAAGGGATGAGAAGGAGTGACAGAGCTCTACTCCTGAAGTTCTGATTCTGGAAGGGGTGAGAAGGAGTGACAGAGCTCTACTCCTGAAGTTCTGATTCTGGAAGGGGTGAGAAGGAGTGACAGAGCTCTACTCCTGAAGTTCTGATTCTGGAAGGGGTGAGAAGGAGTGACAGAGCTCTACTCCTGAAGTTCTGATTCTGGAAGGGGTGAGAAGGAGTGACAGAGCTCTGCTCCTGAAGTTCTGATTCTGGAAGGGGTGAGAAGGAGTGACAGAGCTCTACTCCTGAAGTTCTGATTCTGGAAGGGATGAGAAGGAGTGACAGAGCTCTACTCCTGAAGTTCTGATTCTGGAAGGGGTGAGAAGGAGTGACAGAGCTCTACTCCTGAAGTTCTGATTCTGGAAGGGGTGAGAAGGAGTGACAGAGCTCTACTCCTGAAGTTCTGATTCTGGAAGGGGTGAGAAGGAGTGACAGAGCGCTGCTCCTGAACTGTGAAGTTCTGATTCTGGAAGGGATGAGAAGGAGTGACAGAGCTCTACTCCTGAAGTTCTGATTCTGGAAGGGGTGAGAAGGAGTGACAGAGCTCTACTCCTGAAGTTCTGATTCTGGAAGGGGTGAGAAGGAGTGACAGAGCTCTACTCCTGAAGTTCTGATTCTGGAAGGGGTGAGAAGGAGTGACAGAGCTCTACTCCTGAAGTTCTGATTCTGGAAGGGGTGAGAAGGAGTGACAGAGCTCTGCTCCTGAAGTTCTGATTCTGGAAGGGGTGAGAAGGAGTGACAGAGCTCTACTCCTGAAGTTCTGATTCTGGAAGGGATGAGAAGGAGTGACAGAGCTCTACTCCTGAAGTTCTGATTCTGGAAGGGGTGAGAAGGAGTGACAGAGCTCTACTCCTGAAGTTCTGATTCTGGAAGGGGTGAGAAGGAGTGACAGAGCTCTACTCCTGAAGTTCTGATTCTGGAAGGGGTGAGAAGGAGTGACAGAGCTCTACTCCTGAAGTTCTGATTCTGGAAGGGGTGAGAAGGAGTGACAGAGCTCTACTCCTGAAGTTCTGATTCTGGAAGGGATGAGAAGGAGTGACAGAGCTCTACTCCTGAAGTTCTGATTCTGGAAGGGGTGAGGAGTGACAGAGCTCTACTCCTGAACTGTGATGAAAGCACAAAGGGAAGGTGGACCACTCACACACAACAAGAGCATGCGTGGTGTAAATTAAACTTTCATTTCCTTATGAATTTATCAAGGGTTTTAATTATTTGATTTGTTATTCTGATTATTATTAAGAAATACTACACTGCCGATGGGGGAGATTTAGGGGAGGGGTTAAGACAAGCCTCTACACGTTCCTGTGGTATACTTCAGCCAATGACAAGCTACTACACATTCCTGTGGTATACTTCAGCCAATGACAAGCTACTACACATTCCTGTGGTATACTTCAGCCAATGACAAGCTACTAAACATTCCTGTGGTATACTTCAGCCAATGACAAGCTACTACACATTCCTGTGGTATACTTCAGCCAATGACAAGCTACTAAACATTCCTGTGGTATACTTCAGCCAATGACAAGCTACTACACATTCCTGTGGTATACTTCAGCCAATGACAAGCTACTACACATTCCTGTGGTATACTTCAGCCAATGACAAGCTACTACACATTCCTGTGGTATACTTCAGCCAATGACAAGCTACTACACATTCCTGTGGTATACTTCAGCCAATGACAAGCTACTAAACATTCCTGTGGTATACTTCAGCCAATGACAAGCTACTCCACATTCCTGTGGTATACTTCAGCCAATGACAAGCTACTACACATTCCTGTGGTATACTTCAGCCAATGACAAGCTACTAAACATTCCTGTGGTATACTTCCGCCGATGACAAGCTACTACACATTCCTGTGGTATACTTCAGCCAATGACAAGCTACTAAACATTCCTGTGGTATACTTCAGCCAATGACAAGCTACTCCACATTCCTGTGGTATACTTCAGCCAATGACAAGCTACTCCACATTCCTGTGGTATACTTCAGCCAATGACAAGCTACTAAACATTCCTGTGGTATACTTCAGCCAATGACAAGCTACTACACATTCCTGTGGTATACTTCCGCCGATGACAAGCTACTCTGTATCAGTGGCTATTGGTCGATTACTGTAACCATTTATTGCAATTTCCTTATCTTGTTGGCTACGTATTGGGAGGGTTTAACTGAGGATTGTTAGCCACCGACACTGTTGGGATGCCTGGGACACATGCATCACGTCTGAGTCCTGTCCAAAGGGGGAATGGTCAGTGCAGAAAAGATTGGTAATGCACTATCGCAGCACATATCTGTGCACAATGTTTCATTGTTTAATGTTTAAGATGTTGGGGTGCTGAGCTGACATTGGGAATTGTTTTCAGATGGTCATACCATGGATCATTTAGCTATTTGATTTTGAATTTTAGGACCCCTGTAGGTATACCCTTTAGTTATGAAACAAAAGTATAAAAAAGGATTTGGTAAAATATTGATGTTGGCCTTTACTACTAAAGCCCATTGAAACGCATAGAATAAAACATTAAAAAGGAAAGACAAACATTTTTATCATAAGAAACAAGGTTTTGAAGTATCTGTCTGGTATACAGTACCAGTCAACAGTTTGGCACACCTGCTCATTCCAGGGTTTTTCTTAATTTTTTTACTATTTTCTACATTGTAGAATAATAGTGAAGACATCAAAACTATGAAATAACACATATGGAATCATGTAGGAACCAAAAAAAAGTGTTAAACAAATCTAAAGATATTTTATATTTGAGATTCTTCAAAGTACCCACCCTTTGCCTTGATGACAGCTTTGCACACTCTTGGTATTCTCTCAACCAGCTTCATGAGGTAGTCACCTGGAATGCATGTCAATTAACAGGTGTGCCTTGTTAAGTTAATTTGTTGAATTTCTTTCCTTCTTAATGCGTTTGAGCCAATCAGTTGTGTTGTGACAAGCTAAGGGGGTGGTATACAGAAGATGGCCCTATTTGGTAAAAGACCAAGTCCATATTATGGCAAGAACAGCTCAAATAAGCAAAGAGAAATGACAGTCCATCATCACTTTAAGACATGAAGGTCAGCCAATCTGGAACATTTCAAGAACTTTGAAAGTTTCTTCAAGTGCAGTCGCAAAAACCATGAAATCCTCCTGCAGAGGATAAGTTCATTGGAGTTACCATCCTCAGAAATCGGCAATTAACTGCACCTCAGATTGCACCTCATGGAGTTCAAGTAACAGACACATCAACTGTTCAGAGGAGACTGCGTGAATCAGGCCTTCATGGTCGAATTTCTGCAAAGAAACCACTACTAAAGGACACCAATAATAAGAAGAGACTTGGTGGGGCCAAGTAACACGAGCAATGGACATTAGACCGGTGGAAATCTGTCCTTTGGTCTGATAAATCCAAATTTGAGATGTCTTTGTGAGACTAGTTGAACGGATGATCTCTGCATGTGTGGTTCCCACCGTGAAGCATGGAGGAGGAGGTGTGGGGGTGCTTTGCTGGTGACACTGTCAGTGATTTATTTAGAATTCAAGGCACGCTTAACCAGCATGGCTACCACAGCATTCTGCAGAGATACGCCATCCGATCTGGTTTGGGCTCAGTGGGACTCTCTGTGTGTCTCTCTGTGTGTCATTCTACACTGTCTGTAGACTCTACCTTACTGTTCTCCACCCTACACTGTCTGTAGACTCCACCTTACTGTTCTCCACCCAACACTGTCTGTAGACTCCACCTTACTGTTGGGGACAGTGTGTTGTGGTTGGGGACAGTGTGTTGTGATTGGGGACAGTGTGTTGTGGTTGGGGACAGTGTGTTAGGGACAGTGTGTTATGGACAGTGTGTTGTGGTTGGGGACAGTGTGTTGTGGTTGGGGACAGTGTGTTGTGGTTGGGGACAGTGTGTTGTGGTTGGGGACAGTGTGTTAGGGACAGTGTGTTATGGACAGTGTGTTGTGGTTGGGGACAGTGTGTTGTGGTTGGGGACAGTGTGTTGTGGTTGGGGACAGTGTGTTGTGGTTGGGGACAGTGTGTTGTGGTTGGAGACAGTGTGTTGTGGTTGGGGACAGTGTGTCGTGGTTGGGGACAGTGTGTCGTGGTTGGGGACAGTGTGTTGTGGTTGGGGACAGTGTGTTAGGGACAGTGTGTTATGGACAGTGTGTTGTGGTTGGGGACAGTGTGTTGTGGTTATGGACAGTGTGTTGTGGTTGGGGACAGTGTGTTGTGGTTGGGGACAGCGTGTTGTGGTTGGGGACAGTGTGTTGTGGTTGGGGACAGCGTGTTGTGGTTGGGGACAGTGTGTTGTGGTTGGGGACAGTGTGTTGTGGTTGGGGACAGTGTGTTGTGGTTGGGGACAGTGTGTTAGTGGTTGGGGACAGTGTGTTAGTGGTTGGGGACAGTGTGTTGTGGTTGGGGACAGTGTGTTGTGGTTGGGGACAGTGTGTTGTGGTTGGGGACAGCGTGTTGTGGTTGGGGACAGCGTGTTGTGGTTGGGGACAGTGTGTTGTGGTTGGGGACAGTGTGTTGTGGTTGGGGACAGTGTGTTGTGGTTGGGGACAGTGTGTTGTGGTTGGGGACAGTGTGTTGTGGTTGGGGACAGTGTGTTGTGGTTGGGGACAGTGTGTTGTGGTTGGGGACAGTGTGTTGTGGTTGGGGACAGTGTGTTATGTTTGGGGACAGTGTGTTGTGGTTAGGGACAGTGTGTTGTGGTTGGGGACAGTGTGTTGTGGTTGGGGACAGTGTGTTATGGACAGTGTGTTGTGGTTGGGGACAGTGTGTTGTGATTGGGGACAGTGTGTTGTGGTTGGGGACAGTGTGTTATGGACAGTGTTTTGTGGTTGGGGACAGTGTGTTGTGGTTGGGGACAGTGTGTTGTGGTTGGGGACAGTGTGTTATGGTTGGGGACAGTGTGTTATGGTTGGGGACAGTGTGTTGTGGTTAGGGACAGTGTGTTGTGGTTGGGGACAGTGTGTTGTGGTTGGGGACAGTGTGTTGTGATTGGGGACAGTGTGTTGTGGTTGGGGACAGTGTGTTGTGGATGGGGACAGTGTGTTGTGGTTGGGGACAGTGTGTTGTGGTTGGGGACAGTGTGTTGTGGTTGGGGACAGTGTGTTGTGGTTGGGGACAGTGTGTTGTGGTTGGGGACAGTGTGTTGTGGTTGGGGACAGTGTGTTGTGGTTGGGGACAGTGTGTTGTGGTTGGGGACAGTGTGTGGGCACATAATTAAACGTGTGTGTGTGGTGTGGGTGGGGTCTCCGGCAGCCTCTGGAACTGCCGGTCTGCGGCCAACAAGGCAGAGTTCATCTCAGCCTATGCTGCCCTCCAGCACCTCGACTTCTTGGCGCTGACGGAAACATGGATTACCACAGATAACACTGCTACTCCTACTGCTCTCTCCTCATCTGACCACGTGTTCTCGCATACCCCGAGAGCTTCTGGTCAGCGGGGTGGTGGCACTGGAATCCTCATCTCTCCCAAGTGGACATTCTCTCTTTCTCCCCTGACCCATCTGTCTATCTCCTCATTTGAATTCCATGCTGTCACAGTTACCAGCCCTTTCAAGCTTAACATCCTTATCATTTATCGCCATCCAGGTTCCCTTGGAGAGTTCATCAATGAGCTTGACGTCTTGATAAGTTCCTTTCCTGAGGATGGCTCACCTCTCACAGTTCTGGGTGACTTTAACCTCCCCACGTCTACCTTTGACTCATTCCTCTCTGCCTCCTTCTTTCCACTCCTCTCCTCTTTTGACCTCACCCTCTCACCTTCCCCCCCTACTCACAAGGCAGGCAATACGCTTGACCTCATCTTTACTAGATGCTGTTCGTCCACTAATCTCATTGCAACTCCCCTCCAAGTCTCCGACCACTACCTTGTATCCTTTTCCCTCTCGCTCTCATCCAACACTTCTCACTCTCCCCCTACTCGGATGGTATTGCGCCGTCCCAACCTTCGCTCTCTCTCTCCCGCTACTCTCTCCTCTTCCATCCTATCATCTCTTCCCTCTGCTCAAACATTCTCCAACCTATCCCCTGATTCTGCCTCCTCAACCCTCCTCTCCTCCCTTTCTACATCCTTTGATTCTCTATGTCCCCTATCCTCCCGGCCGGCTCGGTCCTCCCCTCCTGCTCCGTGGCTCGACGACTCATTGTGAGCTCACAGAACAGGGCTCCGGGCAGCCGAGCGGAAATGGAGGAAAACTCGCCTCCCTGCGGACCTGGCATCCTTTCACTCCCTCCTCTCTACATTTTCCTCTTCTGTCTCTGCTGCTAAAGCCACTTTCTACCACTCTAAACTCCAAGCATCTGCCTCTAACCCTAGGAAGCTCTTTGCCACCTTCTCCTCCCTCCTGAATCCTCCTCCCCCTCCCCCCCCCCTCCTCCCTCTCTGCGGATGACTTCGTCAACCATTTTGAAAAGAAGGTCGACGACATCCGATCCTCGTTTGCTAAGTCAAACGACACCGCTGGTCCTGCTCACACTGCCCTACCCTGTGCTTTGACCTCTTTCTCCCCTCTCTCTCCAGATGAAATCTCGCGTCTTGTGACGGCCGGCCGCCCAACAACCTGTCCGCTTGACCCTATCCCCTCCTCTCTTCTCCAGACCATTTCCGGAGACCTTCTCCCTTACCTCACCTCGCTCATCAACTCATCCTTGACCGCTGGCTACGTCCCTCCCGTCTTCAAGAGAGCGAGAGTTGCACCCATTCTGAAAAAACCTACACTCGATCCCTCCGATGTCAACAACTACAGACCAGTATCCCTTCTTTCTTTTCTCTCCAAAACTCTTGAACGTGCCGTCCTTGGCCAGCTCTCCTGCTATCTCTCTCAGAATGACCTTCTTGATCCAAATCAGTCAGGTTTCATGACTGGTCATTCAACTGAGACTGCTCTTCTCTGTGTCATGGAGGCTCTCCGCACTGCTAAAGCTAACTCTCTCTCCTCTGCTCTCATCCTCCTAGACCTATCTGCTGCCTTTGATACGGTGAACCATCAGGTCCTCCTCTCCACCCTCTCCGAGCTGGGCATCTCCGGCGCGGCCCACGCTTGGATTGCGTCCTACCTGACAGGTCGCTCCTACCAGGTGGCGTGGCGAGAATCTGTCTCCGCACCACGTGCTCTCACCACTGGTGTCCCCCAGGGCTCTGTTCTAGGCCCTCTCCTATTCTCGCTATACACCAAGTCACTTGGCTCTGTCATATCCTCACATGGTCTCTCCTACCATTGCTATGCAGACGACACACAATTAATCTTCTCCTTTCCCCCTTCTGATAACCAGGTGGCGAATCGCATCTCTGCATGTCTGGCAGACATATCAGTGTGGATGACGGATCACCACCTCAAGCTGAACCCCGGCAAGACGGAGCTGCTCTTCCTCCCGGGGAAGGACTGCCCGTTCCATGATCTCGCCATCACGGTTGACAACTCCATTGTGTCCTCCTCCCAGAGTGCTAAGAGCCTCGGCGTGACCCTGGACAACACCCTGTCGTTCTCCACTAACATCAAGGCGGTGACCCGATCCTGTAGGTTCATGCTCTACAACATTCGCAGAGTACGACCCTGCCTCACACAGGAAGCGGCGCAGGTCCTAATCCAGGCACTTGTCATCTCCTGTCTGGATTACTGCAACTCGCTGTTGGCTGGGCTCCCTGCCTGTGCCATTAAACCCCTACAACTCATCCAGAACGCCGCAGCCCGTCTGGTGTTCAACCTTCCCAAGTTCTCTCACGTCACCCCGCTCCTCCGCTCTCTCCACTGGCTTCCTGTTGAAGCTCGCATCCGCTACAAGACCATGGTGCTTGCCTACGGAGCTGTGAAGGGAACGGCACCTCCGTACCTTCAGGCTCTGATCAGGCCCTACACCCAAACAAGGGCACTGCGTTCATCCACCTCTGGCCTGCTCGCCTCCCTACCTCTGAGGAAGCACAGTTCCCGCTCAGCCCAGTCAAAACTGTTCGCTGCTCTGGCACCCCAATGGTGGAACAAGCTCCCTCACGACGCCAGGACAGCGGAGTCAATCACCACCTTCCGGAGACACCTGAAACCCCACCTCTTTAAGGAATACCTGGGATAGGATAAAGTAATCCTTCTAACCCCCCACCCCCCTAAAAGATTTAGATGCACTATTGTAAAGTGGTTGTTCCACTGGATATCATAAGGTGAATCCACCAATTTGTAAGTCGCTCTGGATAAGAGCGTCTGCTAAATGACTTAAATGTAAATGTTAAATGTAAATGTGGGTGTGTGTGGGGTGTGGTGTGGGTGTGGTGTGGGGTGTGTGTGGGGTGTGGTGTGTGTGTGTGTGTGGTGTGGTGTGTGGTGTGGTGTGTGTTTGGTGTGTGTGTGTGTGGTGTGGTGTGTGTGTGTGTGTGTGTGTGTGTGTTGTGATTGTGTGATTGTGTTAATGGTGTGTGTGTGGTGTGGTGTATGTGTGGTGTGTGTGTGTGGTGTGTGGTGTGTGTGTATGGTGTGTGTGTGTGGTGTGTGTGTGGTGTATGTGTGTGTGTGTGTGTGTGTGTGTGTGTGTGTGTGTGTGTGTGTGTGTGTGTGTGTGTGTGTGTGTGTGTGTGTGTGTGTGTGTGTGTGTGTGTGTGTGTGTGTGTGTGTGTGTGTAGTCGTTTAGCTCAGTTAACTTACATTTCTTGGTAACAGGAACAATGGTGGCCCTCTTGAAGCATGTGGGGACAGCAGACTGGGATAGGGAGAGATTGAATATGTCCGTAAACACACCAGCCAGCTGGTCTGCGCATGCTCTGAGGACGCGGCCGGGGATGCCATCTGGGCCGGCAGCCTTGCGAGGGTTAACGCGTTTAAATGTTTTACTCATGTTGGCTGCGGTGAAGGAGAGCTGGTTTTGGTAGCGGGCCGTGTCGGTGGCACTGTGTTGACCTCAAAGCGAGCAAAGAAGTTGCTTAGTTTGTCTGGGAGCAGGACATCATGGTCCGCGACGGGGCTGGTTTTCTTTTTGTAGTCCATGATTGACTGTAGACCCTGCCACATACCTCTCATGTCTGAGCCGTTGAATTGCGACTCTACTTTGTCTCTATACTGACGCTTTGCTTGTTTGATTGCCTTGCGGAGGGAATAGCTACGCGGTCATGTTTCCGGTCGCCTTGCCCTGATTAAAAGCAGTGGTTCGCGCTTTCAGTTTTGCGCGAATGCTGCCATCAATCCACGGTTTCTGGTTGGGGAAGGTTTTAATAGTCGCCGTGGGTACAACATCACCGATGCACTTGCTAATAAACTCGCTCACCGAATCAGTATATACATCAATGTTGTTGTTCGATGCTATGCGGAACACATCCCAGTCCACGTGATCGAAGCAATCTTGAAGCGTGGAATCTGATTGGTCGGACCAGCGTTGAACAGACCTGAGCACGGGCGTTTCCTGTTTTAGTTTCTGTCTGTAGGCTGGGAGCAACAAAATGGAGTCGTGGTCCGATTTGCCGAAAGGAGGGCGATGTGGTGTGGTGTGTGTGTATGGTGGTGTGGTGTGTGTGTGGTGTGTGTGTGTGTGGTGTGGTGTGTGTGTGTGTGTGTGTGTGGTGTGTGTGTGTGTGTGTGTGTGTGTGTTGTGATTGTGTGTATGGTGTGTGTGTGGTGTGGTGTATGTGTGTGTGTGTGTGGTGTGTGTGTATGGTGTGTGTGTGTGTGTGGTGTGTGTGTGTGGTGTGTGTGTGGTGTATGTGTGGTGTGTGTGTGTGTGTGTGTGTGTGTGTGTGTGTGTGTGTGTGTGTGTGTGTGTATGTGTGGTGTGTGTGTGTGTGTGTGTGTGTGTGTGGTGTGTGTGGTGTGTGTGTGTGTGTGTGTGTGGTGTGTGTGTGTGTGTGTGTGTGTGTGTGTGTGTATGGTGTGTGTGTGTGTGTGTGTGTGTGTGTGTGTGTTTGTGTGTGTGTGTGTGTGTGTGTGTATGTGTGTGTGTGTGTGTGTGTGTGTGTGTGTGTGTGTGTGTGTGTGTGTGTGTGTGTATGGTGTGTGTGTGTGTGTGTGTGTGTATGTGTGTGTGTGTGTGTGTGTGTGTAATGATAGTGTGACAAGTTATATAACATAAGTTGTTTGTGTAAATATGATGTAGAGCGACATGAAGTCAATATCCAATCAGCTATCAGGCAGCTTTCCTCTCAGACATATCACTTCCTGTCTGTCAATCATTGAGAGGACACTGGTCTGCACACACACAAACAGACATACACACACACACACACACACACCCACAACACACACCCACCCACCCACCCACAACACACACACACACACACACACACACACACACACACACACACACACACACACACACACACACACACACACCACACACACAGACATACACACCACACCACACACACACCACACACACACACCACACCACACACACCACACCACACACACACAGACATACACACACAACACACACACTACAGACACACACACACACACACACACACACACACACACACACACACACACAGACATACACACACACCCACAACACACCCACAACACACCCACAACACACACCCACCCACCCACAACACACACACACACACACACACACACACACACACACACACACACACACACACACAGACATACACACCACACACACACACACACACAGTCATACACACCACACCACACACACACCACACACACACACCACACCACACACACCACACCACACACACACAGACATACACACACAACACACACACTACAGACACACACACACACAGGCATACACACACAACAGACACACACACACACACACACACACACACACACACACACACACACACACACACACACACCCACCCAGCCAGCCAGCAGGGTATAACTCCAGACAGCTATAGTGTTTGTGTCAGACTCTTGGACCAGTTGGAGATTGAAGACTAAGCAGGAGCAACACGGTAATAATCTGTTATGTATAATCTGGTAATATTAACACATTAATCTGTTATGTATAATCTGTTAATATTAACACATTAATCTGTTATGTATAATCTGGTAATATTAACACATTAATCTGTTATGTATAATCTGGTAATATTAACACATTAATCTGTTATGTATAATCTGGTAATATTAACACATTAATCTGTTATGTATAATCTGGTAATATTAACACATTAATCTGTTATGTATAATCTGGTAATATTAACACATTAATCTGTTATATATAACCTGGTAATATTAACACATTAATCTGTTATGTATAATCTGGTAATATTAACACATTAATCTGTCATATATAATCTGGTAATATTAACAAATTAATCTGTTATATATAACCTGGTAATATTAACACATTAATCTGTTATATATAACCTGGTAATATTAACACATTAATCTTTTATATATAACCTGGTAATATTAACACATTAATCTGTTATATATAACCTGGTAATATTAACACATTAATCTGTTATATATAACCTGGTAATATTAACACATTAATCTGTTATATATAACCTGGTAATATTAACACATTAATCTGTTATATATAACCTGGTAATATTAACACATTAATCTGTTATATATAACCTGGTAATATTAACACATTAATCTGTTATATATAACCTGTTAATATTAACACATTAATCTGTTATATATAACCTGGTAATATTAACACATTAATCTGTTATATATAACCTGGTAATATTAACACATTAATCTGTTATATATAACCTGGTAATATTAACACATTAATCTGTTATATATCACCTGGTAATATTAACACATTAATCTGTTATATATAACCTGGTAATATTAACACATTAATCTGTTAAATATAACCTGGTAATATTAACACATTAATCTGTTATATATAACCTGGTAATATTAACACATTAATCTGTTATATATCACCTGGTAATATTAACACATTAATCTGTTATATATAACCTGGTAATATTAACACATTAATCTGTTATATATAACCTGGTAATATTAACACATTAATCTGTTATATATAACCTGTTAATATTAACACATTAATCTGTTATATATAACCTGGTAATATGGTAGAAACACATTAATCTCTATTATAAATGCTGTATAACATGATAATACGGTAGAAACACAATCAACACAAAGTGTGTCCAAAATGAGCCCCTATTCCCTAGATAGTGACTGTTTATATTATAGTGAATGTACTGTATATATAGCCACTATGGGTCCTGGTCAAATGTAGGGCACTTCATATGGGTGCCTTTATAATTCTCTCACCTGTTTCTCATCCAGGTGTTTCAGTCCGTCAGCATGACACTCGTCTTCCTCCTCCTCCTCTTCCTCCCCCTCTCTCACCGCTCCAATGCCATGACTGGTTGCCATAGTGACCGTGACAAGGACCACCGCCCCCGGGTGAACTGCACGGCAACCAACCTTAGTGATGTCCCCGCTAGCGTCAACACGACGACCAGGGTACTGCTATACGTCTCTATGACAACTAAACGAAAGTCACCTAAACTCACCAGTTGTTCTGGTTTTAATTAAGATTTCAGAAGTTGTCTGGACCGCTGAATAGGTTCTCTGTCCAATGATTGTAAAAAGAAAGTTCAAAGTTCACAATACTCTCCTCACCTCTTTCCTCTCTACAAGTGGAGTTGAATGGAAGCTAAGGTTTAAAGTTCGCTTTTTCTACTTGTAAGAGGTAGGAAATAGCTGTGTTTTTTTTATAGGGTTTTTCTCAGATCAGTCACGAGAGGTTTGAGTAACAAGCAGAGCTGTGTCTCTGTTGCCCCAACACATTTAACCTTCTACTTAGTAGTAGTGGCACCTTTCCTAATAGTAGGGGGTGAAAAGTTCAGAATAACTCGCTGTATACAGCCTCTCAAAGTGTATGTTTAATAGCATAGATCATCCACCCGGATACACCCCTATACATAAGACAGGTTAGGCCCTCTAATGACAAGACAGTTCTGCTTGAAAATAATGAAAATACATTGTCAGTTTTAGGCAACAACACAACAAGCACAATTTCACACTTTCACAGAATAGCCTACTGTAACCTACCTCATGTGTAGCCTTGTCAAACGGTGGGTGTAGGCTGGTGGAAGTCAGGCGCAGGAGAGCAGAGATGAGTGGACAAAGCACTTTACTTAGGCAATCATATGAACAGAACGCAACCGCGTCACAATAAACAAATGCCCAAAGAACAAGGCAGCACAAAGTACACACAACCAAGTACAAAGTACTGGCTGCCTCAAGGCAGGAAAACAAGACAAAACAAATGGAAAATGAAAGGTGGATCGGCGATGGCTAGAAGACCGGTGACGTCGACCGCCGAACGGCGCCCGAACAAGGAGAGGAACCGACTTCGCCGGAAGTCGTGACAAGCCTAGCTTGAAGACAACGAAAGGAAAAACATAGTAACCCAACCTAGCGGTCTTACAGAAATATATCTCAGATATCCCAATAACAAACAAAAAGAATGAGACCTGTTACTGTGTTCATGGAGTCTGTATGAGAGCTGTCAAATAAAACAAGTAGTCTGCAACATTGTCACAATCATTTTCTTCTCCTTTGAACGGTCCCGTGTGGCTCAGTTGGTAGAGCGTGGTGTTTGCAACGCCAGGGTTGTGGGTTCGATTCCCACGGGGGACCAGTACGGAGAAAAAAATGTATGTAATGTATGCATTAACTACTGTAAGTCGCTCTGGATAAGAGCGTCTGCTAAATGACTAAAATGGAAATGGAATGACTAATTAGGCCTAAATGTTCCTTATTAACAGTGTCCCTTCTTACCCGTGCCCTGCTATGTAACGTGAAACAACTGGAAAAGTCAACAACTTCAGATGTCTTCTTTCAGGAAGTAATCAGGAAGTCAAATTACTTCACTGGAAACGTTTATAACTAAAACACTTAAATTCACGGCTCTCTTTTGATGTTGGTAACAATTCTTTGATGTCCATCACTCTGACAGAAGACAGCAAGCATTACTCCAGCTGGTAGCTAAATCAAATCAAATTGTATTGGTCCATACACATGGTTAGCAGGTGTTAATGCGAGTGTAGTGAAATGCTTGTGCTTCTAGTTCCAACCGTGCAGTAATATCTAACAAGTAATCTAACAATTCCCACAACAACTACCTCATACACACAGTGTAAAGGAATGAATAAGAATATGTACATATAAATATATGGATGAGCGATGGCCGAACGGCATAGGCAAGATGCAGCAGATGGTATAAAATACACTATATACATGTGAGATGAGTAATGTAGGGTATGTAAACATTATATAAAGTGGCATTGTTTAAAGTGACTAGTGATACATTTTTACATCCAATTTTTAATTATTAAAGTGGCTAGAGATTTGAGTCAGTATGTTGGCAGCAGCCACTCAATGTTAGTGATGACTGTTTAACAGTCTGATGGCGTTGAGATAGAAGCTGTTTTTCAGTCTCTCAGTCTCAGCTTTGATGCACCTGTACTGACCTCGCCTTCTGGATGATAGAGGGGTGAACAGGCAGTGGCTCGGGTGGTTGTTGCCCTTGATGATCTTTTTGGCCTTCCTGTGACATCGGGTGGTGTAGGTGTCCTGGAGGGCAGGTAGTTTGCACCAGGTGATGCGTTGTGCAGACCTCACTACCCTCTGGAGAGCCTTGCGGTTATGGGCGGAGCAGTTGCCGTACCAGGCGGTGATACAGCCCGACAGGATGCTCTTGATTGTGCATCTGTAAAAGTTTGTGAGTGTTTTTGGTGACAAGCCAAATTTCTTCAGCCTCCTGAGGTTGAAGAGGCGCTGTTGCGCCTTCTTCACCACGCTGTCTGTGTGGGTGGACCATTTCAGTTTGTCCGTGATGTGTACGCCGAGGAACTTAAAACTTTTCACCTTCTCCACTACTGTCCCATCGATGTGGATAGGGGGCTGCTCCCTCTGCTGTTTCCTGAAGTCCACAAACATCTCCTTTGTTTTGTTGACGTTGACTGTGAGGTTATTTTCCTGACACCACACTCCGAGGGCCCTCACCTCCTCCCTGTAGGCCGTCTCGTCATTGTTGGTAATCAAGCCTACACCTGTAGTGTCGTCTGCAAACTTGATGATTGAGTTGGAGGCGTGCATGGCCACTCAGTCATGGGTGAAGAGGGAGTACAGGAGGGGGCTGAGAACGCACCCTTGTTGGGCCCCAGTGTTGAGGATCAGCAGAGTGGAGATGTTGTTTCCTACCCTCACCACCTGGGGGCGGCCCGTCAGAAAGTCCAGCACCCAGTTGCACAGGGCGGGGTCGAGACCCAGGATCTCGAGCTTAATGATGAGTTTGGGAGGTACTGTGGTGTTAAATGCTGAGCTGTAATTGATCAACAGCATTCTTACATAGGTATTCCTCTTTTCCAGATGGGTTAGGGCAGTGTGCAGTGTGATTGCGTCGTCTGTGGACCTATTGGGGCGGTAAGCAAATTGGAGTGGGTCTAGGGTGTCAGGTAGGGTGGAGGTGATATGATCCCTGACTAGTCTCTCAAAGCACTTCATGATGACGGAAGTGAGTAGTCGTTTAGCTCAGTTAACCTCTATGGGCTAGGTGGGACGCTAGCGTGCCACCCGTGGTGCACTCCATCAACAGCAGGTGCATTTCAAGAGCGGCAAATTTGAATCCAAATAAATGTCAAAATTCAAATTTTTCAAACATACAACTATTTTACACCCTTTGAAAGATAAACATCTCCTTAATCTAACCACGTTTTACGATTTCAAAAAGGTTTTACGGCGAAAGCATAAATTTAGAGTATGTTAGGACAGTACATTTACAAGAGTTGTGTGTAATGTTTTGTCAATTCAAAGACAGGGTCACCAAAACCATAAAACCAGCTAAAATGATGCACTAACCTTTTACAATCTCCATCAGATGACACTCCTAGGACATTATGTTAGACAATGCATGCATTTTTAGTTCTATCAAGTTCATATTTATATCCAAAAACCGCGTTTTACTATGGCATTGATGTTGAGGAAATCGTTTCCCTCCAATAACCGGCAGTCAAGTCAGCGTCACAAATTAAATAATTAAAATTAGAAAACATTTGTAAAATATTATATTGTCATTTAAAGAATTATAGATTTACATCTCTTGAACGCAATCAACTTGCCAGATTTAAAAATAACCTTACTGGGAAATCACACTTTGCAATAATCTGAGCACTGCGCCCAGAAAAATACGCGTTGCGATACAGACTAGACGTCATGTTGGGGAGATCTAAAATCGAAAATACTATGTAAATAATCCATTACCTTTGATTCTCTTCATCAGATGTCACTTCCAGGTATCACAGGTCCATAACGAATGTAGTTTTGTTCAAAAAAGCTCATCATTTATGTCCAAAAATCTCCGTCTTGTTAGCACATGATCTAAGCCAGCCGGACTTCTCGTCATGAACGAGGGGAAAAAATATATTTACGTTCGTTCAAACATGTCAAACGTTGTATAGCATAAATCATTAGGGCCTTTTTTAACCAGAACATGAATAATATTCAAGGTGGACGAATGCATACTCTTTTATAACGTATTGGAACGAGGGTACCCAACATGAACTCGCGCGCCAGGTGTCTAATGGGCCATCATCGTTCCATGGCTCTTGTTCGGTCAGATCTCCCTCCAGAAGACTCAAAACACTTTGTAAAGGCTGGGGACATCTAGTGGAAGCAATAGGAAGTGCCAAAATATTCCTCAGCCCCTGTGTTTTTCAATGGGATAGGTTTAAAGGTAATACAACACATCAGGTATCCACTTCCTGTCAGAAAATGTCTCAGGGTTTTGCCTGCCAAATGAGTTCTGTTATACTCACAGACACCATTCAAACAGTTTTAGAAAATTTAGGGTGTTTTCTATCCATATGTAATAAGTATATGCATATTCTAGTTACTGGGTAGGAGTGGTAACCAGATTAAATCGGGTATGTTTTTTTATCCAGCCGTGTCAATACTGCCCCCTAGCCCTAACAGGTTAACTTAGCTTTCTTGGGAACAGGAACAATGGTGGCCCTCTTGAAGCATGTGGGAACAGCAGACTGGGATAGGGATTGATTGAATATGTCCGTAAACACACCAGCCAGCTGGTCTGCGCATGCTCTGAGGACGCGGCCGGGGATGCCATCTGGGCCGGCAGCCTTGCGAGGGTTAACGCGTTTAAATGTTTTACTCATGTTGGCTGCGGTGAAGGAGAGCTGGTTTTGGTAGCGGGCCGTGTCGGTGGCACTGTGTTGACCTCAAAGCGAGCAAAGAAGTTGTTTAGTTTGTCTGGGAGCAGGACATCATGGTCCGCGACGGGGCTGGTTTTCTTTTTGTAGTCCATGATTGACTGTAGACCCTGCCACATACCTCTCATGTCTGAGCCGTTGAATTGCGACTCTACTTTGTCTCTATGCTGACGCTTTGCTTGTTTGATTGCCTTGCGGAGGGAATAGCTACGCGGTCATGTTTCCGGTCGCCTTGCCCTGATTAAAAGCAGTGGTTCGCGCTTTCAGTTTTGCGCGAATGCTGCCATCAATCCACGGTTTCTGGTTGGGGAAGGTTTTAATAGTCGCCGTGGGTACAACATCATCGATGCACTTGCTAATAAACTCGCTCACTGAATCAGTATATACATCAATGTTGTTGTTCGATGCTATGCGGAACATATCCCAGTCCACGTGATCGAAGCAATCTTGAAGCGTGGAATCTGATTGGTCGGACCAGCGTTGAACAGACCTGAGCACGGGGCGTTTCCTGTTTTAGTTTCTGTCTGTAGGCTGGGAGCAACAAAATGGAGTCGTGGTCCGATTTGCCGAAAGGAGGGCGAGGGAGGGATTTATATGCGTCGCGGAAGTTAGAGTAACAAATGATCCAGAATTTTGCCAGACAGGTTGCGCATTCGATACGCTGATACAATTTAGGGAGCATTGTTTTCAGATTAGCCTTGTTAAAATCCCCAGCTACAATAAATGCAGCCTCAGGATATGTGGTTTCCAGTTTACATAGAGTCCAATGAAATTCTTTCAGGGCCATCGATGTGTCTGCTTGGGGAGGATATATACACGGCTGTGATTATAATCGAAGAGAATTCTCTTGGTAGATAATGGCGTCAGCATTTGATTGTAAGGAATTCTAGTTCAGGTGAACAAAAGGACTTGAGTTCCTGTATGTTCTTATGATCACACCATGAGTCGTTAATCATAAGGCATACACCCCCGCCCTTCTTCTTACCAGAGAGATGTTTGTTTCTGTCGGCGCGATGCGTGAAGAAACCAGGTGGCTGTACCGACTCTGATAACATATCCTGAGTGAGCCATATTTCTGTGAAACAGAGAATGTTACAATCTCTCATGTCTCTCTGGAAAGCAACCCTTGCTCGGATTTCGTCTACCTTGTTGTCAAGAGACTGGACATTGGCGAGTAGTATACTTGGAAGCAGTGGGCGATGTGCACGCCTACGGAGCCTGAACAGAAAACCGCTCCGTCTGCCCCTTCTGCGGCGCCGTTGTTTTGGGTCGCCGGCTGGGATCCGATCCATTGTCCTGGGTGGTGGACCAAACAGAGGATCCGCTTCGGGAAATGTTGATAAGTTGACGTTGCTCTTATATCCAATAGTTCCTCCCGACTGTATGTAATAAAACCTAAGATTTCCTGGGGTAACAGTGTAAGAAATAATAAATAAAAAAACAAAAATGCTGCATAGTTTCCTAAGAACGCGAAGCGAGGCGGCCATCTCTGTCGGTGCCAAATGTTTCTTTTTGCTAGCTGGCATCACTCTGACTGGTAGCTAGCTAGCATCATCGATTGAACTCATGGCAATCCCAAGGACCAAATGACAGTCAGTCGGTGGTATGGAACAAATCTCTTCCAGAACTAGCACGTGCTCTTTCTCCAATGATACTCCGACATAAATTACTTTCTGAATTTGGCTCCTCTACTTGTCATCTTTCTTTAACTCTCTCCTCCTTTTGCATCACATTCACTTGCGCCTCCTCTTTCCATAATCTCTCTTCCTCTTTCCAGAACCTCTCCTTCCTCTTTCCAGAACCTCTCCTTCCTCTTTCCAGAACCTCTCCTTCCTCTTTCCAGAACCTCTCCTTCCTCTTTCCAGAACCTCTCCCTCCTCTTTCCAGAACCTCTCCTTCCTCTTTCCAGAACCTCTCCTTCCTCTTTCCAGAACCTCTCCTTCCTCTTTCCAGAACCTCTCCTCCTCTTTCCAGAACCTCTCCTTCCTCTTTCCAGAACCTCTCCTTCCTCTTTCCAGAACCTCTCCTTCCTCTTTCCAGAACCTCTCCTTCCTCTTTCCAGAACCTCTCCTTCCTCTTTCCAGAACCTCTCCTCCTCTTTCCAGAACCTCTCCTCCTCTTTCCAGAACCTCTCCTTCCTCTTTCCAGAACCTCTCCTTCCTCTTTCCATAATCTCTCCTCCTCTTTCCATAATCTCTCCTTCCTCTTTCCATAATCTCTCCTCCTCTTTCCATAATCTCTCCTTCCTCTTTCCAGAACCTCTCCTTCCTCTTTCCAGGCTGTGACATCACCTGGCTCATAAAAACTCAGCAAAAAAAGAAACCCTTTTTCAGGACCCTGTCTTTCAAAGATAATTCGTAAAAATCCAAATAACTTCACAATCTTCATTGTAAACAGTTTAAACACTGTTTCCCATGCTTGTTCAATGAACCATAAACAATTAATGAAGATGCACCTGTGGAATGGTCGTTAACCTCTTACATCTAGACGTTCCGCTAGCGGAACACCTGCTCCAATATCCAATGGTAGGCGTGGCGCGAATTACAAATTCCTCAAAAATACAAAAACTTCAATTTTTCAAACATATGACTATTTCACAGCATTTTAAAGATAAGACTCTCCTTTATCTAACCACACTGTCCGATTTAAAAAAGGCTTTACAACGAAAGCAAAACATTAGATTATGTCAGCAGAGTACCAAGCCAGAAATAATCAGACACACATTTTTCAAGCTAGCATATAATGTCACAAAAACCCAGAAGACAGCTAAATGCAGCACTAACCTTTGATGATCTTCATCAGATGACAACCCTAGGACATTATGTTATACAATACATGCATGTTTTGTTCAATCAAGTTCATATTTATATCAAAAACCAGCTTTTTACATTAGCATGTGACGTTCAGAACTAGCATACCCCCCGCAAACTTCCGGCGAATTCACTAAGAATTTACTAAATTACTCACGATAAACGTTCACAAAAAGCATAACAATTATTTTAAGAATTATAGATACAGAACTCCTCTATGCACGTGATATGTCCGAATTTAATATAGCTTTTTGGTGAAAGCACATTTTGCAATATTCTAAGTACATAGCCCAGGCATCACGGGCTAGCTATTTAGACACCCGGCAAGTTTAGCACTCACCAATATCAGGTTTACTATTATAAAAGTTTGATTACCTTTTGTTGTCTTCATCAGAATGCACTCCCAGGACTGCTACTTCAATAACAAATGTTGGTTTGGTCCAAAATAATCCATCGTTATATCCGAATAGCGTCCCAGACACTATATGAAATGGTAAAACAGGGTCGTGCGCATGGCGCAATTCGTGACAAAAAAAATCTAAATATTCCATTAAAGTACTTCGAAGCATGTCAACCGCTGTTTAAAATCCATTTTTATGCCATTTTTCTCGTAAAAAAGTGATAATATTCCGACAGGGAATCTCCTTTTAGCTAAACAGACGAAAGTAAACAAAGCTTTCGGTCGACGCGGGCACGAGCCTGAGTCTCACAGTACTGTAACCAGCCACTACCCAAACGCGCTACTTTTTTTCAGCCAGAGCCTGCAAAGCCACGATTCAGCTTTTTGCCGCCTTCTGAGACCCTATGGCAGCCGTAGGAAGTGTCACGGGACAGCTAAGATCCTCACTCTTCAATAAACAGAGACAAGAAGAACGACACCTTGTCAGACAGGCCACTTCCTGCCTGAAACCTTGTCAGGTTTTTGCCTGCCAAATGAGTTCTGTTATACTCACAGACACCATTCAAACAGTTTTAGAAACTTTAGGGTGTTTTCTATCCATATGTAATAAGTATATGCATATTCTAGTTACTGGGTAGGAGTGGTAACCAGATTAAATCGGGTACGTTTTTTATCCAGCCGTGAAAACACTGCCCCCTAGCCATAACAGGTTAAGACACTAACAGCTTACAGACGGTAGGCAATTAAGATCACAGTTATGAAAACTTAGGACACGAAAGAGGCCTTTCTACTGACTCTGAAAAACACCAAAAGAAAGATGCCCAGAGTCCCTGCTCATCTGCGTGAACATGCCTTAGGCATGCTGCAAGGAGGCATGAGGACTGCAGATGTGGCCAGGGCAATAAATTGCAATGTCCGTACTGTGAGACGCCTAAGACAGCGCTACAGGGAGACAGGACGGACAGCTGATCGTCCTCGCAGTGGCAGACCACGAGTAACAACACCTGCACAGGATCGGTACATCCGAACATCACACCTGCAGGACAGGTACAGGATGGCAACAACAACTGCCCAAGTTACACCAGGAGCGCACAATCCCTCCATCAGTGCTCAGACTGTCCGCAATAGGCTGAGAGAGGCTGGACTGAGGGCTTGTAGGCCTGTTGTAAGGCAGGTCCTCACCAAACATCACCGGCAACAATGTCGCCTATGGGCACAAACCCACTGTCGCTGGACCTGACAGGACTGGCAAAAAGTGCTCTTCACTGACGAGTCGCGGTTTTGTATCACCAGGGGTGATGGTCGGATTCACATTTATCGTTGAAGGAATGAACGTTACACCGAGGCCTGTACTCTGGAGCGGGATCGATTTGGAGGTGGAGGGTCCGTCATGGTCTGGGGCGGTGTGTCACAGCATCATCAGACTGAGCTTGATGTCATTGCAGGCAATCTCAATGCTGTGCGTTACAGGGAAGACATCCTCCTCCCTCATGTGGTACCCTTCCTGCAGGCTCATCCTGACATGACCCTCCAGCATGACAATGCCACCACGCGCAGAATGAGCAGTATGGCCGATTTCCTGCAAGACAGGAATGTCAGTGTTCTGCCATGGCCTGCGAAGAGCCCGAATCTCAATTCCATTGAGCATGTCTGGGACCTGTTGGATCGGAGCGTTGAGGGCTAGGGCCATTCCCCCCAGAAATATCCGGGAACTTGCAGGTGCCTTGGTGGAAGAGTGGGGTCACAGCAAGAACTGGCAAATCTGTTGCAGTCCATGAGGAGGAGATGCACTGCAGTACTTAATGCAGCTGGTGGCCACACCAGATACTGACTGTTACTTTTGATTTTGACCCCCCCCCCTTTGTTCAGGGACACATTGTTCCATTTCTGTTAGTCACATGTCTGTGGAACTTGTTCAGTTTATGTCTCAGTTGTTGAATCTTGTTATGTTCATACAAATATTTACACATATTAAGTTTTCTGAAAATATACGCAGTTGACAGTGAAGACGTTTCTTTATTTGCTGAGTTTAGATATACGTAGTTAGTTACAGACAGAGAGAGTGTTAATGGGTACAGACAGAGAGAGTGTGAACACACAGATACTTCATAGAGATACAGTGCATTCAGAAAGTATTCAGACCAGTATTCAGATAAGTTTGCTGAAAATATACGCAGTTGACAGTGAGAGGACGTTTCTGTATTTGCTGAGTTTCTTGGAAAGTCCCTGAACAGAACAGCAAAAGCCATATCCCTGTATCTTGATTATGGTGATGTTATTTATCAAAGTGCAGCTGCTACTACTCTTAAACCTTTGGATTCCATCTACCATTGTGCCCCTTCGTTTTGTTACAGGTTACAGTTTTTGATACTCGTCACTGCGTCCTGTATCAAAAGGTTGTCTGGACTTTGCAAAAGACCCATAGATCTCTACATTACTCCCTTTTTGTTTACAAGACCCTACTTCATAAACTTTCATCTTATCTAACTGTGCTGTTGTCACAAATTCCTTCGTCGTTAGACGATATTGCGAAATCATCGTCGGAGAAAGTGGACCAATACGCAGCGGGTTGCGTGTTCAACATCATATTTATTACAGACGTTGACCACGGAAAAACAATAAATGCAGACAACACGACAGGAGACAGTTTCGCAGGCTATACCTAGCAGTGCAAAAAACAACTACCCACAAAACACAAAGACAAACACACCCTATTATATAGGACTCCCAATCAAAGGCAACTCAACACACCTGCCTTCAATTGGGAGTCCAACCCCAATTAACTATACATAGAAAAACAAATCTAGAACCTATACCAACCACTGACACCCCACTACACCACACACAAAACCCCATAATACAAAACAAATATACCTCTGCCACGTCCTGACCAAATATAATACAACTAATACCTAAATATTGGTCAGGACGTGACAGCTGTTGAAGTATAGACACCTGAGTTGCCTAACCTGTTCACAGGATTGGATAACTCTTGAGGTTCCTAGGGTCTCCACCTGTTTGGAATCTTCTCAGGTTTTGGCCTGCCATATGAGTTCTGTTATACTCACAGACACCATTCAAACAGTTTTGGAAACTTTAGAGTGTTTTCTATCCAAATCTACTAATTATATGCATATTCTCGTTTCTGGGCAAGAGTAGTAACCAGTTTAAATCGGGGACGTTTTTTATCCGGCCGTGCAAATACTGCCCCCTAGCCCCAACAGGTTAAATTTGCCGATGACACAACAGTGGTAGGCCTGATCACCGACAACGACGAGACAGCCTATAGGGAGGAGGTCAGAGACCTGGCCGTGTGGTGCCAGGACAACAATGTCTCCCTCAACGTGATCAAGACAAAGGAGATGATTGTGGAGTACAGGACAAAGAGGACCGAGCCTGCTCCAATTCTCATCGACAGGGCAGCAGTGGACAGGGCACCAAGGAACTTGAGAGCTTCAAGTTCCTTGGTGTCCACATCACCAACAAACTAACATGGTCCAAGCACACCAAGACAGTCATGAAGAGGGCACGACAAAACCTATTCCCCCTCAAGGAGACTGAAAAGATTTGGCATGGGTCTTCAGATCCTCAAAAGGTTCTACAGCTGCACCATCGAGAGCATCCTGACTGGTTGCATCACTGCCTGGTATGGCAACTGCTCGGGCCTCCGACCGCAAGGCACTACAGAGGGTAACGCGAACGGCCCAGTATATCACTGGGGCCAAGCTTCCTGCCATCCAGGACCTCTATACCAGGCGGTGTCAGAGGAAGGCCCTAAACATTGTCAGCCACACTAGTCATAGACTGATCTCTCTGCTACCGCATGGCAAGCGGTACCGGAGCGCCAAGTCTAGGTCCAAGAGGCTCTAAACAGCTTCTACCCCCAAGCCATAAGACTCCTAAACATCTAATCAAATGGCTACCCAGACTATTTGCTTTGCCCCCCCCCCCTTCCCTCTCTTTTACACCGCTGCTACTCTCTTGTTATCATCTATGCATAGTCACTTTAATAACTCTTCCTACATGTACATATTACCTCAACTAACCGGTGCCCCTGCACATTGACTCTGTACTGGTACCCCCCTGTATATAATCTCGCTATTGTTATTTTACTGCTGCTCTTCAATTTATTGTTACTTTTATTTCTTATTCTTATCCGTATTTTTTTTAAACTGCGTTGTTTGTTAGGGGATCGTAAGTAAGCATTCCACTGTAAGGTCTAATCAGCGCATGTCACTAATAAAATTGTATTTTATTTATGTTGTATATACAGGGCGTATTTATATTGTATATACAGGGCATATTTATGGTGTATATATAGGGCGTATTTATATTGTATATACAGGGCGTATTTGTATTGTATATACAGGGCATATTTATGGTGTATATATAGGGCGTATTTATATTGTATATACAGGGCGTATTTGTATTGTATATACAGGGCATATTTATGGTGTATATATAGGGCGTATTTATATTGTATATACAGGGCGTATTTATGGTGTATATATAGGGCGTATTTATATTGTATATACAGGGCGTATTTATGGTGTATATATAGGGCGTATTTATATTGTATATACAGGGCGTATTTGTAAGAGACCTAGGTCTAAATATGTCTTCCCTGTTAAAATAAAGGTTAAAAAATGTAATAAAAACTCTCTACTCTACTTTACTACATTATCATCATCTCTCCTGTGTTCTAGGTCCTGATTTTCACCCAGAACCAGTTCTCCAGTCTAACCTGGTCCTCCTATAGTCACTTCCCAGAGCTCTATGAGATAGATCTGAGCCACAACGCAGTTCCAGAGGTTCCCCTGTCCCCCGGCCCGGTTCTCCCCACCCTGGGGGTTCTACGCCTGGTAGGGAACCGCATTAGAACCCTGCCCCCTCATTCCTTCAGGGCCACGCCGGGCCTGCTAGAACTCTATCTGGACCAGAACGTCCTGGAGACACTAGACGACCTGTCCTTCTCTGGGCTCAGACTGCTACAGGTCAGTACGCCACTTAGTTAATTTGTTAATTGGTTAATTGTTTGGTTACCTGATTAGCTAGTTAGTTAGCTAGTCAGTCCATTTTTCTGTTAGCTAGTCAGTTAGTTAGCTAATCAGTTAGTTAGTTAGCTAGTCAGTAAGTTAGCTAGCTAGTTAGTTATCTAGTCAGTTAGCTAAATAGCTAGCTAACTATATAACTATCTAGTTAGTTTGTTAGTTAGTTAGTTAGCTAGTCAGTCAGTTATATAGTCAGTTAGTAAGTTAACTAGCTAGTTACTTATCTAGTCAGTCAGTTATCTAGTCAGTCAGTCAGTCAGTCAGTAAGTAAGCTAGTTAGCTTGTCAGTCAGTTAGTTACTTAGCTAGTCAGTAAGTTAGTTAGTTAGTTAGCTAGCTAGTCAGTCAGTTAGTCAGTTAGCTAGTCAGTTAGTTAGTTAGCTAGTTAGTCAGTTAGCTAGTCAGTTAGTTAGTTAGCTAGTCAGTCAGCTAGCTAGTCAGTCAGCTAGTTAGTTAGTTAGCTAGCTAGCTAGTCAGTCAGTTAGTCAGTTAGCTAGTCAGTAAGTTAGATAGTTAGCTAGCTAGCTAGTCAGTCAGTTAGTCAGTTAGCTAGTCAGTTAGTTAGTTAGCTAGTCAGTCAGCTAGTTAGTTAGCTAGTAAGTCAATTAACACCCCTGTTGTTGTTTGTTCTAGATCCTGGAACTTTCTCAGAACCGTATCTCTGTTCTGCCCCCTCTGATGTTTCACTCCCTTCCGGCCATCGAAACCCTGATTCTAGAGCAGAACCACATCAGAATCATGCCTGACCAGTGGTTCTCTGCCAAACCTGACGTTCCCTACACCTACCTGTCGCAGAACCCCTGGGCCTGCTTCTGTAAGGTACATTCTCTAGTCTAGAACCCTGTAAGGTATGTTCTCTAGTCTAGAACCCTGTGAGGTATGTTCTCTAGTCTAGAACCCTGTGAGGTATGCTCTCTAGTCTAGAACCCTGTAAAGTACATTATCTAGTCTAGTCTAGAAACCCATATTTAATAAATATTTAACCAGGTTCTCTAGTCTAATCTAGAACCCTGTAAGGTGTGTTCTCTAGTCTATAACCCTGCAAAGTACGTTCTGTAGTCTAGAACCCTGTAAGGAATCTTATCTGGTCTAGAACCATGTAAGATACATTCTCTTGTCTCTAGGACCCTGTAAGGTATGTTCTCTAGTCTAGAACCCTGTAAGGTATGTTATCTAGTCTAGAACCCTGTAAGGTATGTTCTCTAGTCTAGAACCCTGTAAGGTATGTTATCTAGTCTAGAACCCTGTAAGGTATGTTCTCTAGTCTAGAACCCTGTAAGGTAAGGTATGTTATCTAGTCTAGAACCCTGTAAGGTATGTTATCTAGTCTAGAACCCTGTAAGGTATGTTATCTAGTCTAGAACCCTGTAAGGTACGTTCTATAGTCTAGAACCCTGTAAGGTATGTTCTCTAGTCAAGAAGCCTGTAAGGTACGTTCTCTAGTCTAAAACCCTGTAAAGTTCATTCTCTAGTCTAGAACCCTATAAGGTATGTTCTCTGTTCAAGTCTAGAACCCTGTAAGGTATGTTTGTTAGTCTAGTCTAGAACCCTGTAAGGTCTGTTCTGTAGTCAAGAACCCTGTAAGGTACAATCTCTAATCTAGAACCCTGTAAGGTAAGTTCTCTAGTCTAGAACCCTGTAAGGTATGTCCTCTAGGCTATTCTAGAGCCCTGTAAGGTAAATTCTCTACTCTAGAACCCTGTAAGGTATGTTCTCTAGTCTAGTCTAGAACCATGTAAGGTAAGTTCTATAGTCTAGAACCATGTAAGGTAAATTCTCTAATCTAGAACCCTGTGTCGTGTTTTTGGCTATGCCGGATTAAGTGATATGACATGCTATTCTATAAAATCATTTCTCTGTAATTAATATTACCTGATTAAGCTAATCAGGTAAATAATTAACTAGAAAGTCGGGGCACCACGAAAGAGTGTATATAGAGCTGTTGTCTTCCGAATAAACTCTTAAAGACCTGGTAATCTTTTACATCAATAGCAGTCAATATTTAATTGTCACCTTGTTTAGTCTCATCTGAAAGTTGTAAATCCTTGGTTATCTTCACGAACCCTGGCTAACAAGTTGAATCAGCAATACAAAATTTGGTTTAATTATTTATTTACAAAATAATCACACAGAATGGATCATACATTGATTACAAATGATGTCATAAAGAAAACATCCCTGGTGGACGGAGCAGACATGACGGCTGGTTACACAAAGGAAAGGGGGTGGGGCTTGAGTGAAAGAGCGGGAAGACTGAGGACCAAAGGGAGAAGCTATGCTATCGTCGTAAATACATTATCTTATGCATTCTAAATTACCGCTCATTTGGAAAAGGAAAATGCAATAAATATTTACTCTGAGCTGCGCTTCGGTAGGTTGGTCGTAGATGGGAGGCCGGGTTGTCCAGCCTGGATCTCTGGTCCTCTGAAGACTGTCTAGTGGTGAACGGTAGCGTGGTAATATGGATACTCTGTCCGTCCTCTCCTAGCCCACGTTTAGCGGGCGGAGAGGGTATCACTCCTTTAGTGAATAAGAGAGCTGATTCGGTTATCTGAGCCCTTTAACGTAGGACCGTCGTCCTAACGTCCTCGGAACAGAAAGTTACATTTTCGTCAAGGGGCTTATATAGGATTGGGAGAGAGGGCCGTGTTTCATAGCTTACAACCCATGTCTGTTCACTTGGGCCTCTGAGTGAGCAGAGTGGTGTTCTTCTGACAAACCGTTCTCTCATTAAGAAGCTAAAAATTACATTTCATCTTTTCACAAATAGTTTCACATTTAAACATTTAAATTGCACAACAATTCCATGTGAATCTGATATACTGTATCTGGGAAAATCTACACATTCTAGTTATGTCGTCCTGTCATCAGTCATAATGTCTCAGACGCCAACTGATCTGACATCATATTCATTTAGTACCAACCCATATTTACGAAATATGGTTCCGTTTCCCGTCTTTTGATGTCACCAGAATCTCTATCTTAACAAAGGGATTTTCAATAGTCACATCGGGGGCAAAAGGGTAAAGGTATTTATGGGGGTTATAAACCTCCCCCAACAGGCCAGCGTCATGACACCTGTAAGGAATGTTATCTAGTCTAGTTTAGAACCCTGTAAGTAATGTTATCTAGCCTAGAACCCTGTAAGGTACGTTATCTAGTCTAGAACCCTGTAAGGTTTGTTCTCTTTTCTAGTCTAGAACCCCGTATGGTGTGTTCTCTAGTCTAGTCTAGAACCCTGTAAGGTGTGTTCTCTAGTCTAGTCTAGAACCCCGTAAGGTATGTTCTCTAGTCTAGTCTAGAACCCTGTAAGTTGTGTTCTCTATACTAGTCTAGAACCCCATAAGGTATGTTCTCTATTCTAGTCTAGAACCCTGTAAGGTATGTTCTCTAGTCTAGAACCCTGTAAGGTGTGTTCTCTATTCTAGTCTAGAACCCTGTAAGGTGTGTTCTCTATTCTAGTCTAGAACCCTGTAAGGTATGTTCTCTAGTCTAGAACCCCGTAAGGTATGTTCTCTATTCTAGTCTAGAACCCTGTAAGGTATGTTCTCTAGTCTAGTCTAGAACCCTGTAAGGTATGTTTTCTATTCTAGTCTAGAACCCTATAAGGTATGTTCTCTTGTCTAGTCCAGAACCATGTAAGGTACGTTCTCTAGTCTAGAACCCCGTAAGGTATGTTCTCTTGTCTAGTCCAGAACCATGTAAGGTACGTTCTCTAGTCTAGAACCCCGTAAGGTATGTTCTCTTGTCTAGTCCAGAACCATGTAAGGTACGTTCTCTAGTCTAGAACCCCGTAAGGTATGTTCTCTTGTCTAGTCCAGAACCATGTAAGGTACGTTCTCTAGTCTAGAACCCCGTAAGGTATGTTCTCTATTCTAGTCTAGAACCCTGTAAGGTATGTTCTCTAGTCTAGTCTAGAACCCTGTAAGGTATGTTTTCTATTCTAGTCTAGAACCCTATAAGGTATGTTCTCTTGTCTAGTCCAGAACCATGTAAGGTACGTTCTCTAGTCTAGAACCCCGTAAGGTATGTTCTCTTGTCTAGTCCAGAACCATGTAAGGTACGTTCTCTAGGTGTGTTAAAGTTGTATTGTATTTGAAGGTGGGTTACCTGAAGGAGCACCTGAATGATCAAGGCACCAACGTGTACACGAGGGATGGAATAATCATCACCCCGGATGACGAGAGTGTTACCTGTGCCACGCCTCCCTCCCTGGCCGGCCGACCAATCGTGGAGCTGGAGGATGAGGAGTACTGCTCACCTGGTGCCAAACCTGATGCCCCCCCTGGAGACTCTGAACCTCAACTTACCCCTGCACTACCCCCCACCACCACTACTACTCCTACACTACCCCCCACCACCACTACTACTCCTACACTACCCCCCACCACCACTACTACTCCTACACTACCCCCCACCACCACTACTACTCCTACACTACCCCCCACCACCACTACTACTCCTACACTACCCCCCACCACCACTACTACTCCTACACTACCCCCCACCACCACTACTACTCCTACTACCACCACAGCTACCCTGACACCCACCACCCCTCCTCTACACCCCGCTGACCCCACCCACCTGCCCCTCCTGCTGTGGGAGAGGGTGACCATCCGGATGGAGTGGGAGGAGACAGAGGGGGGGAGGGTCTGGGAAGGGAACAGCTGGGAGCATCATGGTCTCTATTCAGAATCTACCAGACTCTCACCACACCCCACCATGACCCCAATTCAACCCCCTAGAACCCCAACTCAACCACCTAGAACCCCACCTAGAACCCCAACTCAACCCCCACCTCCTAGAACCCAGACCCCGACGGCCCCAGTGACCACAGTCAGACAGGTTGGAGGTTCAGATCCCTGGGGGGATCGGCGAGGGGGTGAAAGCGCGGCTGGAGGCAGAGCTGTGTTCTGCTGGTGGCTGTTTGTAGGCTGTGTGTTGTTGTGTGTTCTGTCTGCGGGGTGGGTGTGTGTGAGCGGCCTATGGCTATGGAGGATGTATAGGACTGTCTATAGGCCTCTGCTGAACAGGGGGAGGTGTGGGGGAGGGAGGGGAGTCAGGCTGCTCAGGTTCAAATGCCACGAGGGGGGAGACAAGAGGGATGTCAATGGGGAGAACAGGGGAGTCAAAGCCATCTCCCTGCCTCTAGGAGGGGGAGGGGGGTGTGGAGGAGAAGGGGTGCAGGCCCTCTATCGCTCTGTTCTGTTCATCTCTAGAGAGGAGGAGGAGGGAGAGATGAAGGAGGGAGAGATGAAGGAGGGAGAGAGCGTGATTGAGATGTTGGACTCGGCAATAGAAGGGACAGCTGTGGGGATGTCAGTAAAAAACAGGAGGGAGGGAGAAGAAGAAGAAAGTGGGGGAGGGATGGAGAGGAAGGATGTGTATAGGAAGAGTCTCTACAGAGTGTACGGTAGGGAGGAGAAGATAGAGGGGTTGAGGGATGTAGACGAGAGCTGGCAGACAGAGGAAGGAGGGAGAGAGGGAGGTGGAGAGAGAGGAGGAGGAGGGAGAGAGGGAGGTGGAGAGAGAGGAGGAGGAGGGAGAGAGGCTAAGAAGCGATACAGTTTGGTTCTGAGGGAGGAGAGTGTAGAGGGGACGAGAGGGAGGGAGAGAGAGGGGCAGGAAAAGGAATGGGTGGTGGGAGGATGGGAGACGTCTGGGGGAGAGAGGAGGGAGGAGAGGGGGAACGGAGGGGGAGACTGGTGGTCTCTCTTACCCAGCATGCCTTGGTTCAACCCCCCACCTGACCCTCACCCTAACACCCCACCTGAGAGGCATACCTGAGGGATATCATCACGCCAAATCCTCTCTAGGTATCTTCCTAGGTTCCTGCTTTGTAGGAAGCATTTCCTAACTACTCTTCCTCTTCCTCTTCCTCTTCCTCTGCTCTTTGGGTTCTAGGCTGGGTATCTATGAAGAACTTTGTCACAAACTGATGATGTAAAATGGGTTTGAAATAATACACTGTCCCAGCGTAGTGTGACCTTCACCATCCTGTCAGCTCTGTCCCAGTGTAGGGTGACCTTCACCATCCTGTCAGCTCTGTCCCAGTGTAGAGTGACCTTCACCATCCTGTCAGCTCTGTCCCAGTGTAGGGTGACCTTCACCATCCTGTCAGCTCTGTCCCAGTGTAGAGTGACCTTCACCATCCTGTCAGCTCTGTCCCAGTGTAGGGTGACCTTCACCATCCTGTCAGCTCTGTCCCAGTGTAGGGTGACCTTCGCCATCCTGTCAGCTCTGTCCCAGTGTAGAGTGACCTTCACCATCCTGTCAGCTCTGTCCCAGTGTAGGGTGACCTTCACCATCCTGTCAGCTCTGTCCCAGTGTAGGGTGACCTTCACCATCCTGTCAGCTCTGTCCCAGTGTAGGGTGACCTTCACCATCCTGTCAGCTCTGTCCCAGTGTAGGGTGACCTTCACCATCCTGTCAGCTCTGTCCCAGTGTAGGGTGACCTTCACCATCCTGTCAGCTCTGTCCCAGTGTAGGGTGACCTTCACCATCCTGTCAGCTCTGTCCCAGTGTAGGGTGACCTTCACCATCCTGTCAGCTCTGTCCCAGTGTAGGGTGACCTTCACCATCCTGTCAGCTCTGTCCCAGTGTAGGGTGACCTTCACCATCCTGTCAGCTCTGTCCCAGTGTAGGGTGACCTTCACCATCCTGTCAGCTCTGTCCCAGTGTAGAGTGACCTTCACCATCCTGTCAGCTCTGTCCCAGTGTAGGGTGACTTTCACCATCCTGTCAGCTCTGTCCCAGTGTAGAGTGACCTTCACCATCCTGTCAGCTCTGTCCCAGTGTAGAGTGACCTTCGCCATCCTGTCAGCTCTGTCCCAGTGTAGGGTGACCTTCGCCATCCTGTCAGCTCTGTCCCAGTGTAGAGTGACCTTCGCCATCCTGTCAGCTCTGTCCCAGTGTAGAGTGACCTTCACCATCCTGTCAGCTCTGTCCCAGTGTAGGGTGACCTTCACCATCCTGTCAGCTCTGTCCCAGTGTAGGGTGACCTTCACCATCCTGTCAGCTCTGTCCCAGTGTAGGGTGACCTTCACCATCCTGTCAGCTCTGTCCCAGTGTAGAGTGACCTTCACCATCCTGTCAGCTCTGTCCCAGTGTAGGGTGACCTTCACCATCCTGTCAGCTCTGTCCCAGTGTAGAGTGACCTTCACCATCCTGTCAGCTCTGTCCCAGTGTAGGGTGACCTTCACCATCCTGTCAGCTCTGTCCCAGTGTAGAGTGACCTTCACCATCCTGTCAGCTCTGTCCCAGTGTAGGGTGACCTTCACCATCCTGTCAGCTCTGTCCCAGTGTAGGGTGACCTTCACCATCCTGTCAGCTCTGTCCCAGTGTAGGGTGACCTTCACCATCCTGTCAGCTCTGTCCCAGTGTAGAGTGACCTTCACCATCCTGTCAGCTCTGTCCCAGTGTAGGGTGACCTTCACCATCCTGTCAGCTCTGTCCCAGTGTAGAGTGACCTTCACCATCCTGTCAGCTCTGTCCCAGTGTAGGGTGACCTTCACCATCCTGTCAGCTCTGTCCCAGTGTAGGGTGACCTTCACCATCCTGTCAGCTCTGTCCCAGTGTAGAGTGACCTTCACCATCCTGTCAGCTCTGTCCCAGTGTAGGGTGACCTTCACCATCCTGTCAGCTCTGTCCCAGTGTAGAGTGACCTTCACCATCCTGTCAGCTCTGTCCCAGTGTAGAGTGACCTTCACCATCCTGTCAGCTCTGTCCCAGTGTAGGGTGACCTTCACCATCCTGTCAGCTCTGTCCCAGTGTAGAGTGACCTTCACCATCCTGTCAGCTCTGTCCCAGTGTAGGGTGACCTTCGCCATCCTGTCAGCTCTGTCCCAGTGTAGAGTGACCTTCGCCATCCTGTCAGCTCTGTCCCAGTGTAGAGTGACCTTCACCATCCTGTCAGCTCTGTCCCAGTGTAGGGTGACCTTCACCATCCTGTCAGCTCTGTCCCAGTGTAGGGTGACCTTCACCATCCTGTCAGCTCTGTCCCAGTGTAGGGTGACCTTCACCATCCTGTCAGCTCTGTCCCAGTGTAGGGTGACCTTTACCATCCTGTCAGCTCTGTCCCAGTGTAGGGTGACCTTCACCATCCTGTCAGCTCTGTCCCAGTGTAGAGTGACCTTCACCATCCTGTCAGCTCTGTCCCAGTGTAGGGTGACCTTCACCATCCTGTCAGCTCTGTCCCAGTGTAGAGTGACCTTCACCATCCTGTCAGCTCTGTCCCAGTGTAGGGTGACCTTCACCATCCTGTCAGCTCTGTCCCAGTGTAGGGTGACCTTCACCATCCTGTCAGCTCTGTCCCAGTGTAGGGTGACCTTCACCATCCTGTCAGCTCTGTCCCAGTGTAGGGTGACCTTCACCATCCTGTCAGCTCTGTCCCAGTGTAGGGTGACCTTCACCATCCTGTCAGCTCTGTCCCAGTGTAGGGTGACCTTCACCATCCTGTCAGCTCTGTCCCAGTGTAGGGTGACCTTCACCATCCTGTCAGCTCTGTCCCAGTGTAGAGTGACATTTACCTTGGCTTTACATGACCTGGGACCTGTTGGCACGTAACACCTGTATATTCTTAAAATAGTGTTTGGTTGAAATATTTTAACACAACCTGTTCTGCTTTATGTAAATAATAAACATCTATGTCACAAAAACTTGTTCAAGACCTTTATATATGTATACGCAGAACATCTCGAACAGAAAGTTCTCTTCCTTCCTGATTAACAGGCTGTTCCTCCTCAGTGACACACAGAAATCTGAGCTTTACAAAGACATGCTGCATCACTGAGCCTGGTCTTCCTATCAGAACTGGAACATGGGTCGGTTCTGTGGAGTGTGTTCTGCGGAGTGTGTGTTCTGCGGAGTGTGTGTTCTGCGGAGTGTGTGTTCTGCGGAGTGTGTGTTCTGCGGAGTGTGTGTTCTGCGGAGTGTGTTCTGTGGAGTGTGTACTATGGAGTGTGTGTTCTGTGGAGTGTGTGTTCTGTGTAGTGTGTGTTCTGTGGAGTGTGTGTTCTGTGGAGTGTGTGTTCTGTGGAGTGTGTTCTGTGGAGTGTGTGTTCTGTGTAGTGTGTGTTCTGTGGAGTGTGTGTTCTGTGGAGTGTGTGTTCTGTGGAGTGTGTGTTCTGTGTGTTCTGTGGAGTGTGTGTTCTGTGTGTTCTGTGTGTTCTGTGGAGTGTGTGTTCTGTGGAGTGTGTGTTCTGTGGAGTGTGTGTTCTGCGGAGTGTGTGTTCTGTGGGGTGTGTGTTCTGTGGAGTGTGTGTTCTGTGGGGTGTGTGTTCTGTGGAGTGTGTGTTCTGTGTGTTCTGTGGAGTGTGTGTTCTGTGGGGTGTGTGTTCTGTGGAGTGTGTGTTCTGTGGAGTGTGTGTTCTGTGGAGTGTGTGTTCTGTGGAGTGTGTGTTCTGTGTGTTCTGTGGAGTGTGTGTTCTGTGGAGTGTGTGTTCTGCGGAGTGTGTGTTCTGTGGAGTGTGTGTTCTGTGGGGTGTGTTCTGTGGAGTGTGTGTTCTGTGGAGTGTGTGTTCTGTGGAGTGTGTGTTCTGTGGGGTGTGTGTTCTGTGGAGTGTGTTCTGTGGAGTGTGTGTTCTGTGGAGTGTGTGTTCTGTGGAGTGTGTGTTCTGCGGAGTGTGTGTTCTGTGGAGTGTGTGTTCTGTGGAGTGTGTGTTCTGTGGAGTGTGTGTTCTGTGGAGTGTGTGTTCTGTGGAGTGTGTGTTCTGCGGAGTGTGTGTTCTGTGGAGTGTGTGTTCTGTGGAGTGTGTGTTCTGCGGAGTGTGTGTTCTGCGGAGTGTGTGTTCTGCGGAGTGTGTGTTCTGTGTGTGTTCTGTGGAGTACGTGTTCTGTGTGTGGTTCTGTGTGTGGTTCTGTGGAGTGTGTGGTTCTGTGTGTGTTTCTGTGTGTGGTTCTGTGTGTGTGTAGTGTGTTTCTGATGCTGCATTCCATCACTCTCCTTGGTCAAATGGCCCTTACACAGCCTGGAGGTGAGTTTTGGGTCATTGTCCTATATTTACCTTTATTTAACCAGGTAGACCAGTTGAGAACAAGTTCTCATTTACAACTGCTACCTGGCCAAGATAAAGCAAAGCAGTGTGACACAAACAACAACACAGAAATACAACACATGGAATAAACAAACGTACAGTCAATAACACAATAGAAAAGTTGATATACAGTGCGCAAATGAAGTAAGTTTAGGGAGGTAAGGCAATAAATTGGCCATAGTGGCGAAATAATTACAATTTAGCAATTAAACACTGGAGTGATAGATGAGCAGAAGATGAATGTGCAAGTAGAGATACTGGGGTGCAAAGGAGCAAGATAAATAAATAAATACAGTATGGGGATGAGGTAGGTAGATAGATGGGCTGTTTACAGATGGGCTATGTACAGATGGGCTGTGTACAGGTTCAATGATTTGTGCGCTGCTCTGACAGCTGGTGCTTAAAGCTAGTGAGGGATATATGAGTCTCCAGCTTCAGTGATTTTTGCAATTCGTTCCAGTCATTGGCAGCAGAGAACTGGAAGGAAAGGCGGCCAAAGGAGGAATTGGCTTTGGGGATGACCAGTGAAATATACCTGCTGGGGCACGTGCTACAGGTGGGTGTTGTTATGGTGACCAGTGAACTGAGATAAGGCAGGGCTTTACCTAGCAAAGCCTTATAGATGACCTGGAGCCAGTGGGTTTGGCGATGAGTATGAAGCGAGGGCCAGCCAACGAGAGCGTACAGGTCGCAGTGGTGGGTAGTATATGGGGGCTTTGGTGACAAAACAGATGGCACTGTGATAGACTGCATCCAATTTGCTTAGTAGAGTGTTGGAGGCTATTTTGTAAATGACATCGCCGAAGTCAAGGATCGGTAGGATAGTCAGTTTTACGAGGGTATGTTTGGCAGCATGAGTGAAGGATGCTTTGTTGCGAAATAGGAAAGCCGATTCAAGATTTAATTTGAGATTGGAGATGTTTGATATGAGTCTGGAAGGAGAGTTTACAGTCTAACCAGACACCTAGGTATTTGTAGTTGTCCACATATTCTAAGTCAGAGCCGTCCAGAGTAGTGATGCTGGACAGGCGGGCAGGTGCGGGCAGCGATCGGTTGAAGAGCATGCATTTAGTTTTAGTTGCATTTAAGAGCAGTTGGAGGCCACGGAAGGAGTGTTGTATGGCATTGAAGCTCGTCTGGAGGTTAGTTAACATAGTGTCCAAAGAGGGGCCAGAAGTATACAGAATGGTGTCGTCTGCGTAGAGGTGGATCAGAGAATCACCAGCCGCAAGAGTGACATCATTGATATACAGAGAAAAGAGTCGGCCTGAGAATTGAACCCTGTGGCACCCCCATAGAGACTGCCAGAGGGTCGGACAACAGGCCCTCCGATTTGACACACTGAACTCTGTCTGAGAAGTAGTTGGTGAACCAGACGAGGCAGTCATTTGAGAAACCAAGGCTGTTGAGTCTGCCGATAAGAATGCGATGATTGACAGAGTCAAAAGCCTTGGCCTGGTCGATGAATACGGCTGCACAGTATTGTTTTTGTCGATAGCGGTTATGATATCGTTTAGGACCTTGAGCGTGGCTGAGGTGCAACCGTGACCAGCTCGGAAACCAGATTGCATAGCGGAGAAGGTACGGTGGGATTCAAAATGTTTGGTGATCTGTTTGTTAACTTGGCTTTTGAAGACCTTAGAAAGGCAGGGCAGGATGGATATAGGTCTATAACAGTTTGGGTCTAGAGTGTCTCCCCTTTGAAGAGGGGGATGACCGCAGCAGCTTTCCAATTTTTGGGGATCTCAGACAATACGAAAGAGAGGTTGAACAGGCTAGTAATAGGGGTTGCAACAATTTCGGCGGATAATTTTTAAAAGAAAGGGTCCAGATTGTCTAGCCCGGCTGATTTGTAGCCGTCCAGATTTTGCAGCTCTTTCAGAACATCAGCTGTCTGGTTTTGGGTGAAGGAGAAAAGGGGGAGGCTTGGGCGAGTTGCTGTGGGGGCGCAGGGCAGTTGACCGGGGTAGGGGTAGCCAGGTGGAAAGCATGGCCAGTCGTAGAAAAATGCTTGTAGAAATTCTCGATTATCGTAGATTTGTCGGTGGTGACAGTGTTTCCTAGCCTCAGTGCAGTGGGGAGCTGGGAGGAGGTGCTCTTGTTCTCTATGGACTTTACAGTGTCCCAAAACCTTTTGTAGTTTGTGCTACAGGATGCAAATTTCTGTTTGAAAAAGCTAGCCTTTGCTTTCCTAACTTCCTGAGTATATTGGTTCCTGACTATTCGATGCTAATGCAGAACGCCAGAGGATGTTTATGTGCTGGTCAAGGGCAGTTAAGACTGGGGTGAACCAAGGGCTATATCTGTTCTTAGTTCTACATTTTTTGAATGGGGCATGCTTACTTAAGATGGAGAAGAAAGCACTTTTGAAGATCAACCAGGCATCCTCTACTAACGGGATGAGGTCAATATACTTCCAGGATACCCGGACCAGGTCGATTAGAAAGGCCTGCTCACTGAAGTGTTTTATGGAGCGGTTGACAGTGATGAGGGGTGGTCATTTGACCGCAGACCCATTACGGACGCAGGCAATGAGGCAGTGATCGCTGAGATCCTGGTTGAAGAAGCAGAGGTGTATTTAGAGGGCAGGTTGGTCAGGATGATATCTAAGAGGGTGCCCATGGTTACAGATTTCAGGTTGTACTTGGTAGGTTCCTTGATGATTTGTGCGAGATTGAGGGCATCTAGCTTAGATTGTAGGACGGCCGGGGTGTTAAGCATGTCCCAGTTTAGGTCACCTAACAGTACGAAATCTGAAGATAGATAGGAGGTTATCAATTCACATATGGTGCCCAGGGCACAACTGGGGGCCGAGGGGGGTCTATAACAAGCGTCAATGGTGAGAGGCTTGTTTCTGGAAAGGTGGATTTTTAAAAGTAGAAGCTCAAATTGTTTGGGTACAGACATGGATAGTAAGACAGAACTCTGCAGGCTATCTCTGCAGTAAATTGCAACTCCGCCCCCTTTGGCAGTTCTATCTTGTCTGAAAATGTTCTAGTTAGGGATGGAAATTTCAGGATTTTTGGTGGCCTTCCTAAGCCAAGATTCAGACATGTCTAGGACATCCAGGTTGGCGGAGTGTGCTAAAGCAGTGAATAAAACAAACTTAGGGAGGAGGCTTCTAATGTTAACATGCATGAAACCAATGCTTTTACGGTTACAGAAGTCAACAAATGAGAGACCCTGGGGAGTGGGTGTGATGCTGGGGGCTGCAGGCACCATTTAAGCCAGGTGCGGTCACCGCATGTGTGGGGGTGGCTTATTCCGTATTTCCGGGTTTGGAGCGGGTAGTCGCACTTCGCTTCGCTCCACAGGTAATATTACATTTCATTACATTACAACGGTTTGATTTGTTTGATCTGAGCAATTTTTTCTTAGCTAGCTACATAGCCATCTTTGTATCTAAGATAATTGTGTAGTTTAGAGTAATTATCGAGGTTAGCTAGCCAGCCGCGCCGCAACGCGACGCCGTTGTCCTGACTCCAGACTTAGTCAACACACCTAGTCATCATCAAACCCACTGCTAGCTAGCCAAACTTTACTGACTAGCAGCACTGTAGAAACCAATACATTACAACGGAACGATTTGACTAGTGCAGTGTTAGCTAGTTACATAGTTGTCTTTGTCATAGTTTGATAATTGTGTAGTTTAGAGTAATTATCGAGGTTAGCTAGCCAGCTATTTTCGTCCCCCGCGACGCCATTTTTCCAAACCCAGCCAACTATTACCGACGAGCAGCATTGTAGAAACTAACTTAGGAACGTCTTGATTAGTGCTATGTTAGCTAGCTACATAGTTGCTTTTGTATCATGATAAGGTGTAGTACTGAAACTATCGAGGTTACCTAGCCAGCTATACGTTCAAACAAAGTCAACAACGCAGCCACTGCTAGCTAGCCTACTCCACCAGCCAGCAGTACTGTATCATCTTCGTCATTTTAGTCAATAACATTTTTGCAACGTAAGCTTAACTTTCTGAACATTCGAGAAGTGTAATCCACTTGTCATTCCAATCTCCTTTGCATTAGCGTAGCCTCTTCTGTAGCCTGTCAACTATGTGTCTGTCTATCCCTGTTCTCTCCCCTCTGCACAGGCCACACAAACGCTTCACACCGCGTGGCCGCTGCCACTCTAACCTGGTGGTCCCAGCGCGCACGACCCACGTGGTGTTCCAGGTCTCCGGCAGCCTCTGGAACTGCCGGTCTGCGGCCAACAAGGCAGAGTTAATCTCAGCCTATGCTACCCTCCAGCACCTCGACTTCTTGGCACTGACGGAAACATGGATTACCACAGATAACACTGCTACTCCTACTGCTCTCTCCTCGTCTGCCCACGTGTTCTCGCATACCCGAGAGCATCTGGCCAGCGGGGTGGTGGCACTGGAATCCTCATCTCTCCCAAGTGGACATTCTCTCTTTCTCCCCTGACCCATCTGTCTATCTCCTCATTTGAATTCCATGCTGTCACAGTTACCAGCCCTTTCAAGCTTAACATCCTTATCATTTATCGCCCTCCAGGTTCCCTTGGAGAGTTCATCAATGAGCTTGACGTCTTGATAAGTTCCTTTCCTGAGGATGGCTCACCTCTCACAGTTCTGGGTGACTTTAACCTCCCCACGTCTACCTTTGACTCATTCCTCTCTGCCTCCTTCTTTCCACTCCTCTCCTCTTTTGACCTCACCCTCTCACCTTCCCCCCCTACTCACAAGGCAGGCAATACGCTTGACCTCATCTTTACTAGATGCTGTTCGTCCACTAATCTCATTGCAACTCCCCTCCAAGTCTCCAACCACTACCTTGTATCCTTTTCCCTCTCGCTCTCATCCAACACTTCTCACTCTGCCCCTACTCGGATGGTATTGCGCCGTCCCAACCTTCGCTCTCTCTCTCCCGCTACTCTCTCCTCTTCCATCCTATCATCTCTTCCCTCTGCTCAAACCTTCTCCAACCTATCCCCTGATTCTGCCTCCTCAACCCTCCTCTCCTCCCTTTCTGCATCCTTTGATTCTCTATGTCCCCTATCCTCCAGGCCGGCTCGGTCCTCCCCTCCTGCTCCGTGGCTCGACGACTCATTGCGAGCTCACAGAACAGGGCTCCGGGCAGCCAAGCGGAAATGGAGGAAAACTCGCCTCCCTGCGGACCTGGCATCCTTTCACTCCCTCCTCTCTACATTTTCCTCTTCTGTCTCTGCTGCTAAAGCCACTTTCTACCACTCTAAATTCCAAGAATCTGCCTCTAACCCTAGGAAGCTCTTTGCCACCTTCTCCTCCCTCCTGAATCCTCCCCCCCCCTCCCCCCCCCCCTCCTCCCTCTCTGCGGATGACTTCGTCAACCATTTTGAAAAGAAGGTCGACGACATCCGATCCTCGTTTGCTAAGTCAAACGACACCGCTGGTCCTGCCCACACTGCCCTACCCTGTGCTTTGACCTCTTTCTCCCCTCTCTCTCCAGATGAAATCTCACGTCTTGTGACGGCCGGCCGCCCAACAACCTGCCCGCTTGACCCTATCCCCTCCTCTCTTCTCCAGACCATTTCCGGAGACCTTCTCCCTTACCTCACCTCGCTCATCAACTCATCCTTGACCGCTGGCTACGTCCCTTCCGTCTTCAAGAGAGCGAGAGTTGCACCCATTCTGAAAAAACCTACACTCGATCCCTCCGAAGTCAACAACTACAGACCAGTATCCCTTCTTTCTTTTCTCTCCAAAACTCTTGAACGTGCCGTCCTTGGCCAGCTCTCCTGCTATCTCTCTCAGAATGACCTTCTTGATCCAAATCAGTCAGGTTTCAAGACTGGTCATTCAACTGAGACTGCTCTTCTCTGTGTTACGGAGGCTCTCCGCACTGCTAAAGCTAACTCTCTCTCCTCTGCTCTCATCCTCCTAGACCTATCTGCTGCCTTTGATACGCTGAACCATCAGGTCCTCCTCTCCACCCTCTCCGAGTTGGGCATCTCCGGCGCGGCCCACGCTTGGATTGCGTCCTACCTGACAGGTCGCTCCTACCAGGTGGCGTGGCGAGAATCTGTCTCCGCACCATGTGCTCTCACCACTGGTGTCCCCCAGGGCTCTGTTCTAGGCCCTCTCCTATTCTCGCTATACACCAAGTCATTGGGCTCTGTCATATCCTCACATGGTCTCTCCTATCATTGCTATGCAGACGACACACAATTAATCTTCTCCTTTCCCCCTTCTGATAACCAGGTGGCGAATCGCATCTCTGCATGTCTGGCAGACATATCAGTGTGGATGACAGATCACCACCTCAAGCTGAACCTCGGCAAGACGGAGCTGCTCTTCCTCCCGGGGAAGGACTGCCCGTTCCATGATCTCGCCATCACGGTTGACAACTCCATTGTGTCCTCCTCCCAGAGTGCCAAGAACCTTGGCATGACCCTGGACAACACCCTGTCGTTCTCTACTAACATCAAGGCGGTGACCCAATCCTGTAGGTTCATGCTCTACAACATTCGCAGAGTACGACCCTGCCTCACACAGGAAGCGGTGCAGGTCCTAATCCAGGCACTTGTCATCTCCCGTCTGGATTACTGCAACTCGCTGTTGGCTGGGCTCTCTGCCTGTGCCATTAAACCCCTACAACTCATCCAGAACGCCGCAGCCCGTCTGGTGTTCAACCTTCCCAAGTTCTCTCACAACACCCTGCTCCTCCGCTCTCTCCACTGGCTTCCTGTTGAAGCTCGCATCCGCTACAAGACCATTGTGCTTGCCTACGGAGCTGTGAGGGGAACGGCACCTCCGTGCCTTCAGGCTCTGATCAGGCCCTACACCCAAACAAGGGCACTGCGTTCATCCACCTCTGGCCTGCTCGCCTCCCTACCTCTGAGGAAGCACAGTTCCCGCTCAGCCCAGTCAAAACTGTTCGCTGCTCTGGCACCCCAATGGTGGAACAAGCTCCCTCACGACGCCAGGACAGCGGAGTCAATCACCACCTTCCGGAGACACCTGAAACCCCACCTCTTTAAGGAATACCTAGGATAAGATAAAGTAATCCTTCTACCCCCCCCCCCCCCCTTAAAAGATTTAGATGCACTATTGTAAAGTGGTTGTTCCACTGGATATCATAAGGTGAATCCACCAATTTGTAAGTCGCTCTGGATAAGAGCGTCTGCTAAATGACTTAAATGTAAATGTAAATGTAGGCATATTGAGCAGGGCTGGAGGCTCTACTGTGAAATAAGGCAGACATTACTAACCAAAACAGCAATAGACAAGGCATATTGACATTAGGGAGAGGCATGTGTAACCGAGTGATCATAGGGTCCAGTGAGTAGCTAGGTGAGCTGGAGGCACGGCGATTCAGACAGCTAGCAGGCCGGGGCTAGCAGCAGGCTAGCAGATGGGCCTAGGGGGACGTCGCAACAAGAGTTTGCTGAAACCCCCTCGGATGGTTACGAAACCAGTCGTGATGGATCGGCGAGGCTCCGTGTCGGCAGCAAAGGGTCCAGGCCAGTTGGCAGAAGAGGTAATTGAAGCCCAGGGATTATCTGATGGAATCTCTTCAGCTAGCCGGGAGATGGGCCTAGGTCGAGTCTAGCTCCAGGCTAACTACTAGCTAGTAGCTAGTTAGCTGGTTAGCTTCAGAAGAGGGTTCCGGTTCAAAAGTGTAAAAATAGCAGATCCAGACCACATTGGGTGAAGCGGGTTGCAGGAGAGTATGTTCAGTCCGTAGATGGAAAATGAGATAAAAAAATAATACATATACATATATATATATATATATATATATATATATATATATACACATATATATATATATATATATATATACACATATATATATATATATATATACACATATATATATATATATATACATATATATATACATACATATATATATATATATATATATATATATATACACACATATAAAGAAAAATGATATATACAAGGGACGGGACAAGACAATCAAACCAGACATCTCCACTGCTACGCCATCTTGGATGATTTCATCTTGTGACCTTGTATTGAAAACCTTAGCTTCTTGAAATGACTAAGATGGTGTATTATTAGAGTGCGATCTGAAAGCCACTAATAATATCATTCACATAGTCTCAACACATTACATTACATTTGACATCAACTGATAGATCATGAATCTTTCCATTTTACTGTCTTCATCACTGTCTTTGTTACTTTCACTAGTCTCCATATATCGGTTTCCTTCAACTAGGTCCCTTCTCTTTCCAGTAGGAAAAACCCTAACCCTAATACACATGGATCCCTCTCAAACAACGTTCTACTGTTTCCCCTATTGTGAGGTATAAAAAACAAACAAACATGAATTCTGTTTTTTCTTAATGGAAGGCATTGTTTGCATTCTAGTCTACCCTAACAATGTTACTCTTAATATTCATTACCAATTTCTGTTGGATATTTATTTATTTAGTAAATGTGTATTATTTTGAGATGAATATGTAATCCCCTAAGCGTTTAGTTTTCTAGGTTAGGGCTCAAGTCAAGTCCCGTACCTGTACTGAAAGTGGGGGGGTAGTAGCACCCACATCCACTATCATAGGAATTTGTTGAACTTGTATTTTCTACCATAATGTTTGGGCCAGATTGGTCTACTTGTATCTGTAGGTATTGATGTCTTAAAGATGTTGAAGGGCTCCCTATTGTGGCTGGTTAATTTAATTTCGCGAAGCCTCGGTTTTAGCATGGCGATGATATTTTGCGTTGGAAGTGGTTTTAAAACAGACAAAATGAGCCAAGCTCTTCTATGAGACTTTATTTCCCTTTAGACAGTCATACTCAGAGAACTTGGTAGTGGCCATTGCATCAGTCCTCTTGGTTATGAGAGCCCAGAAGGGCTTCTCTGACGACCATCTACTTCTGGGCCACTACTTCGGGCCTGCATTGGTCCTTTTGGCTCAGGACTCATCTCACCCTCTGTCAGGTTTCCTGCAGTGCGACACGTGGATCCAGTTATCTCTCTCCAGCAACCTTCACCGCGGTGGGGGTGGTCAGAAGAACTTGGTACGGTCCTCTCCGACCTGGGTTCAAATAGTGCTCCACCTGCCAGGTTCTGCAAAGACGCCAGGGGGGAAAGAGTCCTAAGAACGACACAACACTCAACCATGTCTTCCTCCATTCCTTGCAGGGACAACCTGTTCTGGGCAAAAGGTGTATTAGTCATCCTCATGGGATGGCCGGTCAGCACCTCGTGTGGAGAGAGACCAGTGACTGTGTGGGATCTGCCTCTCCCATGTCAGGCTTGTTTTCTAACTAGTTTAATACATTTTATTTTCAGAGTTTGGTTCAACATTGTTAGCCAATGCAAATCAAACATTGTACAATCCCCGTACCAGAGAAATGTTCTGCAAACACAGTAAAAATCTGCTGTATACCAATATTTATTTACAAGATCCACCATCCCTCCTTTTGACACATGGTCTTCACCATGTGACAATTTATCGAGGAATTGGAAAAGTACAATGGGACATGGCTGGTCTGCTTCACTCATCCAGCCATGTACCCGAAGCGTCTTTCTCTGATGCGTCAGCCGTTGCCTCATTGACAAAGGGTTTGTGGAAGCAGGAACTGCTGCCATCTGTAGGGGGGGTGGGGGGTGGGGGGTTAGAATATAGAAGCAGCCAATTTAGCTGCGCTGTCAGCTTAGCGTTCCCCAGAGAAATGTTATCTTCAGAGGAAGTATGTCCCTGACGCATCCTGTAACAGACGAAACAAGACTACTGTGTGCAATTTGTTTTCCTGACGAGGTCAAAAACCCTCTATTCTTCCACAATGTTCTACGGTGAGTTTAAATGTTAACGGAACGGTCCTTTGCCAAAAAACAAACTCTAGTCAAGCCAAGTAGTTCTGCCACCTGTACAAATAAGTGTGACGGCCCTTTTTCATTTCTCTGAGCAGACCCGTTTACAAAACAAGTCCAGATTGTCCAACAGGGTGTCTTCTCAAGTCCAACCTTGCTAAATCCCAGTCATGGTTTTCACCAGTATCTGCTGTAGAGAGAAGAGTTGAAGGGTTATTAATTAATTAATTGCCTCTAATCCATCTTTGGCGAAGGCGCAACCCTCAAGTAATGTCATGACAGAAATATTTTACGGAGCTCCGGCATAATTGCATTTTACTTGGGGAAAATTTATGACCATTAAAAAAACAAAACAAAACAATGCCTGAGTGTCCTGATGACATATCTCCTCTGATTGTGAGCAAACCAACAAATGGTCAACATACTGAACCAAAATACTCAAATACTAAAATATTTCTCCCTCCAGGAGAAACAGAAGAAGAGAAAAGAAAGGAAGCTAAATCACCAACTACCTGCAGACACCTGGGAGCGTTAGGCACCTGGGATAACACGGTAGCAGCGTTAGGCACCTGGGATAACACGGTAGCAGCGTTAGGCACCTGGGATAACACGGTAGCAGCGTTAGGCACCTGGGATAACACGGTAGCAGCGTTAGGCACCTGGGATAACACGGTAGCAGCGTTAGGCACCTGGGATAACACGGTAGCAGCGTTAGGCACCTGGGATAACACGGTAGCAGCGTTAGGCACCTGGGATAACACGGTAGCAGCGTTAGGCACCTGGGATAACACGGTAGCAGCGTTAGGCACCTGGGATAACACGGTAGCAGCGTTAGGCACCTGGGATAACACGGTAACAGCGTTAGGCACCTGGGATAACACGGTAGCAGCGTTAGGCACCTGGGATAACACCGTAGCAGCGTTAGGCACCTGGGATAACACGGTAGAAGCGTTAGGCACCTGGGATAACACGGTAGCAGCGTTAGGCACCTGGGATAACACGGTAGCAGCGTTAGGCACCTGGGATAACACGGTAGCAGCGTTAGGCACCTGGGATAACACGGTAGAAGCGTTAGGCACCTGGGATAACACGGTAGCAGCGTTAGGCACCTGGGATAACACGGTAGCAGCGTTAGGCACCTGGGATAACACGGTAGCAGCGTTAGGCACCTGGGATAACACGGTAGCAGCGTTAGGCACCTGGGATAACACGGTAGCAGCGTTAGGCACCTGGGATAACACGATAGCAGCGTTAGGCACCTGGGATAACACGGTAGCAGCGTTAGGCACCTGGGATAACACGGTAGCAGCGTTAGGCACCTGGGATAACACGGTAGCAGCGTTAGGCACCTGGGATAACACGGTAGCAGCGTTAGGCGCCTGGGATAACACGGTAGCAGCGTTAGGCACCAACGACCTGGAGACACCTGGGATAACACGGTAGCAGCGTTAGGCACCTGGGATAACACGGTAGCAGCGTTAGGCACCTGGGATAACACGGTAGCAGCGTTAGGCACCTGGGATAACACGGTAGAAACGTTAGGCACCAACGACCTGGAGACACCTGGGATAACACGGTAGCAGCGTTAGGCACCTGGGATAACACGGTAGCAGCGTTAGGCACCTGGGATAACACGGTAGCAGCGTTAGGCACCTGGGATAACACGGTAGCAGCGTTAGGCACCTGGGATAACACGGTAGCAGCGTTAGGCACCTGGGATAACACGGTAGCAGCGTTAGGCACCTGGGATAACACGGTAGCAGCGTTAGGCACCTGGGATAACACGGTAGCAGCGTTAGGCACCTGGGATAACACGGTAGCAGCGTTAGGCACCTGGGATAACACGGTAGCAGCGTTAGGCACCTGGGATAACACGGTAGCAGCGTTAGGCACCTGGGATAACACGGTAGCAGCGTTAGGCACCTGGGATAACACGGTAGCAGCGTTAGGCACCTGGGATAACACGGTAGCAGCGTTAGGCACCTGGGATAACACGGTAGCAGCGTTAGGCACCTGGGATAACACGGTAGCAGCGTTAGGCACCTGGGATAACACGGTAGCAGCGTTAGGCACCTGGGATAACACGGTAGCAGCGTTAGGCACCTGGGATAACACGGTAGCAGCGTTAGGCACCTGGGATAACACGGTAGCAGCGTTAGGCACCTGGGATAACACGGTAGCAGCGTTAGGCACCTGGGATAACACGGTAGAAGCGTTAGGCACCTGGGATAACACGGTAGCAGCGTTAGGCACCTGGGATAACACGGTAGCAGCGTTAGGCACCTGGGATAACACGGTAGCAGCGTTAGGCACCTGGGATAACACGGTAGCAGCGTTAGGCACCTGGGATAACACGGTAGCAGCGTTAGGCACCTGGGATAACACGGTAGCAGCGTTAGGCACCTGGGATAACACGGTAGCAGCGTTAGGCGCCTGGGATAACACGGTAGCAGCGTTAGGCACCAACGACCTGGAGACACCTGGGATAACACGGTAGCAGCGTTAGGCACCTGGGATAACACGGTAGCAGCGTTAGGCACCTGGGATAACACGGTAGCAGCGTTAGGCACCTGGGATAACACGGTAGCAGCGTTAGGCACCTGGGATAACACGGTAGAAACGTTAGGCACCAACGACCTGGAGACACCTGGGATAACACGGTAGCAGCGTTAGGCACCTGGGATAACACGGTAGCAGCGTTAGGCACCTGGGATAACACGGTAGCAGCGTTAGGCACCTGGGATAACACGGTAGCAGCGTTAGGCACCTGGGATAACACGGTAGCAGCGTTAGGCACCTGGGATAACACGGTAGCAGCGTTAGGCACCTGGGATAACACGGTAGCAGCGTTAGGCACCTGGGATAACACGGTAGCAGCGTTAGGCACCTGGGATAACACGGTAGCAGCGTTAGGCACCTGGGATAACACGGTAGCAGCGTTAGGCACCTGGGATAACACGGTAGCAGCGTTAGGCACCTGGGATAACATGGTAGCAGCGTTAGGCACCAACGACCTGGAGACACCTTGGATAACATGGTAGCAGCGTTAGGCACCTGGGATAACACGGTAGCAGCGTTAGGAACCTGGGATAACATGGTAGCAGCGTTAGGCACCTGGGATAACATGGTAGCAGCGTTAGGCACCAACTAGCTGGAGACACCTGGGATAATATGGTAGCAGTGTTAGGCACCTGGGATAACATGGTAGCAGCGTTAGGCACCAACGACCTGGAGACACCTGGGATAACATGGTAGCTGCGTTAGGCACCTGGGACAACACGGTAGAAGCGTTAGGCACCTGGGATAACATGGTAGCAGCGTTAGGCACCTGGGATAACATGGTAGCAGCGTTAGGCACCTGGGATAACATGGTAGCAGCGTTAGGCACCTGGGATAACATGGTAGCAGCGTTAGGCACCTGGGATAACATGGTAGCAGCGTTAGGCACCTGGGATAACATGGTAGAAGCGTTAGGCACCTGGGATAACATGGTAGCAGCGTTAGGCACCTGGGATAACATGGTAGCAGCGTTAGGCACCTGGGATAACATGGTAGCAGCGTTAGGCACCTGGGATAACATGGTAGCAGCGTTAGGCACCTGGGATAACACGGTAGCAGCGTTAGGCACCTGGGATAACATGGTAGCAGCGTTAGGCATCTGGGATAACATGGTAGCAGCGTTAGGCACCTGGGATAACATGGTAGCAGGGTTAGACATCTGGGATAACATGGTAGCAGCGTTAGGCACCCGGGAAACATGGTAGCAGGGTTAGGCACCTGGGTAACATGGTAGCAGCATTAGGCACCAACGACCTGGAGACACCTGGGATAACATGGTAGCAGTGTTAGGCACCTGGGATAACACGGTAGCAGCGTTAGGCACCTGGGATAACATGATAGCAGCGTTAGGCACCTGGGATAACATGGTAGCAGCGTTAGGCACCAACGACCTGGAGACACCTGGGATAACATGGTAGCAGCGTTAGGCACCTGGGATAACATGGTAGCAGCGTTAGGCACCTGGGATAACATGGTAGCAGCGTTAGGCACATACCACCTGGAGACACCTGGGATAACATGGTAGCAGGGTTAGGCACCTGGGATAACACGGTAGCAGCGTTAGGCACCTGGGATAACATGGTAGCAGCGTTAGGCACCTGGGATAACACGGTAGCAGCGTTAGGCACCTGGGATAACATGGTAGCAGCGTTAGGCACCAACGACCTGGAGACACCTGGGATAACATGGTAGCAGCGTTAGGCACCTGGGATAACACGGTAGGAGCGTTAGGCACCTGGGATAACATGGTAGCAGCGTTAGGCACCTGGGATAACATGGTAGCAGAGTTAGGCACCTGGGATAACATGGTAGCAGCGTTAGACACCTGGGAGAACATGGTAGCAGCGTTAGGCACCTGGGATAACACGGTAGCAGCGTTAGGCACCTGGGATAACACGGTAGCAGCGTTAGGCACCTGGGATAACACGGTAGCAGCGTTAGGCACCTGGGATAACACGGTAGCAGCGTTAGGCACCTGGGATAACACGGTAGCAGCGTTAGGCACCTGGGATAACACGGCAGCAGCGTTAGGCACCTGGGATAACACGGCAGCAGCGTTAGGCACCTGGGATAACACGGTAGCAGCGTTAGGCACCTGGGATAACACGGTAGCAGCGTTAGGCACCTGGGATAACACGGTAGCAGCGTTAGGCACCTGGGATAACACGGTAGCAGCGTTAGGCACCTGGGATAACAGGGTAGCTGCGTTAGGCACCTGGGATAACACGGCAGCAGCGTTAGACACCTGGGATAACACGGTAGCAGCGTTAGGCACCTGGGATAACACGGTAGCAGCGTTAGGCACCTGGGATAACACGGTAGCAGCGTTAGGCACCTGGGATAACACGGTAGCAGCGTTAGGCACCTGGGATAACACGGTAACAGCGTTAGGCACCTGGGATAACACGGTAGCAGCGTTAGGCACCTGGGATAACACCGTAGCAGCGTTAGGCACCTGGGATAACACGGTAGCAGCGTTAGGCACCTGGGATAACACGGTAGCAGCGTTAGGCACCTGGGATAACACGGTAGCAGCGTTAGGCACCTGGGATAACACGGTAGAAGCGTTAGGCACCTGGGATAACACGGTAGCAGCGTTAGGCACCTGGGATAACACGGTAGCAGCGTTAGGCACCTGGGATAACACGGTAGCAGCGTTAGGCACCTGGGATAACACGATAGCAGCGTTAGGCACCTGGGATAACACGGTAGCAGCGTTAGGCACCTGGGATAACACGGTAGCAGCGTTAGGCACCTGGGATAACACGGTAGCAGCGTTAGGCACCTGGGATAACACGGTAGCAGCGTTAGGCGCCTGGGATAACACGGTAGCAGCGTTAGGCACCAACGACCTGGAGACACCTGGGATAACACGGTAGCAGCGTTAGGCACCTGGGATAACACGGTAGCAGCGTTAGGCACCTGGGATAACACGGTAGCAGCGTTAGGCACCTGGGATAACGCGGTAGAAACGTTAGGCACCAACGACCTGGAGACACCTGGGATAACACGGTAGCAGCGTTAGGCACCTGGGATAACACGGTAGCAGCGTTAGGCACCTGGGATAACACGGTAGCAGCGTTAGGCACCTGGGATAACACGGTAGCAGCGTTAGGCACCTGGGATAACACGGTAGCAGCGTTAGGCACCTGGGATAACACGGTAGCAGCGTTAGGCACCTGGGATAACACGGTAGCAGCGTTAGGCACCTGGGATAACACGGTAGCAGCGTTAGGCACCTGGGATAACACGGTAGCAGCGTTAGGCACCTGGGATAACACGGTAGCAGCGTTAGGCACCTGGGATAACACGGTAGCAGCGTTAGGCACCTGGGATAACACGGTAGCAGCGTTAGGCACCTGGGATAACACGGTAGCAGCGTTAGGCACCTGGGATAACACGGTAGCAGCGTTAGGCACCTGGGATAACACGGTAGCAGCGTTAGGCACCTGGGATAACACGGTAGCAGCGTTAGGCACCTGGGATAACACGGTAGCAGCGTTAGGCACCTGGGATAACACGGTAGCAGCGTTAGGCACCTGGGATAACACGGTAGCAGCGTTAGGCACCTGGGATAACACGGTAGCAGCGTTAGGCACCTGGGATAACACGGTAACAGCGTTAGGCACCTGGGATAACACGGTAGCAGCGTTAGGCACCTGGGATAACACCGTAGCAGCGTTAGGCACCTGGGATAACACGGTAGCAGCGTTAGGCACCTGGGATAACACGGTAGCAGCGTTAGGCACCTGGGATAACACGGTAGCAGCGTTAGGCACCTGGGATAACACGGTAGCAGCGTTAGGCACCTGGGATAACACGATAGCAGCGTTAGGCACCTGGGATAACACGGTAGAAGCGTTAGGCACCTGGGATAACACGGTAGCAGCGTTAGGCACCTGGGATAACACGGTAGCAGCGTTAGGCACCTGGGATAACACGATAGCAGCGTTAGGCACCTGGGATAACACGGTAGCAGCGTTAGGCACCTGGGATAACACGGTAGCAGCGTTAGGCACCTGGGATAACACGGTAGCAGCGTTAGGCACCTGGGATAACACGGTAGCAGCGTTAGGCACCTGGGATAACACGGTAGCAGCGTTAGGCACCTGGGATAACACGGTAGAAACGTTAGGCACCAACGACCTGGAGACACCTGGGATAACACGGTAGCAGCGTTAGGCACCTGGGATAACACGGTAGCAGCGTTAGGCACCTGGGATAACACGGTAGCAGCGTTAGGCACCTGGGATAACACGGTAGCAGCGTTAGGCACCTGGGATAACACGGTAGCAGCGTTAGGCACCTGGGATAACACGGTAGCAGCGTTAGGCACCTGGGATAACACGGTAGCAGCGTTAGGCACCTGGGATAACACGGTAGCAGCGTTAGGCACCTGGGATAACACGGTAGCAGCGTTAGGCACCTGGGATAACATGGTAGCAGCGTTAGGCACCAACGACCTGGAGACACCTTGGATAACATGGTAGCAGCGTTAGGCACCTGGGATAACACGGTAGCAGCGTTAGGAACCTGGGATAACATGGTAGCAGCGTTAGGCACCTGGGATAACATGGTAGCAGCGTTAGGCACCAACTAGCTGGAGACACCTGGGATAATATGGTAGCAGTGTTAGGCACCTGGGATAACATGGTAGCAGCGTTAGGCACCAACGACCTGGAGACACCTGGGATAACATGGTAGCAGCGTTAGGCACCTGGGATAACATGGTAGCAGCGTTAGGCACCTGGGATAACATGGTAGCAGCGTTAGGCACCAACTAGCTGGAGACACCTGGGATAACACGGTAGCAGCGTTAGGCACCTGGGATAACATGGTAGCAGCGTTAGGCACCTGGGATAACATGGTAGCAGCGTTAGGCATCTGGGATAACATGGTAGCAGCGTTAGGCACCTGGGATAACATGGTAGCAGGGTTAGACATCTGGGATAACATGGTAGCAGCGTTAGGCACCCGGGAAACATGGTAGCAGGGTTAGGCACCTGGGTAACATGGTAGCAGCATTAGGCACCAACGACCTGGAGACACCTGGGATAACATGGTAGCAGTGTTAGGCACCTGGGATAACACGGTAGCAGCGTTAGGCACCTGGGATAACATGATAGCAGCGTTAGGCACCTGGGATAACATGGTAGCAGCGTTAGGCACCAACGACCTGGAGACACCTGGGATAACATGGTAGCAGCGTTAGGCACCTGGGATAACATGGTAGCAGCGTTAGGCACCTGGGATAACATGGTAGCAGCGTTAGGCACATACCACCTGGAGACACCTGGGATAACATGGTAGCAGGGTTAGGCACCTGGGATAACACGGTAGCAGCGTTAGGCACCTGGGATAACATGGTAGCAGCGTTAGGCACCTGGGATAACATGGTAGCAGCGTTAGGCACCTGGGATAACATGGTAGCAGCGTTAGGCACCAACGACCTGGAGACACCTGGGATAACATGGTAGCAGTGTTAGGCACCTGGGATAACACGGTAGCAGCGTTAGGCACCTGGGATAACATGGTAGCAGCGTTAGGCACCTGGGATAACATGGTAGCAGCGTTAGGCACCAACGACCTGGAGACACCTGGGATAACATGGTAGCAGCGTTAGGCACCTGGGATAACACGGTAGGAGCGTTAGGCACCTGGGATAACATGGTAGCAGCGTTAGGCACCTGGGATAACATGGTAGCAGAGTTAGGCACCTGGGATAACATGGTAGCAGCGTTAGACACCTGGGAGAACATGGTAGCAGCGTTAGGCACCTGGGATAACATGGTAGCAGCGTTAGGCACCTGAGATAACATGGTAGCAGCGTTAGGCACCTGGGATAACATGGTAGCAGCGTTAGGCACCTGGGATAACATGGTAGCAGCGTTAGGCACCTGGGATAACATGGTAGCAGCGTTAGGCACCTGGGATAACACGGTAGCAGCGTTAGGCACCTGGGATAACACGGTAGCAGCGTTAGGCACCTGGGATAACATGGTAGCAGCGTTAGGCACCTGGGAGAACATGGTAGCAGTGTTAGGCATGTACAACATCGATGATTACCAGAGGGTTTCCTAATAGGTAAAATTGGTGTCTTACAGGGTGAATTCGGGCAGGGAACCAGAGCGCCTCTTTCAACGAATGGACTATGAGCGGGAATGGTACTCTTTCTGCTCCTTTGCTAAGAGGGTACTGAGCTTTGACCTGCTAGGGGGCAGTATCGATTTGGTGCCACCTACCCAGAGAGGTTAACCTGTTAGGGGGCAGTATCGATTTGGTGCCACCTACCCAGAGAGGTTAACCTGTTAGGGCTAGGGGGCAGTATCGATTTGGTGCCACCTACCAAGAGAGGTTAACCTGTTAGGGCTAGGGGGCAGTATCGATTTGGTGCCACCGACCCAGAGAGGTTAACCTGTTAGGGCTAGGGGGCAGTATCGATTTGGTGCCACCTACCCCAGAGAGGTTAACCTGTTAGGGCTAGGGGGCAGTATCGATTTGGTGCCACCTACCCAGAGAGGTTAACCTGTTAGGGGGCAGTATCGATTTGGTGCCACCGATCCAGAGAGGTTAACCTGTTAGGGCTAGGGGGCAGTATCGATTTGGTGCCACCGATCCAGAGAGGTTAACCTGTTAGGGGGCAGTATCGATTTGGTGCCACCGATCCAGAGAGGTTAACCTGTTAGGGCTAGGGGGCAGTATCGATTTGGTGCCACCTACCCAGAGAGGTTAACCTGTTAGGGGGCAGTATCGATTTGGTGCCACCTACCAAGAGAGGTTAACCTGTTAGGGCTAGGGGGCAGTATCGATTTGGTGCCACCGACCCCAGAGAGGTTAACCTGTTAGGGGGCAGTATCGATTTGGTGCCACCTACCAAGAGAGGTTAACCTGTTAGGGCTAGGGGGCAGTATCGATTTGGTGCCACCTACCCAGAGAGGTTAACCTGTTAGGGGGCAGTATCGATTTGGTGCCACCTACCAAGAGAGGTTAACCTGTTAGGGCTAGGGGGCAGTATCGATTTGGTGCCACCTACCCAGAGAGGTTAACCTGTTAGGGGGCAGTATCGATTTGGTGCCACCTACCCAGAGAGGTTAACCTGTTAGGGCTAGGGGGCAGTATCGATTTGGTGCCACCTACCCAGAGAGGTTAACCTGTTAGGGCTAGGGGGCAGTATCGATTTGGTGCCACCGACCCCAGAGAGGTTAACCTGTTAGGGCTAGGGGGCAGTATCGATTTGGTGCCACCTACCCAGAGAGGTTAACCTGTTAGGGCTAGGGGGCAGTATCGATTTGGTGCCACCGACCCCAGTGAGGTTAACCTGTTAGGGCTAGGGGGCAGTATCGATTTGGTGCCACCTACCCAGAGAGGTTAACCTGTTAGGGGGCAGTATCGATTTGGTGCCACCTACCCAGAGAGGTTAACCTGTTAGGGCTAGGGGGCAGTATCGATTTGGTGCCACCTACCCAGAGAGGTTAACCTGTTAGGGGGCAGTATCGATTTGGTGCCACCTACCCAGAGAGGTTAACCTGTTAGGGCTAGGGGGCAGTATCGATTTGGTGCCACCTACCCAGAGAGGTTAACCTGTTAGGGCTAGGGGGCAGTATCGATTTGGTGCCACCGACCCCAGAGAGGTTAACCTGTTAGGGCTAGGGGGCAGTATCGATTTGGTGCCACCTACCCAGAGAGGTTAACCTGTTAGGGGGCAGTATCGATTTGGTGCCACCTACCCAGAGAGGTTAACCTGTTAGGGCTAGGGGGCAGTATCGATTTGGTGCCACCTACCCAGAGAGGTTAACCTGTTAGGGCTAGGGGGCAGTATCGATTTGGTGCCACCGACCCCAGAGAGGTTAACCTGTTATGGCTAGGGGGCAGTATCGATTTGGTGCCACCGACCCAGAGAGTTTAACCTGTTAGGGGGCAGTATCGATTTGGTGCCACCTACCCAGAGAGGTTAACCTGTTAGGGCTAGGGGGCAGTATCGATTTGGTGCCACCTACCCAGAGAGGTTAACCTGTTAGGGCTAGGGGGCAGTATCGATTTGGTGCCACCGACCCAGAGAGGTTAACCTGTTAGGGCTAGGGGGCAGTATCGATTTGGTGCCACCGACCCCAGAGAGGTTAACCTGTTAGGGCTAGGGGGCAGTATCGATTTGGTGCCACCTACCCAGAGAGGTTAACCTGTTAGGGGGCAGTATCGATTTGGTGCCACCGATCCAGAGAGGTTAACCTGTTAGGGCTAGGGGGCAGTATCGATTTGGTACCTCTTCAGCGTCTCATCCCGTCAGCGGGATCAAAATCCAGCGAAAAATCATATCGCCAATTAGCATTAAAAAAAAAATCATAATTTAAAAAAAAGAAAATTAATATATATATATTTTTTTTATAGATACACCTCTCCTGAATCGACCCACGTCGTCCGATTTCAAAAAGGTTTTACAGGAAAAGCAAATCATTAGATTATGTTAGATGAGTCCATCGTAAAAAGCAGCTTCATAGCCATTTTCCGACCAACCACTTGCATCACATATAATCAAAAAACAGCTAAATGCAGCACTAACCTTTTACAAACTTCATCAGATGGCACCCCTAGGACATCATGTTATACAATGCATGCATTCTTTTGTTCAATAAAGGTCATATTTATATATAAAAACAGCATTTTACATCTCTGTCTGACGTTGAATAAATAATTTCCCCTCAAATGCGTCCCGGTAAACAATGCTACATTTCCCTAAATTACTATCCTATAACGATTTTTTTAATTTATATTGTCAATCTAACATTTATAGATGAATATCTCTTGAGAACACCTGTCATACCAGATTTTAAATTAACTTTACTGGGTAATCACACTTTGCGATAAAAGGAGATGCAATACTCAGAAAATGAGCTAATATACAGAGCTCGGCGCCATCTTGGAAACAATCGCATGTCACATCTCATCTTGTATAATATTGTCAATAATCGCCTACCTTTAGTTGTCTTCATCAGAAAGCATCCCAGGTCCACAGCAGATGTATTTTCGGTCAAAAAGTCCATACTTCACGTTCCATTAGCCTGCTGTTGGTAGCGCGTCCTATGGCTCTCTCCAAGCGCAGGGCTGAAGTTCCGGATAAAATTAGATTCTCCCGCCTGTAGGTTCGTTCAAACATGTCAAACGTTGTAAAACATTAATCTTCAGGGCCTGTAACACCAAGAGAGCCAATAAGATTCGAGGGGGATGATTTCATGGCCTTTAAAACCGTTTCCAAAGGTGGGGGTAGCCCTGGCCGCCGGCGTCATAATGGTGATGGCCCATCCCCTGTGACCAATTTCCAACTCGTCTCATTCAATGAGTTTCGACCGTATAAGGCTCAAACCACTGTGAAAAGACTGGCGACATCTAGTGGAAGCAATAGGAAGTGCTCACTGAACCATTGTTAATGGTGTGATTAATAAGGAAAGATGAGAAGTCGAGTCCACAATTCAGAATTCCACTTCCTGTTTCAATCGGTCTCGGGGTTTTGACTGCCATTTCAGTTCTGTTATACTCACAGACACCATTCAAACAGTTTTAGAAACTTTAGAGTGTTTTCTATCCATATATAATAAGTATATGCATGCCCTAGCTTCTGAGTTTGATTAGTAGGCCGTTGAAAATGGGAACGATTTTTTTTCAAAATGCGCTGTGGCGCCCCCTATCCTAGGGTATCCTCAAGATAGGTCTGTGGGGGCTTTTTGGAACGCCCACAACTGGCGCAGCTCCTTTCACGCGTCCAATGTCGGTCTTTGATTTAGCCCACGGGGCTTCAGGTATATCTTTAAGCCAATCAATGTGTGAATTCTCTTGTAATACCACAGGCATTGGTTTCAAACGGGAATTGGCTGATTTTGGGGTATTGTCATTGCAGTAGTCCAGTATGGGGAATAGAAAGTTGCTGTTGAAGCTGACCACTTTCTTCATCCAAAACAACCCACATCTTTCCATTGTGTTCCAGGAGCTTTTCAATAAGGTACAAATGGCAAATAGAGCCAGGGACTTCATACAGACTAATCTTAGTATCTGTCAACAACACCAGCTGCTACGGAGTCTTCTCCTCTGTATATCCCATTCGTGGTTATCTCTGTTGATATTCAGGGTCCTGTTCACATGAGAGAACAGCGGCAGTACAATGTAGGTGTTCAGACACTTCCCAGCATGCAATGGTGAAGAGAGGGATTGCTCTCTCAGTTGTCCTTCAACATGTTGATCATTCAGGTGGCAAGCATAGTAACAGTTCATCAGGCACGGGAAGATTACATTTTCTCTCAACCCATATTAGTCATTTTAGCAGACGCTCTTATCCAGAGCGACTTACAGTAGTGATCGCATACATTTCATTTCATGCATTTTTTTTGTTTTGTACTGGCCCCCCGTGGGAATCGAACCCACAACCCTGGCGTTGCACACACCATGCTGGCGTTGCAAACACCATGCTCTACCAACTGAGCCACAGGGAAGACAGTTCTTCAGGGGGAATTCCAGATGCTCCAACTAGGCATTGTTTTCTTTGAGAGGGGGGGCAGATATTTTCAACACAGGCCGCCCCAGTGTCCACCAAAAATGTAATTCTATGGTTGATAAGCTAAAAATGTCAATAAAGGGGGTTTGGGTTGATAAGGTGGTCAATTTTAGCATTTCACAGGTCTCTTCTGCTTCTTAATCATTGTTTTCTTCATTAGTTTCTTCCACCTCCTCTTCCAAATGGGTTGTCCACCTGCTCGCCAACAGGTGGGGACAGCCACTCTCCTTGGCCTTCTCCTGCTCCAGGACAGTGTCTTGAGAAATGCCCTAATTTCCCACAGTTGCAGCAGCTCCGGTCTCTCCCTCTGTCAGCTCCGGTCTCTCCCTCTGTCAGCTCCGGTCTCTCCCTCTGTCAGCTCCGGTCTCTCCCTCTGTCAGCTCCAGCAGGGGCCCCTCGTCCAGGACAGTGTCTTGAGGCAAGACCATAAGCAAATAGGTAAACTGGGATATGACTAAAGAGTTAATCAGGGTGAACTGGGATATGACTAAAGAGTTAGTCAGGATGATTTTCCACTAATAGACAGGTATTTTTCTTTCCATGGTAGCTTTCGGGATGTGTATACTGGGTATGTCCACATCACCATCAGACCATTTTATTGGTAAACTACACAGTAATGTAAAAGTTGCATTTATTTAGTGATCCAATACGTAATATAGTACACTTATCATAATCTGGTTTTAATCCAGAGAGGTTAGAAACATTATCTAGATCCTCTATGAGGCCGTGGAGGGATTCAGATTGTGGTTTTAATCCAGAGAGGTTAGAAACATTATCTAGATCCTCTATGAGGATTATCATAATCTGGTTTTAATCCAGAGGTTAGAAACATTATCTAGATCCTCTATGAGGCCGTGGAGGGATTCAGATTGTGGTTTTAATCCAGAGAGGTTAGAAACATTATCTAGATCCTCTATGAGGATTATCATAATCTGGTTTTAATCCAGAGGTTAGAAACATTATCTAGATCCTCTATGAGGCTGTGGAGGGATTCAGATTGTGGTTTTAATCCAGAGAGGTTAGAAACATTATCTAGATCCTCTATGAGGATTATCATAATCTGGTTTTAATCCAGAGAGGTTAGAAACATTATCTAGATCCTCTATGAGGATTATCATAATCTGGTTTTAATCCAGAGGTTAGAAACATTATCTAGATCCTCTATGAGGCTGTGGAGGGATTCAGATTGTGGTTTTAATCCAGAGAGGTTAGAAACATTATCTAGATCCTCTATGAGGATTATCATAATCTGGTTTTAATCCAGAGAGGTTAGAAACATTATCCAGATCCTCTATGAGGCTGTGGAGGGATTCAGATTGTGGTTTTAATCCAGAGAGGTTAGAAACATTATCTAGATCCTCTATGAGGATTATCATAATCTGGTTTTAATCCAGAGGTTAGAAACATTATCTAGATCCTCTATGAGGCTGTGGAGGGATTCAGATTGTGGTTTTAATCCAGAGAGGTTAGAAACATTATCTAGATCCTCTATGAGGATTATCATAATCTGGTTTTAATCCAGAGAGGTTAGAAACATTATCTAGATCCTCTATGAGGATTATCATAATCTGGTTTTAATCCAGAGGTTAGAAACATTATCTAGATCCTCTATGAGGCTGTGGAGGGATTCAGATTGTGGTTTTAATCCAGAGAGGTTAGAAACATTATCTAGATCCTCTATGAGGATTATCATAATCTGGTTTTAATCCAGAGAGGTTAGAAACATTATCCAGATCCTCTATGAGGCTGTGGAGGGATTCAGATTGTGGTTTTAATCCAGAGAGGTTAGAAACATTATCCAGATCCTCTATGAGGCTGTGGAGGGATTCAGATTGTGGTTTTAATCCAGAGAGGTTAGAAACATTATCCAGATCCTCTATGAGGCCGTGGAGGGATTCAGATTGTGGTTTTAATCCAGAGAGGTTAGAAACATTATCTAGATCCTCTATGAGGATTATCATAATCTGGTTTTAATCCAGAGAGGTTAGAAACATTATCCAGATCCTCCATGAGGCCGTGGAGGGATTCAGATTGTGGTTTTAATCCAGAGAGGTTAGAAACATTATCTAGATCCTCTATGAGGATTATCATAATCTGGTTTTAATCCAGAGGTTAGAAACATTATCTAGATCCTCTATGAGGCTGTGGAGGGATTCAGATTGTGGTTTTAATCCAGAGAGGTTAGAAACATTATCTAGATCCTCTATGAGGATTATCATAATCTGGTTTTAATCCAGAGAGGTTAGAAACATTATCTAGATCCTCTATGAGGCCGTGGAGGGATTCAGATTGTGGTTTTAATCCAGAGAGGTTAGAAACATTATCTAGATCCTCTATGAGGATTATCATAATCTGGTTTTAATCCAGAGAGGTTAGAAACATTATCTAGACCCTCCATGAGGCTGTGGAGGGATTCAGATTGTGGTTTTAATAGAAAACAGGAATCATCAGCGTACAACGACGCCTTTGTTTTTAAGCCCTGGATTTCTAATCCCTTGATATTATTGTTGGATCTGATGTAATTGCTAACATTTCAATGGCCATAATAAATAGATATGCCAAAAGGGGACAACCTTGTTTTACTCCGACAGAGATAAAACTTTCTGAGAAGTAGCCATTTTTTACCATTTTACACCTAGGGTTACCAATATGCCTATTCACATGAAAGCGCAATTTGGGACAGGCACTACAAAGCCAGCCCGATTGCTGTAGCTTGGGTCCTTATTCCAGCATACCTGGAAGCTACAGAGACAGAAAGGAACAGAAACTGACAGAGCACTCATCTAAAATATTGATAAGTACAATAAACATCACTTAAGTTAAACATGAAAGCTTGTCTGCATATTCCTTATACCATACCAAAGTGTTACTGAAGGGAGGTAAGAATAATGTGTGTCATGTATAAACTGAGATCGCTAAGTTAACTTGTGTGTAGACCCACATTGCTGACGTAGCTGAAAATGAGGCAGGGAGGGGAGACCAGTGTGTTTATGGGTGTGTCAGCTTACCAATGACGGACGTCACAACCTCGGTAGAAAAGCACTGTAAAAATCTGCTCAATTATTATATCTTGATAAGATAAGTATTCAACGCCCTGAGTTAATACATGTTAGAATCACTGGGTCAATACTTTGTACAAGCACCTTTGGCAGCGATTACACCTGTGTCTTTCTGGGTAAGTCTCTAAGAGCTTTGCACACCTGGATTGTACAATATTTGCAAATCATTTTTTTTTTTTAATCTTCAAGTTCTGTCAATTCGGTTGTAGATCATTGCTAGACAGGCATTAAGTCTTGCAATAGATTGGCAAGCTGTAACTAGGCCACTCAAAAACATTCAATGCAATGTTATCTTGGTAAGCAACTGAAATGTATATTTGGCATTGTTTTAGATTATTGTCCTGCTGAAATGTGAATTTGTCTCCCAGTGTCTGTTGGAATGCAGACTGAACCAAGTTTTCCTCTAGGATTTTGCCTGTGCTTAGCCCCATTCCATTTATTTGTATCATAGAAACCTCCTCAATCCTTGCAGATGACAAGCATACCCATAACATGAAGTGTGGTACTCAGTGTTGCGTTGGATTTGCCCCCAAACATTGTATTCAGGACATAAAGTTGATTTCTTTGATTTCATTTTTTGCAATTTTACTTTAGTGCCTTGTTACAAACAGGATGCATGTTTTGCTATATTTTTTTATTCTGTACAGGCTTCCATTTCATTCTGTCATTTAGGTTAGTATTATGGAGTAACTACAATGTTGTTGATCCATCCTCAGTTTTCTCCTATCACATCCATTAAACTCTGTAACTGTTGTAAAGTCACCATTGGCCTCATGGTGAAATCCCTGAGCGGTTTCCTTCCTCTCCGGCAACTGAGTTAGGAAGGATGCTTTTATAATTTTAGTGACTGGGTGTATTGATACACCATCCAAAGTGTAACTAACAAATAAACCATGCTCAAAGGGATATTTAACGTCTGTTTTTGTATCTTTACCTGTTTACAGTTGAGCATTGGAAAACCTCCCTGGTCTTTGTGGTTGAATCTGTTTTGAAATGTACTGCTCGACTGAGGGACCTTACAGATAATTGTATTTGTGGGGTACAGAGATGAGGTAGTCAGAATGGCGCCGGAGGAGATGGCTGCCGTTTTACTGTCTCCTAACCAATTGTGCGTGTTTTTTCAAGTTATTTGTAACTTATTTTGCACATAATGTTTCTGCTACGGTCTCTTAAAAGAGCTTCTAGATATCAGGACAGCGATTACTCACCTTGTACTGGATGAAGATTTTTTTTTTTCACGAGTCGGACGCGTGATTCGCATGAGGATGTAGGTGCCTTGTAAGGATTGTAAGGATTCGACGACGAGTGGGTAATCTGCCTCTACCATCAGTTCTATTAGCCAACATACAGTTATTGGATAACAAAATAGACAAGCTACGATCACGAATATCCTACCAACGGGACATTAAACTGTAAAATCTTATGTTTCACCGAGTCGTGGCTGAACGACGACATGGATAACATACAGCTGGCTGGGTTTACTCTGCATCGGCAAGATAGAACAGCTGCCTCCGGTAAGACAAGGGGTGGCGGTCTGTGCACAAAATCTAATATTAAGGAAGTGTCTCGTTTTTGCTCGCCTGAGGTAGAGTATCTCATGATAAGCTGTAGACCACACTATCTACCAAGAGAGTTTTCATCTATATTATTTTGTAGCTGTCTATTTACCACCACAAACTGATGCTGGCACTAAGACCGCACTCAATGAGCTGTATAAGGCCATAAGCAAACAGGGGCCGGGGACTTTAACGCAGGGAAACTTAAATCCGTTTTACCTGATTTCTACTAGCATATTAAATGTGCAACCAGAGAAAAAAAAAACTCTAGACCACCTTTACTCCACACACAGAGAAACGTACAAAGCTCTCCCTCACCCTCCATTTGGGAAATCTGACCATAATTCTATCCTCCTGATTCCTGATTCCAAGCAAAAACTAAAGCAAGAAGCACCAGTGACTCAGTCAATGAAGAAGATGAATTATATTACACGTTCGTCGGATGTGGCAGGGCTTGCAAACTATTACAGACAATAAAGGGAAGCACAGCCGAGATCTGCCCAGTGACATGAGCCTACTAGACGAGCTAAATTACTTCTATGCTCGCTTCAAGGCAAGTAACACTGAAACATGCATGAGAGCATAAGCTGTTCCGGACGACTGTGTGATTACGCTCTCCATAGCCGATGTGAGTAAGACCTTTAAGCAGGCCAACATTCACAAGGCTGCAGAGCCAGACGGATTACCAGGACGTGTACTGCGATCATGTGCCCAAGAACACTAAGGTAACCAGCCTAAATGACTACCGACCCGTAGCACTCACGTCCGTAGCCATGAAGTGCTTTGAAAGCTGGTCATGGCTCACATCAACACCATTATCCCAGAAACCCTAGACCCACTCCAATTTGCATACCGCCCTAAACAGATCCACAGATGATGCAATCTCTATTGCCACTCCACACTGCCCTTTCCCACCTGGACAAAAGGAACATCTATGTGAGAATGCTGTTCATTGACTACAGCTCAGTGTTCAACACCATAGTGTCCACAAAGCTCATCACTAAGCTAAGGACCCTGGGACTAAACACCTCCCTCTGCAACTGGATCCTGGACTTCCTGGCGGGCCGCATCCAGGTGGTAAGGGTAGGTAACAACACATCTGCCACGTTGATCCTCAACACAGGGGCCCCTCAGGGGACAAAATCCAAGATGGCAGTGGGGATGTCTGCTTTGATTGTTTTGTATATATCGTTTTTCTTCGTAAATATTTGTATTATTTTTTTAATATCATTTTCCATCTACGGACTGAACATACTCTCCTGCAACCCGCCTCACCCAATGTGGTCTGGATCTGCTATTTTTACACTTTTGAACCGGAACCCTCTTCTGAAGCTAACCAGCTAACTAGCTACTAGCTAGGAGTTAGCCTGGAGCTAGACTCGACCTAGGCCCATCTCCCGGCTAGCTGAAGAGATTCCATCAGATAATCCCTGGGCTTCAATTACCTCTTCTGCCAACTGGCCTGGACCCTTTGCTGCCGACACGGAGCCTCGCCGATCCATCACGACTGGTCTGCCGACGTAACCGTCTGAAGGGGGGTTTCAACAGACTCTTGGTGCGACGTCCCCCTGAGGCCCATCTGCTAGCCTGCTGCTAGCCCCGGCCTGCTAGCTGTCTGAATCGCCGTGCCTCCAGCTCACCTAGCTACTCACTGGACCCTATGATCACTCGGTTACACATGCCTCTCCCTAATGTCAATATGCCTTGTCTATTGTTGTTTTGGTTAGTAATGTCTGCCTTATTTCACAGTAGAGCCTCCAGCCCAATATGCCTCAGCTAGTCCTTATGTTCCACCCCCCACACATGCGGTGACCGCAGCTGGCTTAAATGGTGCCTGCAGCCCCCAGCATCACACCCATTCCCCAGGGTCTCTCATCGTCACTCAATGCCT